>NC_056727.1:1029504014-1029701514 GCF_019279795.1 Protopterus annectens | reverse complement strand
CCTTGTTTTGTACTTTTTAATATGGGTATTTTTTGTGAGACATATGTTCCTATCTTAATGTAAGCCAATGCTCCTTTATATTGATGTTCAATTAAATTCACAAATGCATCAGAGAAATTTGTACACTTCAATAAGATAAACAAGTAGTCCCAACTTTCTGAGTCAAATGCTGAACTTATATCAAGACTAATAAGTGTTAAGTCTTTCTTTTTTCTGTTTGCATAATCAATTAGTGTTAAAGTTCTCTTTATATTATCAAAAGTATTTCTATTTATAATAAAGCCTGTCTGATCTATATCTATTATACCTGGAATGATTGTCTTTAATCTGTCAGCAAAAATATTCATGAACATTTTATAGTCAACATTAAGTAATGAAATAGGTCTATATGATGTGCATCTGGTTGGGTCTTTATTGGGTTTTAAAATTGGTGAAATAAATGTGTATTGCCAGGATGGGGGAATTGATAACTCATTTTGAGCTGAAATGAAAACCTTATGTATTAATGTGTAAGTACTCTTAGGAAGAATTTTATAAATCTCTGGAATAATACCATCATTACCTGGTGCTTTGTTTGATTTAAGTTTATTTATTTGTGTGATAACCTCTGTATATGAAATATTTTTATCTATTAATTTAGTCTGATGTTTATTCAGTTTTTTGTTCATGTTTGTAGTTATAAAGTTCTTTATTTTATCTTTAGAATCCATATTAATGTTATTGTGGTTAATTTTATGAAAGTGATTTCTAAATCCATCTAATATTTCTGGTAAACTAGAGACATTCTTCTTTTTCCCTGGAGAGAAAATTTCTTTGATGTGATTTTGTTTATTCAGCCTTTTTGTTTTATTTTTAAGTCTACGTAAGTATTTGGGACTTATTGAGTAAGACAAAAATTTATATTTCTCTAATGTTATTTTGACTTTATGACTTAAAATTTCTTTGTATTTCTCATTTAATTTATTTATTTCCTCAATGACTTTTTTGTCCATAATATTTTCTTTATTATTATGTTTATACGAGTCTAATTTGTTTTGAATGTCTATTAATTCCTTGTCCCAAGATTTCCTTTTATTATTATACCATCTGATGCTTTGTCCATATAAATATGATTTTAGAGCATCCCAAATGTGAATAATAGAGACATCAGGTGTGGTGTTTAAGTCTAAGAAATGTTGCACCTCAGTAAGTATATAATCTTTATAGTCCTTTAGTTGAGTTAAGTATGCTGGTATTCTTTTGATCTGAACATTATAAGTACTATTTACCATAAATTAAAAGACAATTGAATTATGATCTGATATAGGGCATGAAATGATCTTGGAATTAATTAAGTCTGTTACCAGTTGGTTAGAAATAAAGACTCTATCTATTCTTGAATAAGTTTTATATCTATTAGAAAAAAAAGTGTATGGTAATGATTTAAAATCTATCTGATTATTAATATCATTCAAATGATATAAATTAATGAAATCTTTTAAATGTTTTGCATTAGATGTGATTTTCCTTTTTCCTATAGTAGTAGCATCTTTTTCATGCAGGATACAATTAAAATCACCTGCTAAAATAATATCTCCTATAGAAAATGATATAATCTTATTGAGATGGTGTTTCACTGTATTAGTGCCAATTCCTGGTATCCAATATACATTAATTAATGTATATATTTTCCCATTAATCTGTATTGTAACCATACAGAACATTCCTTTATCATCTTTATAAGACTTAATAGTTTTAGGTATGGGCATATTTTTGTTCCACAAGATAGCCACACCTCTTTTTTTCTGTGTGTGTTCTGAGCTAACCAAACTGTATATTTATTAGTTGCTAATTTATCTATATCCTTTTTCAGGAGATGTGTTTCCTGAAGGAATATTACATTGGCTCTATGCAGATTAATATATCTCATTAAACTTGCCCTTTTGCATGGGTTATTCAATCCATTAATGTTTAAAGAAATTCCTTTTAGAGTTACCATTTAACTTTTATAAATATATAAAACATACAATCAGAATAACATTTACTAAAGTAAGTATTATTATGTCTCCTCCTTTAGGTGTTCTATTAATTATAGCTGTATTTAATGAAAATCTTATGGAATTTTGTGTAATTTTAACTTTTATTTGTAGTGACAATGAGTTTATAAAATGTGATGTGGATGTCAAAACTATATACACACAACAATAATCAGGTGAAAATATTGTTTGGATTAAACAATGCACCCAGCCTGGAGTTAAGAACTCCAACTTCGAGTAGCAAATACTACTCAAGTTATCCCCCTATCTTAAGCAGCAGTACTCCAGCTGCCACCAAATTAATTCAATACTAACTATTATTAACTAAAGTTAACCTCATTTAATTTGATTATCTATTATAACAAGGCTAAACAATTTATATAACAGCTTCATATAAACATATAAAACATTTAAAAACAACTAATATTGCTATGTACATCTATTCTATATAATAAACTCATAATCATAATAGCATTCTAACAATCTTGGTAGTGGGAGCAGAGAAGAGAGAGAGAGAGAGAAAAAAAAAGAATACCCATATGGTAGTTTAATAAAAGTTTGTAAGAATAAGTTCTTATTATATGTTTACACTCATTTGAATTCAATAACATTTGTTATCTCAGGCTATTATGACTCAGACAATACTTATATTAGGGTATCCCCACTTTCTGCCATAACAGTACAGTTATTAGCTTTAAAACTTTAAATTACTTGCACTAGAAGCTTCCTTCTCATATTTATTGTTGCCATTTAAATAAAATGATTATTCTCATGTATAAGTTAAAAGAACATACTATACAGCAATATTGATCCCTAGTTATACATAAATCATTGTGATGAAAGCCATCTGTATCTTATATATCTGAACTGCAGCTTTAAAATGTGTCACATGACATTTTCTTCTGAAATATAATCATAATGATGCACATACTTGTCTGTTAGTCAAGGCAAATGATTTATAACATTACATATCTTTAAATCATAAGCATCTATATGCATTAAAGTGCAGCAGTCATATAAGCTTTCAAAAACATGTGTGCATGAGTTTTACCTTCTATTCCTACTAAAATATCTCATTTGTTTACTATGGCATATTAAGTCACCTAAAATCATTATAACTTTTATATTTTATAAGTTACATCTTAAATAAGTAAATTATTATAAAGAAAAACTCAAATTTAGATGTCATAAAGTTCGTTTTTCATCACAATATCGCATTGACAGCAGTTCTACTTCCTGAAACAGTTTACTTCTTGAATTTGCGATGAGTCAGTGTGAAATCAGGGGTCAAAGTTCAAAATGGCTGCTTTCAGCTTCTCTGCGTGTTTTCTGGATGTTGAAGCTTTTAAAACGGCTCGAGGACACTATTCACGAGGATACCCACATCCCAAATTGTCTCCCATAACATTCTGGTGGGAATTTTAATAAAAGTAAGTGACTGACATTCATTTTGTAATACAAATGGATCTAAGCAGTGCAAAACCTTCTCGAAGCACTTCACAAGTCATTGCAGTCTCTGTGACAGTGAAACCAAGCCTTCAATTGTTTAACATAAACACAACTTATTTTTATATGCCCCATTTCATTTTCTCATTCAGAGCTTATTACATACCCATATCAGTATTATCAGAAGCATATTACATTATAAGTAAGAGAGAGAGAGAGAGAGAAAAAAAAAAGTACCTACAGAGAGTACCTACAAAGATATTTTACTTGCTGTTTGTTTTAATAAAGTAGAACCTGAGACATATTACTTTCAACTGCTTTAGTTCTAGTTAACTGCAGTTATATCATGACATATTATTTGATATCATGTATTTAAGCAATTTAGTCATGGTATAATATATAGCAGCAGTATTTAAACAGCATAAATAATTTTAAAGATATAATAGATTATTTTCCCCTTATTTCCTTCTTTTCATCCTACTCCTCTCCCTGCCCTCCCCCACCCTTCTTTAAATGTTTAGTTTGAAGAGAATGCCATTATTTAAAACAAGAAAAGAAAGCAAATGTATCAAATTACTAACCTTAGGTCTCTTTATCACAAAAGAGAAACAAGTTGATTCATATCAGGTTATTTGTTCCTCAGGAAGTTTGATTATTTATAAAACAAAATTCAGTTCTTGCACATAAAAATAACTTTGAACAAATCCTTAAGATATTTGTGGTTTTCTTGTAAATGTAGTAACTGTAATTAAAGAGTTCAAAGAAATATAAAACATGTCATTTGTTTTTTAGTCTTTTTTGTTTCTCTGATGTCTTCCAAGAAGTTCCTGTTGCCATTCTCTTTAGCGAAGGACTTGCCCATTCCATATCCTCTATTTTATCTAATATTTTATTTTTTTTAATATGCAGCAAAACAGAGTCCAAGTCTTCAAAAATTCTAGGGCCATCAGGTAAAAAGATTTTTAGTTTGGAAGGAAATAAAAGATGAGTTTTGAACTGTGCTTTCTTAAGCTCTCTTATTAATGGTAAAAAGACTTTTCTTTTTGATATTACCAAGGAAGAATAGTCATTGTCAAAGCGCACAGTTGCTTCATTAATTTTTATAGGTGCTTTAGCCCATGCAGATCTTAATACCATCTCCTTGTCATAAGATGATAAAAATCTTACAATAACTGATCTAGGATACTTTTATTTATATTAGAATTAGATAAAGACCTATGGGCTCTTTCAATACCAAAAGAAAATGCTTCTGACAGATCTAAAGTTTTGGGAAGCCAAGTATTTAAAAAAGATGTAATGTTGTTACCTTCTATATTTTCTAGCAGTCCAAAAATCCTTATATTATTGCGTCTGGATCTGTTTTCCAAGTCATCTAGTTTGGATTGTAGGTGTGTGTTCTGTTTCAATAAGAATTCAATGTTTATTTCTTCTTCCTTAATTCTGTTGTCCATATCATTAAGTGTCTCTTCTATACCTGTAATCTGAGCTTTCTGATGTTGTAAATCTTGGTGTAGCAAATCCATTTATTTTGTGGTTTTCTCTATAAAGTTATCAATTTTAATATCCAGTCTGTCCATTTTAGTTGTTAGTTGCTGAATAGTTGATAGTAAAGACTGAAGCTCTTTCTTAATGCTGGAATCCTGACTGTTAGCCTTGCTGGAACTCATTCTGAACAGAAGTGATGAAAGAGAAATTTCCAAAAAGATTTCTGACAGGAAAATTAGTTATTTTTTTTTTCTTTTTTAGATATTATTCAAGATACTGATATTCCAAATGTTTTTAGAAAGAAAATTATTACATTAGTTGAATTTTGAAGTAATAATTTCCTGTCAATGTAGTTATGTTGGTGGAGCTGAAGAAATCTGCTGCTATCCTGTGTTCATCCTTGGCCACGCCCCCACCATTAGTACTTTTGAGAGGTATGAATGTATGAATCTTTGATACCTGAGGCGTATTACTTGATAGAGGACAAGACCATTCATCCACATATTTAATCCCTCACTAACAAGTGATCCTATCCCCTCTGCATTTAAGCACTCTATGATCATCTCTCTTACAAATACTCAGTACCCCCAGGCTTACATGGCTATCATTCCATATCTAGCTTGTTCCCATCACCATGATTTTTGAAAAAAAGCTGTAAAAATGATTTTTCAAGCATGTAAATAGCTACTGCTTCATTAATGACCATCAGCATGCATTTTGTGATGCTTTCAACACCATAAATGACTTACGTACGGGTACAAATGCCATCCCTAACAAGCTACACAATGGATTTATTTGATCTGGTATCTTTATCAATATGACTAGGGCATTTGAGATTGTTAATCTCATCCTTCTACTAAGCAAGCTGATAAAGCTCGACTTTGCTGATAACATGCTTTTATGGTTCCAAAACTACCTAATGGATAGAAGTTTTTAAGTATGTTCTACTACACTCTTTCTCAATTAAAACTGCCATTAATACTGACAATTGTCAATGTTCAGTTTTTGGGTCCCTACTGCTCTCTGTTTTATCAATGACCTCTGCTTAGACCTCCTACTTCTGATCGTTACCATCTATGAGGATGACATCCCACTTCTCAAGTCTAACAGGTTGTAGAAAGCCCTATAAACCAAACTACAAGCTAACTTAATTTAATTATGCAACTTGTTTATGTCAAATAAGCTACTTATCACCCACTCCAAAAAAGAAAAAACATCTTATGGGGTTTTCAACTCAAGAAAAATTAACATCATTACAATCTGAGGCAGTTAACAACAGTGTCATTATAACCAATGTTACAGAACAAAAATAGAAAAGACTTTTAACTCTTGCCTAGACTTCACAACACGCACAGAAAAACTTTATCACAAGTGAAATTATGCTACATTATTTCCCACCACCTTTCCCACTATCCAAGGAATGCTATCTCCAAAAACATTCTTATTCCTAAATTTGAGTACAACTTTCACCTACTGTGCTTCCACTCATCCTATAAAACCTACAAACTATAGCCTATTGATACCAAAATTTGCAGATCTATGCCTTTATTTGATCTAGATAAACATCCTTATGAGGTGCTTAAGCACATCGTTTGGGTTCTTGAATCACTCATTGCATTCTTTTTGATCAGTACTCTACTGTTTAAAATTGTAAAATGTGGATATTATCCTCACCCTCCCCCATTGAAAAGAATACTGCCACTTAGGTAACAAAGTTACTCTCTAAGTGGTACAGAGGAAGAAACCCTTATGCTAGTACAACCCTCTTTCGACCAAAAGGGCCTACTAAAGTGGGCCCTGCATAGAACAAACTCCCAAAGGAGGTTAGTAATAAACAAGCCTAAGCAGCTTTCAAGACTGAAAAAAAACAGCTTCAAGGCATAGCTCATTTCCCTTATGTCCCTTCGGTCATTTACTGCACCATATTACCAAAAAGTCTCTACCTACCCCATATGGTATCCAGTGTATCACTGTTTAAGGTCTTTCACAACTTCTTCTGTCAAGTGCTTTGTAATATGAGTACATGTTGATCAATCAACAGCTCTTTGATCAAGTCCTGAATGATCACAAAAAAGTTGAAATAACTTTTGTTGAGCATTGGAGGACAGTTACATTTTTTGTATGAACCACCCCTCCACAAACTCCAAACTTAAATATAATTGGTCTGAGGTCACACAGCAGTAGAGAAAAAAGAAAACTCTACTGTTGTTGAAAGTTGTTTTACCCAAATTTCTTCCCTCATTTGTCACTCACTCAAATGGCTGTTGATCAGTTGTCACATTGTGGTTATTATACACAATGTGTCTGTGTGCCATCCAGCCAGCTCCAAAGATTTGCAAATTTGGCACATGTGCAGCTTATGCCAATATCATAATGTTGGGGCACAGTGACAGCAGCCAGCACTGCTACTATAACCTGATTGCTTTGGGAGCTGGATGTAGTAGCCAAATGCATGGTTAAGAGGTTAGGTCAAGTCAGGGTTTATACATTCCATTGTTAGAAAGCAGCTTTCTCAATGTGAATGCTGAATGGGTGCTCCACGTGACTCTGTGATATCAAGACTGAGGGCATACTACTTCAGGGACATGTATAGAAGCCCTGCTGCACCCCGTCTTGTGGGGAGGCAGAAGATGGGATCTACAACCTCATGATCATCCTCACCTAGGTGTTGCATATAGGGGAAGAGGGGAGCAAGATGACATGGAATGCATGGCTTTGGGTGTCTGCCTCCTGTTTGGTATTCCCACATTGCAGATAGTAGCGTGTCAATCATGACTTTAGGAGTGTCCATGCCTAGAGGCAGATACAGCCATGGACAAAGGTGAGAGTGACACTGTCTCTAGGATACTGTGTGCCATTTGCATCCATCTCACTTGTGACCATGAACCTTCTGTCTTGGTCCAAATGGGGCATACTTCAGTATCCCTTCAGATGAACCAATGGATAACAACTTGACCACCAATGATCTTAGCAGCCATGTCTGCTGCTGGTACTTAAATGCCAGTCTGTTGTGCATGCATTGCAGGATGTCCTGCAGTCCATTCACTGGTTATATTTTCTCAGCCAGACCATTCAGTTTTCTCAACATCTCTGACATTATGTGATTAGTGACTGTACTGTGGATGCATCATTGACCTGCTCATCCACTGATTAATGCCAAGGGAGATATGCAGGTCAAGGAATGTCCTGGAGTCATAGCAGTAATAGCCAACTATATGTCTCTCCCCTATCGTGAGTCTGCGCACCTTAAAGGCAGTGGGATTTGCAGATGTTATCTGTGTGGTGACATCTATTTAGCTTTGGTGGGGCTAACATGACCATGACATCCAGTGTAAAATATAAGACATGCTGGAGGTTCGTCTAGACCTTCTATCATTATTACAGCTGCCGATGATGTGAATGTTTGCCTTCCAGTTTTATCACTGCAGATAGTACCATTGTGTGGTCAGACTGTGCAAGGTGCCATTATCATCAACTTATGGCATCTGACATCCTGGGTTGGATCCTCAGATAATGAATCTTGTGAAACCACAGAGATAACAGGCCTGTGGCAGTGAGGAATCATAGATGTTTCTACCACCAACACATGATGCACAGATTGTTAATTGCCAGTTTATGCTAATTATTTATATAGCATATGGGCTCATACATAGGTTCATAGGTAGGTACTAGGCTATCTGCCTGAGGGCATTTATAACCTTAGCCAGAGTGTGTCAGCTTTTGCCGCCCCATTGATTAATTAACTGAGCCTCTGTCAAGAAGAGCCAATGAATTGATCTCAGAGGTGTATTTTCTGTTACCCATCCACTCGTCAAGGTTTCTCTTGAACAGTGTTAGTGAGGGGCTCTGCCTAATGTAGTTAAGAATTTTGTTCCAAAGCATGGGGAGTCTCTGTAACAGGAATTTATTCCTCCAGCATGTTCTATTTATTGTTGTGGCGTGGTTTAGCTCACTAGAGCAAGTGGCTCGCAGTGACTTGGATTTCTTTACGTGGAGCATGTCCAGGAATTCTGAGTTGGACATGGCTTTGTAAGTCAGGCAGAGATCACCTCTAAGTAAGCGATATGCGACTGAGTACAGCTGGAGTTTTTCCAGTGAGGCTGCATAGGACATATGTTTGAGGCCAGTAATCCTCTTGGCAAGGTACTTTTGTTGGAAGTGTCTTGCAAGGTACATCCCAAATGGGGCATTGTACTCTATGATGGGTCTGATGAGTGACAAGTAGAGGGGCACTATAACCTCTTTATTTCTAGATGCGAACCCTTTAGTAATTAGATGGGCTACATAGAAGGATTTCCTAACTACTTTGGCAATATGATTGTCAAAGGAGAGATTACTATCTACCTGGGTCCCCAGATCTCTTATTACCTCTTCTGTATTAAGGGAGCTGCCACCTATGTGGTAATTCATGGGTGTTTTGTTTTTCCCAAATGGGATGACTATTCATTTTTTGGCATTTAGCTTGAGACCATGACTTTGACACCAGGTGTCCATCTCAGTAAGGCCCTTTTGGAGAATGTCCATGTCAGCCGGAGTGTCAATTATGACTCCCAGTTTGCAGTCATCGGCAAACTTGGTTAGCCATAGTCCTCCTGTGTTTGCCTGTACATCTGAGATGTATACACTGAACAGTAGGGGTCCCAGGACCGAGCCTTATGGAACATCACTTGTGACTGGTTTAGAGTCGGACCTGGCTATTCTTACCGTGTGAGTTCTGTCTGTAAGCCAGTTGGCAATGCATCTCATGTTATAGGGGTTATGTTCAGGCTGGTGAGTTTTTCTATAATTCCAGAATGGGGAATAGTGTCAAAAGCCTTGGCAAGATCAAGGTAGGCTGTGTGAACTACCTTACCCTCATCTATGGCCTTAGTGACTGTCTCGAAGAAGTCAACCAGGTTTAGTAGGCATGATCTGCCCTTAACAAAGTCGAACTGGGTCGGCGTCAAGTGTTTGGAGGTTCCCAATGTGTTTGTTAATGAGTTCCATGATGATGCGCTCCATAGCCTTGCAGACCAGGCTAGTCAGACTTATGAGGCGATAGTTACCAGGGTCAGCTGTGGCCTCTCCTTTGTGGAGCAGAATAACCTTTGCTGTGCGCCATTCTATAGGCATGTAGTCTGTGGAGATGCTGAGGTTGAACAGTGTGATTAGGTGGGGGGATAGTTTGTTCTGTAGTTCGTGCAAGACGCAGCCTAGGACACCATCTGGCCCCATTGATGCTGTGCTTTTGGCTTTTGAAAGAGCTGTTTTCACCTGTGCATCTGTGATTTCTGGGACACTACACTTTTCTGGTATTGCTGTGGGCCCTTTTAGGGGTGAGAGGGGGAGGGGTGAAATTTGCATTGAATCTATCTGCCAGGATGTTGCCAATATCAGTAGGTTCAGTATATTTTGTGCTATTTTGCACTAGCTCAGAGCATATCTGTGGGTTGCCTTTTAGATTCTTGACATAGCTAAAGAAGTCTTTGTGGTTATCTTTCAAATCCTTGGCTATTTTTCTTTCAAAGTTGTCCTTGGAGGATTTTATGAAGGACCTTAGTTTCTTGCTGATACTGATCAGGGATGTCTTTCCTTTTTGGGATTTGCTTTTTTTCTGAACTAGTTTCCTCCTTCTATTGTATAGCCTGTTTATGGCAAGGGTCCACCACAGTGGTTTGCTTCTCTTAGGGGAGTGAGTCTTGGTTTTGCTAGGGATGGTACGATCCATGCATCCTTGTAGGTGCTCATAGAGTGCATTTATAAAGGTTCCTGCATCTTGGACACTGTTATCCTTTAGCGTGGGGGATGTGAAACTTACCACCTCTGTCTTAAGTAAGGTGAAGTTTGCTATAGAAAAGTTTTTCACTGTGGTTTCCTTGGTTGGAGATGGTGGTATGGTGTGGACATCCAGAGTGATTAGTTTATAGTCTGATCTAACCGGTGACGGGTTGATCTCCGGTGTGGAACACCTTTAGCCCATGTTGGTGATGACCAGGTCCAATATGTTTTCACCTCTGGTAGGGGAGTTTACCAGTTGATCCAGGGCATTTGAGTTGATAAATTCCAGGAAGCGCTGGACCTGGGAGTTTGTACTTGAGAAGTTTTCCCAGTTAACAGTAGGGTAATTGAAATTGTCCATTATCAGGTTATTCTGTAGGACCTTCATGTTTTCGAGTGTCTCCAGAAAGGTGGAGTAGTGGTCCTGGGTCATGGAGGGTGATGTGTAGCAGGCCACAATTTGCATTGCAGATTTGCCTGATGTTAGTTGCACATGGATGATCTCGGAGGTATCATGCTGGGCCACTAACCTGGAGGTGTAGGTATCCTTGATGAATATGGATACACCCCCTCATTTTGTGTTTCGGTCCATGTTCTGTGGCCAAAATGTGTGGTATGAGTTGTAGCCTGGTAGTGCTGGGGTGCTCTGTGGAGCCTTCAACCAGGTTTCAGTTACTGTACAGATGTCAACGTTCTCCATACTGAGGAGTGCTTCGAGCATGTGCATTTTGAGATTTAAACTCCTGGCGTTGAGTAGCATAACCCTCATTTTTTTATTTGTGCTGTTTACAGAGGTGGGTTTGACTTTTGAGCCTTGCCTAAAAAAGACACTATGTGGGCAGCAAGAGCCTTGGCCAGTATTCAAAAGCCTAGGGGTGACAGGTGCAAGACGTCTCTTGCGAAGCAACAAGGCTTGTCGAGCATGTCGTCCCAGGCTGACAGACACTCGACCCCCTTTGAATGATACCAGAAGCTTAGCCAATTGTTGAAATTGATCATTTTTTCTCTTTACTGCGGTATCATTCTTGGTGAGGGCAGGATGCTACTCAGGGTCAGGGTCATACCTGCCTGGGCTACATTACCAGAGAGCTCTTCCATGTCTCTTTTCATGCAGTCCAGGGAGGTAAGTCTCAGGTCATTCGCACCAACATGAACAATGACAGAGTCATATTTGTACTTGTTCTGGAGTGACCTGAGTGTTTGTGTTATGTGGCGGATTCTGGCTCCCGACAGGCAGCTAACAGTAACCTTCTCCTTGTCCATCCTAGTGAGTAGGACGTCAGTGTGCCTGACTATAGAGTCGCCTATTACTAGTGTGTTAAGTATGTTATTTTGCCTTAAGGGCTGTGATTGTGTGACACACTGATTTTGTATTTTATGTATTGTCTGGTTTGTGACGGGAGGTGCAGGTTTTTGGGTGTCTGCTTTGGAGGTCTGTGATGCTTTTGCAGTTTTTTATTTAGAGCTTCCGAGTATGATTTTGTGTATTTATGTGTATTTTTGCCAGTACTGGTTTAGTATGTCTATGTGAGGCTGGATGTGTGGTGCAAGTTTTAACCTTCTCCTCATGAGTGCCTGTTCCAGTCTTGGGTGGAGAGAGCTTAGCCTCCAATTTAGCTATATAATTGCATCTCTCGCATATGTTAATGTTTTGTGGTAGGAGGAGAGGGTTGTCTGTGAACATGAGGCAGTTGTAACATTGCCTCAGGATACCCAGGTTCACCAGCTGGACTAGAAAGTAAACCTGAAATTGCCCTTTGGTAATGCCTGAATAGTAGGGTGAGCTGCTTAGTCACTTGGTTGGTGAGGGGTGAATAATGAGCCTTGCCCTGCTGGGCAATAAAGTGTTGGGGTATATTAGTGCTTGTTATTAGGTTTGTGCAAGTGCTGGACTGTAGAATACTTTGTAAGTGCTTAGGTTGAGAGTTAGACTGCTTTCAAGGGAAAAACTGAAGAGGAGACTTGGTGGAGCTGGGATAAATCTAGCCCTAGCTAACCAGTGTAAAACTGTGGAAATGCAGTTTTTGCATGCAGGGAAATGAAAGAGATAGAAATTAGCCCAAAATGGCCTATAAACTATTAACTTCTGGGCTGGAACCACTCCTCCAGGGACAGATGGCTGCTCAAAGCTTTCTCTCTCACAGGTGAACAGGGAAACCTCCCTCTACCCAAGTAAGGTATGGCAACTCAGAAAATTGTAACACAACCCTGAATTCAGCACTAGCTTGAAAACTGGCCTATACTAGCTTAGAAAGGTGGGAAACAAGGAAAAAAAATTTTGAAAAGATAAGGCAAAAACAGTAAAAAACACACTTAAAACAGCTTTAAACGACTACCAACAGTACAAAATACACTTAAAACAGCTTTAGATGACTACAAGCAATTAGAAAAGACTTTTAAACAAATAACCCAATTAACCAGTAAAAAAAATCTCAAAACTGAGCCCTGTTCCTGTAGTCTTCAATCAGACAAGTTTTAACTGCACACTCCTGCCACTGGGGTGCAGGGGAACCTTCTCCAAAAAAGAAAGCCTGGATTAGTGCTCAAGTTATGCAAACAAAGCTAGATCCAGCAGGCCTAGATCTAGTCTATGCTACAGCAAACAAGGTGCACCAATTTCAGTAAGAAACAGTTCAAATGTGCAGGTACTATAAGCCTTTAACCAGAAATTCCCAGCTCAGAAGGGCAGAGTCCAGCCTCTCCTCCCACAAGAGTGCAGACCACGAACCTTCTTAATGTAAAATAACTGGACTGATGCCCAAGTGCTTAAACCAGAACTAATACACATTTAGAGTAACAGACACTGAGCCTTCAATCAGTAGTTCCCAACTTGGAAGGATATAAGCTACCTGTCCTGCCACAACAGTGCAGACCACAAACCTTCTTAATGTAAAACAACTGGTCTGAAGCCCAAGTGCTTAAACCAAAAGGCTTAGAATGATAGCTACACTTTAATCAGGTTACTACCAAGCAGTAATAAATACAATTGAATACTTTTAAGAAGGCCTGGATTAGTGCTCAAGTTATGCAAACAAAGCTAGATTCAGCAGGCCTGGATCTAGTCTATGCTACAGCAAACAAGGTGCACCAATTTCAGTAAGAAACAGTTCAAATATGCAGGCACTATAAGCCTTTAACCAGAAATTCCCAGCTCAGAAGGGCAGAGTCCAGCCTCTCCTCCCACAAGAGTGCAGACCACGAACCTTCTTAATGTAAAATAACTGGCCTGAAGCCCAAGTGCTTAAAGCAGAACTAATACACTTTTAGAATAACAGACACTGAGCCTTCAATTAGCAGTTCCCAACTTAGAAGGATGTAAGCTACCTGTTCTGCCACAACAGTGCAGACCACAAACCTTCTTAATGTAAAACAACTGGTCTGAAGCCCAAGTGCTTAAACCAAAAGGCTTAGAATTATAGTTACACCAAGCATTAATAAATACAATTGAGTACTTTTAAGATGATGCAGAAGCACATTCCTTGTGATTCTGTTTTTTGTGATGTGGCTCCTACAAACCTGGAGAATAGATATGTCTATATGTTCTGCTGACTAAAGCACTCACACTTGTGGGTCACTGTATCAAAGTAATGGAACGTGATGATACTAACGTGGTGCCTCCCCCATGTCTGCCATGTCTATCAGTGCTGTTGACACCAGCTTATCTCCCACATACAAGACACTGCCAGGTGTGAGGGTTGTTCCGTCTGCCCAATACAGGGATACCAGGCATTCTTCCAGCTTTGAGATCCATCTCCCATGGTAGATATGTCTCTCAAATATTCTCTGCTTGGTATTGGCATGCAGTATCATACTGTATTTAGCAAGACATTTGTCCTGCTGTTCTATTATGTCCACTCAAAGCACTGATGTCCTGCACCACTCCCTGACACTCCTTGTCTTGGAATTCATTGTCTGCTTTGCTCTTCCCAAGGATACATATATCATATGTGGTTAGGACTGTAGTAGCACCTATGTCTCTGGTACAGTGAGCCTTTCCAGTCATTGATGATATCTCAGTCAAATAACAAGACATGAACCCCTGTGGGTTACACATCCAGATGAGAGAATGTATGTGTATGCTTGACTGTCCTTGCCAGTCAACAAAATCTCAGTACTGTCTACTGTCCTGATTGAATGGCCTATTTGTTAAGAGTCTGTCACCATTCAAACACGTTGCCATAGTGATGGCAGCATTTGGCATGTTATCACTGTTTGCCATGGAAAGGAGGCTTCATATTCCCTGAAACTTTTCTTAGGTTCATAAATTAGTACTAGGCTAACTGCTGTTGTTGTGGACCATTTTAAGCCTAGCCAATTACCTCATGTGAGAGTCAAATCCTGCACCTTGCATCTGTAAGGTAAACACCTTAACCATTATGCCAGCCTCCCACTAAATTGACACCTCAGCCTAAGACAATCACAATGCTTTCTTCATAAGTTAGTACCTAGATAGCTGTCCATGTGGGTCATTTAGCCTGTTTCCCTCAGAGGTAAGAATCAAACCCTGTACCTTGTATCTGTGAGACAAACACCTCAACCATTATGCCAACTCCCTCTTCTTGCAGTTCATATGCAGGTTGTACACTGCTGCACACCCTGCATCTTGGGACAGTATCCCACCCTGACCTTGCTCCCTCTTCTCTGTTAGGTAGACCCCCCCCCACAACAAGTAATGTTTTCTAACCTTGTTCTCCATTCATTGTCAGACTTGAGGCCCAACAGCAGCAAGACTGTAACCTGTCTTGATCTCATTCTTTGCCCCATCATGTCTTGTCTATGTTAGTTTTCATACTCCTCTGCTGAAATCTCCTGTTGCTTATCTCCTCTCTTCTGTGCTCACTGCAGTCATAGGTTGATAGGTTCATAGGTAGGTACAAGGCTATTTGGCCCTATGGCCTATATAAGCCTAGCCAAAAAGGTACCCTGGCTTTTGCCACACAAGAAAATTATTTTCCTGTGCCCCTGTCAAGCAGAGCCACAGACGTGATCCCTGGGGTGAATTTCCTATCTCCCATCCAATCATCAAGATTTTTCTTGAAGAGTGCTAATGAGGAGCTTTGTTTGATATAGATAGGTAGTTTGTTCCAGAGTATGGGAAGTCTCTGGGACAGGAATCTATCCCTCCAGCATGTTCTGTTTATTGTTGTGACAAGGTTTAGGTCCCTAGAGCATGTAGCTCAGAGGGATTAGGATTTCTTTAAGTGGAGCATGTCCAACAGCTCTGGGTTTGACATAGCTTTGTATGTTAGGCAGAGATCACCTCTGCGTAGGAGATATGCAACAGAATAAAGCTGGAGTTTTTTGAGACGGTCTGCGTAGGGAATCTGTTTCAGGCTGGTAATCCTCTTTGTGAGGTATTTCTGCAGCCTTTCCAGTTGTTGTAAATGTCTTGTGAGTTACATATCAAAAGAGGCACTGTATTCTGTAATGGGCCAAATGAGTGATGAGTAGTGAGGAACAATGCCCTTTTTTCCTGGATGAGAAATCTTTTGTGATGAGGTGTGCCACGTAGAAGGATTTTCTGACTACTGTGGCAATGTGATTATCAAAGGAGAGACTACTGTCCACCTGTCTCAAGGTCTCTTATCACACTTTTGGTGTTAAGTAGACTACCACCTATCTGGTAGTTCATGGGTATATACAGAGTTTTTACCAAATGGGATGACAATGCACTTTTTGGTATTGAGCTTGAGGCCATGGCATTGACAACAGGCATCTGTCTCAGTGAGGCCCTTTTGTAGGATGTCTACATCATTAGGAGTTTTCATTATGGCTCCTAGTTTGCAGTCATCTGCAAACTTTGTTAGCCAAAGACCTTCTGTGTTAGCCTGTACTTCAGAGAAGTAGATACCAAACAGGAGAGGACCCAGAACTGAACCCTGTGGTACACCACTTGTCACTGGTCTGAAGTCAGATTTGGAGTCTGCTACTTTCATATTGTGGGTTCTGTCAATGAGCCAGTTGGCAACCCATCTTGTGATGTAGGGATTTATACCTAGTTTAGTGAGTTTATCTATAATTCCAGAGTTGGGGATGGTGTTGAAAGCCTTGGCGAGATCTAGATAGGCTGTGTGAACCACCTTACCCTCATCTATGGCTTTGGTGACTGCTTCAAAGAAGTCTATAAGGTTTAGGAGACATGATCTGCCTTTTACAAACCCGAACTGGGTGGGGTCCAGAGTTTGGAGATTACGAATTTCATTGTTTATAAGTTCCATGGCGATATGTTCCATAGCCTTGCAGACCAGTCTCATCAGGCTAATGGGGTGGTAGTTCCCAGGGTCTATGGTGCCTCCCCCTTTGTGGAGTGGGATGACCATCTCTGTGCATCATTCAGTGGGCACAAAGCCTGAGGTAAGGCTATGATTCAGCAGTTGTACCTCTATTGTCCATCTGCATGGGTGTCATGAAGTTTGCCACTTCTATTTTAAGAAGCATGAAGTTGGCTTTGGAAATTTTTTTTTACAGTGGTTTCCCTAATGGGTGGTTCGGGTGGGATGTGGATGTCTAGGATGATTAGCTTGTGTTCGGATCTGACCAATGAAGAATTGTCCTCTGGTGTGGAACACCGTTTGCCCATGTTGGAATGACCAGGTCTAGGATATTGCTGCCCCTTGTGGGGGTGTGGAAAAGTTGATACAAGGCACTGGAATTTATGAATTCCAAAAAATTTTGAGCAAAAGAGTTGGTCCATGAGTAGTTTTCCCAGTTAATGGTGGGGTAGTTGAAATCACCAATTATTAGGGTGTTAGTTGTACCCTAATATTTTCCAGTGTATCAGGAATATGGGCCACCTTTAGGTATGAATTATAGCCTGGTAATGCATGGGTGCTCTCTGGATCCTTGAACCAGGTCTCTGTCACTGCACAGATGTCAATGTTCTCCAATTTTAAGGAGTACCTCGAGTGAGTGAATTTTGAGGTTTAGATTTCTAGCATTGAGTAGCATTGCACTCAGATTTTTCTTGCTTTTACGTGTTACATTGGTGAACTTGTCATTTGAATCTTGCCTAAAAAAGGCACTATAGGGGTGGCAAGAGCCTTAGCCAGTATCCGGAATTCCAAGGGTGGCAGGTGCAGGCCATCTATGGCAAAGCATCATGGTCTGTCGATCATGTCATTGCAGACACATGCTGGATCCACTTAGAATGATACTAGAAGCTTAGAAAATTGTTGAAGTCAATCATTTTGTCCTTGTACTGTGGTATCATTCTGGGTGATGGCAGGATGCTACTCAGGGCTAGGGTCATACCTGCCTGGGCTACAAAATCAGACAGCTCCTTCATGTCTCTTTTCATCTAGTCCAGAGAGGTACATCTTAGGTTATTCACACCAATATGGACAATGACAGAGTCATATTTGTACTTGTTGTGGAGTGACCTGAGTGTGTGCATTATGTGGCAGATCCTGGCATGCAACAGGCAGCTGACAGTAACTTTCTAGTTGTTTAGCCTGGTGAGTGGAGCATCAGTGTGCCTGACTATAGAGTCACCTATGACTAGAGTGTTGGGTACATTGTTATGCCTTATGGGCTGTGGTTGAGTAGCACACTGAGTTTGTGGGCTATGTGTCATTTGGGTTGTATTGGGGGGGTGGGGGTTGCTTGCATTTCTGCTTTAAAGGTCCCTGTTGCCTGGGCAGATTTATATTGAAAGCCTCCATGAATATAGGTTTGTGTTTTGTGTTTATATTTGTGTGTTTTGGTGGTGTAGGTTTTGAGGGACTATGTGATGAGTGTGGTGTGGTGCAAGTGTTTTACCTTCTCCTCTTGACTGTCTAGTCCAGTCTTGGGTGAAGAGAGCTTTTCTTCCAGTTTGGCTATATAAATGCATCTCTCACAGGTTGTAGTGTTGGGTGGTAGGAGGAGGGGGTTGTCTGTGTACATGAGGCAATTGCTGCTTTGCCCCAAGATGCCCAGGTGCATCAGGTAGACAGAAGAAAACACCGGGAACTGACCCTTAGACATGCCTGGATAGGTCCTTATTACTAAAAACTGTTTTCCTCTAGACAAGTGAGGGAAGTTGAGTGCTGTAGTAATTAATAGCTTGTTTAGTGCTTACAATGAGTTCTGAACAAGTGCTGTGCTCAAAGAAACAGATTTGATTGCTAAAACTAAAAACTGGCTAGTTCTAAGGGAAAATTTGAAGAGCAGACTTTATGGCATTGGGAATAGTTTAACCCTAGCTAAGCGGTGATGCATAAAGTGTTTTTTTTTTTTTTTTTTTAAATAAGCTACCTAGTGCTTACCACTCCCACTAATAAGCTAGAAGCCTTCCCTCCAACACAGAAAGGCTTGGGGGCTCAGAAACTTACAAACAGTCCTGGATACAGCAAATCTGCATCTGGACTAGACTACTTATAGGAAAGGCATTAAACAAACTTAGAATTTTTTTTGTAAAGTGGAAAGGGAGAAAGGAGGAGCAGAAGATAAGTCAAGGTTAAGAAACTAACTGGGTTGGCCTTCTCAAATGTTCTCCTTGTATTAGATAGAATGAGATAATGACAGTAGACTGGGAGGAGTGTCCCAGATCAAATTTACAGTAGGGTGGGCAACTGCAAAGCCACCAAGTATAAGAACAGGATACTAATAAGGATGGAGGATGGGAAACAAAAATCAGAACCAATAAACCCAAACAGATGCTTAACAAATGTAGAAAAATTCCAGTTAATACCACACACACTGTGAAACTAACTGGAAAAGTTTGCAGCAGACAATAAAAGTGTTATAATTACTAGCTGTCTTGTCTGTTGTCAGTTTTCATACATGGTTGTGCATGCTTTTATGTACTACAAATAATACAATTCCTAGCATGATAGTCAGAATGTGTTCTCCCACAGCATGACAAATGTAGTTTTTATTGACCTAAATGGGCTTTTTAGTGCAGTCATTATGCTAATGAGGTGAATTAGTGTAACTGGCTCTGAAACATAGGTGTAAAGCAATCTGCTACAGTAACAGTCAGCTCAATCATGCTTGTTTCTATGAAATTCTGAGCTAGAAGTTCATATGCACAAAGTGTTCATGTAAGGCCACTGCTAATCGCACAGCATTACCTGTCCAAACTGGTGATGTTTTTATCATGCAACCATGCTGCCAAATGACTCACATCAGGTGGTGTCCACCATGAGTTATGGTCTGTACCAGAGTCAGATCATGATCAAATGGGGCCCTAGGGCCCCCTCAGCAACCGTTCTTATATTCCATTACGTGTCTCTCTACCCCCATATTTCCATAGACACTGCTCAAAACTGTCAGTGTGCACTCTACTTTCTTCTTTATTTTTGCAATGAAGGCAGAGATATGGATTTAATTTAAAACTTTTAATTTAAATATCCTCTGTTGACTTGGTTAGCCCCACTAGGCTAGTAGTGCCTTTTCAGGGGTGACTCTTCATTGATTTTATTCTACTATGGAAAATTCGGCCAGGGAGTTGAGGAACTTATCCCTACTCTCTTCAACAGCTCAGGTGGATGTAAAAGATCTTACTGCACTTACCATTAATGCAGATGGATGGAGCCTCAGTTTAACATCTCATCCAAAGGACAACAAACTCATGAGTGCAACCCCCCCCCTTAAAGTGCGCTTCAGTATCAGCAATCCATCTCCATGATGTGGAAGTACAAGTCACAGCCTTCTGCACCAAAGGCAGGTATGCTACCTGTTGTGTTACAAACACTGCTTTGAAAGTCTATAGCACAAACACTTACAGACATTTGCCAAAGAAAACAGTTACACATTTAAAACATACATAGCATGAGAAACTGTAAACTTCTCTTCCGTTGTGGGTTAAATTCCTTAGAAATGCACTGAAGCTCACATTCCTTGAAAATGCTTTCTTATAGTTTTGATGATTTTTTTCCATTAAGCACTGAAACAAAATGCATGAACAAATGCAACACAAAAAAATTACCCATTTCAGCACATTACAATCAACTGTAGTCAGTAAGTAAGTAGTCTAGTAGTTAGTGTAAAGGACTAAGGCTCATGTTTCCTGTAGCTAAGGTACAGAGTTTGAGCCTGAGTAAGTTAAGTTAATTGGGTCTAAATCATGAGGTCAACCCTCAGTTGTTCGACACAAAAATGTCAAACTCAAACTTTCCCAAATGGCCAAATCATCGATTTCTTTCCAACGGAAAGAAATCGGTTGGACAAACACCAACGCCACACAAAAACAAACATATGTAAGTGGGGGGCTATGGCCCCCACACCCCCCCAACTAAATATTCTAACTCTGAGACTACACTACAGTCAGGGAACAGGTAGGCATAACAGAACGACCAACCGATTTCTTTCCAGTGATTTGGCCGTTCGGGAAAGTTGGAGTTCAACATTTTCGTGTCAAACAAATGAAAGTTGACATTTTAAGATGTCACTCTCATGATATAGACCCAAGTTAATTAACTAACCTGCCCTGTCTACACACATACACTTTCTGGAGTACAGCAACATTGGTGTTGTAAGCGGGAATTTGAGAAAGGAAAAGAAAATGTTTCAGTGCTGAAATTCCTTGTGTTGCTGTGTGTGCATCATACTAGACAAGCACACAAAGATCACAGATACAGAGTGGGTCCTTAAAGAAGAAATGTAAAATTTATTTTAATTGTTTAATTAAATGTTGTGGCAGTTCTCATCACCCCCCCCCCAGCCTGTGGTCCCTAGGCAACATTCAAGGTCACCTTGTGCTGGATGAGGCTCTGTTAGGCACCAGACTAACATTTTCCTTCTTGCAATGAACATCTCAATGGACATGACCTCTGTAGGTCCTGATTACAACAGAGTTTATCCAGGTGCAATTAACTAATAAAAATCTTTCCCCACCTACTGCACAAGGACTTTAGGGAGCTCCTTTTGAGGCAGAATGATAGTCCCCTATATATGACTGATGCCTGGCATCCGCCTGTCAGACCAATAAGTAATTCCACTGTCATCACCTGGTCTGGTGAGTAATGCAGACATGTGGACTCTGACCTGCACAAACACCATTGAGACCCTTTTCATCAGATGCCTGCAGATGTTAGTTAGAAGGAGACAATTTTTTATTGTAAGCATTCTTACCCATCACCTGTCAATGCGATTGCCCTCAGTTGTGAGAGATGTGTAGTAGAGATGGTTGTCTGTTTAATGTTTTGCAGTAGTTGAAAAGATCAAATTCAGACAAGCAGTTTGTCTTAAGAGACAAGACATATTCTCCAGGTGGCAGGGTTTATAGTTGACTGCACTCTAATATTTGAATAAACTGACTCTGGGTGGACCACTAGCTGTCCCTATGCCTGCCTGTCTGCAGTATGGCAAAGATCACCCTGAGAAAGGTATTTGAGACTGTGCTACTGGCTTCTGTGGCAACTTAACAATGGGGGGGGGGGGTAACAGCGTCACTCTGAGAGTGGTGCAGAAGGTTCTGCTGGGGTATCTGGTAGCAGGTAAGGATGGTGGTGATAGCACAGTGGACCAACAGCTGGACACCTGAACTGGTACTCTGGAGCATCTCCTAGTGTGTCTGATAAAGTCCTATGACCAGCCATCCCTGCCCATCAAGCCACCAGAGCTGGTGCCTATCCATGATATCAGTCATGGGAGTTCATAACATCCTAATGGACTTCAAAAGCACCACAGCATAAGTACAGAAGCAGGACTGATAACTGAACAAAAACTGCACAATGCAAATAAACTCCATAGATCCTGACAAAGCATTTACCAATTACTGAACAATATAAGTTTTATAATGTGAAAAAACAATTAGTTTAGTGCTTTTATCCAAACATCAAGCTCGTTTCTTCAAACTGAGGTTGCCACTAATGCACAGACAACACTTCAGGAGCAATTCCTTCCTTATAATATGCTTTTAAGAATCTCAGATATTTGTGAGAGTCTCAACTTATTGAAAATTTTTTAAGACTTTAAAACATTTTCTGGTAGGCTGAGACTCTCACAAACATTTCAAACAATTAAAAGCATATTCTGAGGAAGGAATTACTCCCAGAGTGTTGTACGTGTGTTAGTGTCAACCTCAGCAATGAAGAAGGCCATTTCATGTTTTGTTGAAAGTGTTAAACTACAATTATTTTATGGTACTAGTGTTTTACCATATTAAACATACTTTGTTATGTAACTGGTAACTGCTTTGTTGGGCCCTGTGGAGTTTATCTGTATTGTGCAATTTTCATATAGTTAACTTCCCTTTAGGCTGGTCAGGCAGGCTCTCTATACCTCACTCTATCTTCCATCCTGGTGTTGCCCTTCCTAGTATGTCCCTCCCCACTTGCTGTTTGCGGACTAATCCACCGCATCACCAGTTGTCCACCTTCTATCAGCATAAGAGTCTCCACTATAAACCCCCTCTTGTGTCACTACTTCCTCTCTCATTGTCTGTCTGCACTATACCTTTGTTTGCTATCCCTTTCTCCTTCGACTCTTCTTAAAAATGGAAAATTGTCACCTTTCCCACGGAAAAAAAAATGATATGCCATTCCCCCACCTATTTTCCCTTTGTGTTAGCCTGTTGTGTATTCCCCTTCTTGCTGTTATACATTTCTTAAATTACTGTCTGCACCTTTCCTCCCCAATTGTATGGTGAAATAATTTTGCACTTTGCTATGGTGGTCTTGAATGGTGGTCTTGAATGGGCTGCTTTCAGTTCTTGTTTTGCAGTATAAGATACTTCATTACACAGTGAACAGGGAAAGTGTTGGGCATGCCACCTCTTTTGGGCTTTCCCATGCCATTGGTCATGTGTGAAGCCATTGCACTGCTACTCTAGCAGCATGATTCTTGCCATTTTTACAGCAACAAAGTTTGCATGTGTAGCCCTGCCCCCAGCATGATGTTGTCATGCCAGATCTTAATGTACACAGAATCGGCATCAGGCTGCATCATGCTTAATCCTATGTGCTATTTAATAAAGAGCAATGCTATTGCAAGTTTTTGAATACCCCAATTGTTCAATGCTGTGATAAGCAAAGCATTGACTGGATTTTCTCTTCTTATTGCATACATTTCTGTTCTATTTTTCAATTATCTTCAAGAATGTTAATCACCTAAGCTGTTAATTTATTCAAAGTTGTAGAGATTTTGATAATGCAATCCAACACTATGAGAAATAAAGCACTTCACTCTGACAGCTGTCAAGAAATGTTGACAACCAATTAATATGTATCCTCACAATGAAAGTCTTTTAGTGGAAAATGGTGATGGAAGAGTTGATAACTATTAAATATTCTTGTTTTCATGAATATAGTGAATGTTGATAGCTTCTGAAATGACAATCTATTTTAGGAATTTTATAGTGATTCTTGTACTGCTCTTATGCTTTTAATTATTTTTTTTTTATTTCCTCCTGCATTGCTTCAATAGCTTGCATAGTTATACATTCATACATCTCACATGTTCTTCACTTTCCAGATCTTTCTCATTAGCCTCATCACATACTGTTTTATTTATTATTTCCATTCTGTCTTCTTCCTTTATTTCGTATACCCCTGAGGAAGTAAAGTCTATTATATTTAGTACAAATATTTTAGCTGTGAGGATTGTGCATGTGCAATTTCAAAGAAAGCATTTTTAACATTTGCATTATTTTTTGCAGATGATTTAATTTGATCCCTATTTTATTTTAAATTTCCCTCTGTTCACCTCCACTCCCCTCTTTTTCTTTCAATGTGAATGTACTCACTAAGTTAGATTAGATAATACAACATGCTACATTTAGATCCATATCCTTGTAATCTTATTTGCCACCATGACATTCTCTAGTGTATGTCTTAACCTCGCGTTTTCTTCCTTTTCACTAAACCCTGCAATAAACATTTAACATTGTGTCTCAGCTTCTACCTCTGAAAACTATAATATAGTTTAGTGCAGCAGGTTCAGAAAAAAAAAATCAATGTTTTCCTTGTTATTTGATATATATAGGTGGTTTACAATCACAATGTTAAAATGGATTTGGTCGAATCCAGTTCACCTAAGTCCAGAGGATGAACAGTGACAATGTTGAGCCAGACACTGTCAAAGTACAAATCTCTCCCCTGTCTCAAACCCATGTTAATTCTTGTTCGGAGGTCAAATTCAAGACAAATTTCGACAATGTCAGAATTCAACATTGTCACTTTCACGGATGCAGGTTGATAATACCATCATTTGACCGAGTCTGCTTCGACATTGCCATCAAAAACCTATATAGGTCTCTCTTTCTTGCCAATTTATGGAAGATGTTAATCAAGCTATAATGCCCTCCAGCATTTGTGCTATTGGGAAAATAATGCCCATCTGAGGGTGTACACCCCTGGAAGGGCATTATTACCCCAATAACACATACCCTCAATAGCATTCTTGTGTCTATAGAATGGGTTATCTCTTTAATTGTTTTATATTTATTTTTTTATTACTATGCACTTTTTTTAAAAATTTGCTGTAGCATATGTAATTGTTGTTGGAAGAAGTATTTTATATCCAAAATATAAGTTATGTGTTTAATGTCTGCACTCACACACACACATGCGAACATACATACACACACACACACACACACACACACACACACACACACACAACACACACACACACACACACACACGCACATATACATACATTGACATGCCTAGCAGTTACAGACAATTTGCTGAACAAATGCACCTATGATGTCTCATTATGTGTTTCTGTCCATGCCTTTTTATTGTCTCTGATTCTGGTGCAAGTGCTGCTCTGTCTCTCATAGAATGATTGATGTACCAGTAAATCAATGAGAATTAAAGTCAGTCAATAATGCCAGACAATAAAGATTTATTCTTATTGTTAAGGGAATGGGTGCTGATGAATGGTCTGTTGCAGTCGGAAGACATTAGTGTGTGTTAGCTTTCTCTCTCTGTCTGTCTCTGTCTCTCTCTCACATATACAGATGGACGCACAGACAAACAAGCACATAGACACACACACCTACATACACACATGCACACATACACATGCATGCAAACACACATGCACACAGACACATACTTACACACAGTCATACCTTCTGTTTTTTTTTCTCTTTTTTTCTTTCTTTTTTTTAATTTCGCACTTGCTAAACATCAGTGAGTGTAAAAATGTCAACTTGTTTTTTTTTCAAAGTTATCATATATTGTACAGAGGTAATCTAAAAGAGGTTATATATACCCATTGTGTAACATAGTAAAGGAGGGTGTGCAGTAGAATGCCATACAATGGAAATGTGTCTACAGCTAAGAGGATGTCTTTAAATACCACGGAAAAGGAAATTGTGATATGCACTCATACTTTATACTAAATATGTTTTATACTGAAGTAGAAATTTGTTTAAGCGCTTAAAGCTAAACATTTCTATAAAAGTAATAAAGATTAAACTCATAAAATACAGAAAAGAATGATAACAAAAAACAAACTAGGTCTCATATATCAAATCCAGGGGATAGGTTTTGGAAGAAAACTTGACACTGTTAATTGTCAAGATCGATCAAAGCCAAATGGAAAGAGATTTCACAAACAGGGCCTTTGGTATGCAAAGAAATGAACCCCTAAGGTATCATTGCAGATCTTGGGAACCTCAAATAATTCTTCATAAGAGTAATGCAAATTGCATGCAGGCTGACACCAACTGTGAAGTTTCTTTAGATAAGTGGGACCTAAACTGTGAATGGATAAATAAACTGAGACAAAGGATTTATAAGCAAAGCAACATTGAGTAGGTAACCAGCACAGCATTTGCAGAATCAGTATAATGTGATGGTCTCTAGGCATACCCATCATTAACTAGGCAACAGAGTTCTGCACTAGTCATAACTGGTCAAGCTTGGTATCTGGTACCCCTGGGTAAAGGGTGTTGCCGCAGTTCAAATGTGATGAGACAAGGCATGCAGAACCAGCAGCACCATCACATTATGCTGTCAATGTAAACATTGAATTAGTTGCCTATTCATTCTCACTTTGCTTATAAAACCCTTGCCATTGGTTTGTATAGTCCTCAACTTAGGTCTCTATAGAAACAAAAAATGGATGAAACTCATGCAGGCAGCAACAATTTACACAAGGAGATGTGCTTATATCTGTTTTCATATGTGATAGGTTATGCTTATATATCTTCATCTGAGCATCTGCCTGCTGCACCTTTTCAACAAGGCTTGGATAATAAAAGGATTCCTGTTCATTAAAACTGATATACCACCTCAATAACTCATAGCGATCCAGGTTGCTTTGAAATTATTTATGTTGATGTGTCTGTCTAGATTTGGGCTGCTATAGCTACTTTATTCTAACAATTTTTCATGTGTTTTCATATAATATATATATATATATATATATATATATATATATATATATATATATGTGTGTGTGTGTGTGTGTGTGTGTGTGTGTGTCTACTTTGTTTCATTGAATCTCATTTTACTGAATTTAATTTCACCTGACCACTTCACTGAAAACTCAAATTACTGAAAAGTCATTTCACTGAATTAAATTTCACTGAACTGCAGTTAGTATATTGTATATGGCACTGTGTAGAGTACCGTAAGGCAAGTAAAAGGTATATGCCCTTTTCCCCCCATAGTACAAACCTCGAGTTAGTATATATAGGTAGGGGGGTATTGAGGGCTTAGCCCCCCACTAAGTCTGAATAATTGTCTTCGGGAGAGAGTTAGTCACTGGTGTTGTAACAATGTATGTCTATTGTTTAAAATGTATTGTTTTCAAGTTTTTGGTAAAATACAATAGAAAACAAACAAGGAAAGGGGCTATGCCCTCCATACCCCCCAAACTATATATACTAACTGCGTGGAAAAGAGCATATACCTTTTACTTGCCTTACAGTGCTGTACACAGTGTCATATTTACTAAGTTTAGTTCAATGAAATGAAATTCAGTGAAATGAGTTTTCATTGATTTGTGTTTTCAGCGATATGGTCAGGGTGAAATGAAATTCAGTAAAATGAGAGTCAATGAAACATAGTAGACCCATATATATATATATATATATATAAAACAGTGCTGGCAAGAGTTACCTCCAACAACAATAAAATGAACAGTAAAAAACAAAGCAGGAGGTAGCAGCCACGGCTATGTAGAATAACAGCTTTATTAGTAAAAGAGGTGAGCGCTTTCGTGGCACCAGCCACTTCATCAGACAATCAAAGAAGAGTAAAGCACAGCATTTATACCAAGCTTATCATTGCCATCAACTGCCCAATTAATCCTTAAAGCCATATCCTTAGTATAAAAAGTTTTATATCTAGTGTGAAAAATTTTAAAAGCTTAAAATTAAAAACAGCTTAACAATAGAAACAGCATATTACATTATACAACTTAATACATACAATATAAATGTATAAATATATATAAAAGTATAAAAATATATAAAGAAGTATAAAAAAGTATAAAAGGTCAAGGGGGAGGGGGGTACTACCTACTATTTCTTTAAATCTCTACTTAGAAGAATGGGTTTAATATTGATTTTGTCATTCAGGCCTACCCCAGTGTTAGCTTGTAGCCTTATAATCCATTCTAGTTCCCTATTTTCTACTCTATTCCTAATATCTCCACCTCTATTGTCGGTATAGACTTTGGGCCAGATTCAGGAAGCCTCCGTGTAAGAGTTATAACTCTTACACGGAGGCTGCAGTTAAACGGTGTGATGTCAGCATGTCATGCATATGCATGAGGTGCATGAGGCATGCTGAATCACACCATAACACTTACACGGTCCATGTAAGACAGTAGGGAGCATGTCCGTAGGCTAAGCCCTGCAAGCAGACACGCCCCCGGAAGTCTAGAATGGCTGAAAGTAAACAGCCACGAGAGAGGCCATGGAAATGTGAATAAACACACTACACAACACATGCCCCCACAGACCAGCAATGTAAAAAGTGAACAGATGTTATAAAATGAAAATGAAAACTGTTTTATTTTTTTTAAAACCCTGTAAATGTTTGCTACTGCATGCGCTCGTGTGCGCGGGTGTGCTACTAGCGCAACTGCAGTTAGCAATCAGTGGAAAAGGATTTAAGAACTAAATATGCAAAGGAAGCCAAGAAGTAATGGCATAGTGGTAGAGTTGTCGGCTTAAGAGCAGGCAGGCAAGGTTCGAGCCCACACAACAACTTTTTATTTTTGTAAATAAGCACTAAAAAGGCCCCTGACAGTATTGTACAAATGTAAAAGTATTTCCTTTTGTAAAATGGAATGAAATGGAGCATATATTTCAAGTAATACAATAATAAAATTATTTAGAAATGTAGTGATAGCTAAGCTGCTGTGAGACAGAGTGCCCGTAACTGAGTAGTGTTTCAAAGGCTGCAAATTGCTTGCCCGTAGCTAAGCACCAGTTTAACAGGCTCAAACTGTGTGCAACTAGGTGTGCTTAGCTGAACATGTGTGTTACTAGCCAATTAAGGTTTAACCCAGCGCACACCGTTTGTACGGAGGTGCGCATAGCTCCCACAAGCTAGCTGCCGGTGCGCATGCGTTAGCTCCGCGCAAACGAGCGCAGACCTGGTTTTAAGTGCTTAAAAGTGCTTTTGGCATGTTTGATTGACAGGTCCTCAACTCATTTCTAGACAGTCATGAAAATTAAAAATCAGTGGTCAGATTCAAACCCAGGATACCATGCGCTAGAGTCAAGGTACTAAACCACTAAGCCATGACAGCTATACTTAGAAATGCAGAAATAGCATATATATAGGATATAATCCAAAATGGAGCATGAGAAAGCAGTTTCTGTGAAGTAGATACAATTCCAAAACGGCCAATCAGAGCAATGTGCGGGAAAATCGGCATATATAAGCCCCATAGGCAGGAATACACAGCATAAATGATTGTAGAATACACCTGCAGGCAGAATGAGTGGAGTAGGGGAGGGACGTTGCTTTCGAGCACAGCGGTGGGGCGTTGAGGAGTCCAGATACATGGTCTGGCTCCTAGTTCACCATCATGAGGCCCAACTCATGCAGGGCCAGATCTCATGGGGAGCGTACAGGGAGGAGGCATGGGACCAGTTGGCTCATGATCTCACTAGTGCTACTGGGATTCCACGTACTGGTGAGCAGGTCTGTCACCACCATGCAGACCTGAAGCGACGTAAAGAAGACCAGTTGACCCAATAGATCCAGGAGGCCCGGGATATGCCCAATGCCCCACTACTGAGTAAGTTACATTTTACTTATGTATGTAAGGAATTCAACTAGCTGATACCATGGAGATGTGTAGTCTAATATTACTCATTTTGTATTACAGCTGCAGGTGTCCGCTCTATGAATCGACGGGCATATGACCGCAGGCTGGCGCGGCTGCGCCACCATGCAGGTTAGTAACCCTACCTAGTACTTGTAAATAAATATTATAGTGTAGCATGTAGTAGAACACTGCAGTGTATTGATTAAAAGTAATATAATGTGCAAGCAACAAGTGAAAATCTGCAGGTATGGCTGCAACAAGTTCAACAGTATGCAAGTGTAACTGGAAATATAATTGATAGAAATAAATAGTGCTGTAATACAGATGTCTCACCATTAATTAAATGTAGTATAACCTGCAGTAGTCTCAAGAGTACAGCTTCAGAATCTGAGGTAATCACATGTGAGATATATCCCCTGTTGAAATGCTGAATCATGACAGAAGTGAGGCTGCTGGAAAGTGTTGGAATCACCACAGGTCTAATATGTGAACAAAGCCTAGAAGTACCAACCTGAACTGTGAAATTGCAGGATGTGTGAGAGTGACAGAAAGGGTCATGTATCAATGAATAAAGTAGTAATAACTCCTGAATATATAGGCTTCAGTGTGGTTCTACAGAACTAAATGCATGTGGGAATTAAAACTTAACATCCCAAACTGATTTCAGTGTGTCTGAATCTTGAATGTTCAGGCCAAAATCTGTATATGGTGATGACAGTCAACAATTTTCAGATAGAATGAATGATTGTCTGACATACTAAACATCCATAGTTGCCCCCTGCTCTGTCATCAAAGTGTAGCAGGATGATGTATCTGATCAAATTCAAAATAACTAGGATAGTGATGTATCTGTAACAGGTCTAGCATGACAGTCAATTAAAAATCATTTTGAAACTATCACCCACAAGTTAATTGTGTTTCTATTACAAATGTATATCAATGTATAATTTATGAATGTGTCATCATTTTCTTTCTCCACCCCACCCTATAATTGCAAATTAAAACACTCACTAAATATTGGTATGTGAACATTTCATTAACCATGGACATTTGTCCTGTTTCAAAAATATATGCATGTCTGTTGTTGCATGTGCCCTGTTCATACCTGCAAACCTCATGGCCTGTTGCCATTAATCAACCCTGCATGTTTGATTGTGTATTTCCGTTCAAACAATGCATGTGATATTGATATGCCCGCTGTTCAATGGTGTTAATATCTGGGTGTTTGTTTAATGGGAATACCAATGCATGCTGTTACAACTAATTTGAATGGAATAATATGCCACTAACCCAAACTAACATAACATACTCACAAACCTAGAACGCTTGGGAAGTCAGGTCGCAGTGGACCCACCTCTCCCACCTCAGCTGGCGACTGCACCTGGCACTAGTGCCCAGGCAAGACCCTCCTCCGGTGGCCCTGTGCCATCTTCGGGTGGAAGCGCTGCAGGGGATGGGGCCCGTCCCCCCTCTGCAAGCATGGCCGGAGGAGCTCGACAACTCACCCTCCAAGGTGTCCGGTCTGTGGTGCGAAGAGAGATCCAAGATTCTGTTCTTGGGCCCCTATGCCAGCTTGAGGCCCGGGTGGCACAGCTTACGGGCATGCCCATTGTCCCGCCTGCACAGCCCCCAGCAGAGCCCCGTCCTGGGCTGTGAAGGAACAGTGGCAACTGCCTATGGGTGGGGATATCAGTTCCACTGTTGCCATCTGTAGGCTCATGTGCCCTGGATATCCCAACCTCCATCCCCGTCAATTGTGTAACCCCCCCACATGTGTCATACACCGCCCCTGTATGCGTCTTGTCTGTCTTGTCTGTTAACCTACCCAACCTACCTCCCCAGCTATACCGACTACCTCACTTGACATACCACTCTCACCTGATAAAAAAAAAAAGGGCACTCTGTACCCACAAAAAAATTACGCCCCATACATAGCTGTCCATGTTGCACACATGTCCGCTGGACATCGAAACTGTTAATTACAATTGGCTGTACAACAGGTATTAATGTTGTCCGGACACCTCTCTCAGGGGTGGAAGATTCCAAATGTCACACCAAATTGCATACAAATGCACAGCTGTTGCTGAGAAAGACATGGGCAGCTATGGGCCTCACCTACATCCTTCCTGCAAATTCCAAGCTTGTTTCCCTACTGTTTTACCCTCTTTGTGACCCCTTTTTCACCACTTTCCTGTCACCCCTTTTTCTTTTCTTTCAAAGAAAATAGCGCGGGTGTGCGCTTGTGTGCGCGGAGCTCACCGCCAGTGCGCATGCGTGAGCTCCGCACAAATGAGCGCAGACCTGGTTTTAAGTGCTTAAAAGTGCCTTTGGCACTTTTGATTGACAGGTCCTGTACTCATTCCTAAAGAAAAATAAATTCCCACTGTCAGTCTCAAACCCAGGACCTCTGTAACACTAGTCTGTATGACCTACCACTAAGCCATGACTTTCATGCAAAAATATAGTGCTAAAATAAATATTACATGTAATAGTAGGAATCAATATAAAGGCAATATAGGATGTGTACTACCCAAAGCATGTCAGGTAGATGTTTAATGCCCGAATTACTGGATTCCCATACTAGTTTAGTGTTAATAGTAACAGCCCTGCTAATTGTTAGCTTGTACATAATAATGTAAGGTAATGTACATATATGAAGGTATGTATATGTACACATACATATATATATATATATATATATATATATATATATATATATATATATATATATATATTAATACATATGAAATATAGTGGTAGGTGTCAGTATCCATACACACTCACTACAGGAAACAGTGAAGATAAATGCAGCAACTAGAATCTGCAACACAGCCTGACTCCTGTGAGACCTACTAAACCCTTTAACTACCTAAAGGTGACTCCAGCACTTTGATTGATAGGCCCTGTACTCAATTTGAAAGCAAAATAAAAGCATACTAGTAGGCCCTACCACAACACCATTTTAACACTAGTCTGTATGACCTACCAGTAAGCCATGACTCTCATACAGGAATATAGTGCTAAAATATATAGAACATGTAATAGTAGGAATGAAGATAAAGGCAATATAGGATGTGTACTACCCAAAGCATGTCAGGCAGACTTTTACTGTCTCAATTACTGGATTCCCATACTAGTTCAGTGTTAACAGAAACAGCCCTGCTAATTGTTAGCTTGTACCCAATAATGTCAGCTAATGTACATATATGAAAGTATGTATATGTACATATATATATATATATAGACATATAGATAGATATATATATATATATATATATATATATATATATATATATATATATATATATATATATATATATATATATACATATGAAATATAGCTGTAGGTGTCAGTATGCATACACACTCACTACAGGGAACAGGTGAGAGAAATGCAGCAACCTGAATTTACAACACAGCATGAAGCATGAGAGACGTACTAACCTTCACACTCACAGAACACTGTCGAAAGCATACCAGCATGGTCCACGCCCTTACAATCTGAAAGGGCAATCCCTATCTCACATACCCTTTTATAGCACTGTCCTGAAATCACAGTGAGACATGCAATCAGTACACAACTGGCTGCATGCAATTAGCAAATGCTGCCTTACAATTGGTGCAGAGGCCATCACATGGACCTATTCAGATACCTACAAAAGTATCCAGTACTCACACTCCACACATGCAATACATTCATTGCACAAAACTGACAGAGAAAGAGAGAAAGAGACAGAGAGAGAGAAAAAAAGAAATAAAGACAGCCAGCAATAAAACCAGCAGCAGCAGCAGCAAACAGCAAGTAGCACCACTGACACAGCAACAGCTGACACAAACACAGGTTGTGCAAAGTAGCAGGTTAATACTGTGTTTACTGTGAAACCTCCAAATGTATCATAGTTCACTATCTATAGGTATGTCCATGAGATAGGTTGTGTGTACATAGTCCTGATATATATACATATGTAATATTGCTGTACATGTCATCCATACTTAAAACTTCCATAGCTTAGAACACAAGGCCAGTTATGCATATGATGCAGTAGTTCCCAGGGCCAGTAGAGGTTCCTCCTCATTGATGTGGGACCACTGTGTATGTATGGCACTGTTCAGGTACATATCCTGTAGTATGGCCAGGGTTTAATATCAGTCTGTAATGTGGTGCTATGTCCTCTAGGGGTGAACGTATCACACATCCAGGGATACCATTTTGTAACAGTGATGCTGTGTGTTCTGCAATGTTGAGGGTGGCCCTCACCTGGACATGTGAGATGATAGGGAGGTTACAGTCATCTGTGATAACTAATTCCACTTGTGTAGGAGAATGGGGGGGTACCTGCACCTAAACTGTCTGCAACAATGTTGCCAATATCTGTGCATTTGGTTAATGTGAAGCATCTTACCACTGCTGACCACAGATGCCTTGCCTTCATGTGAATCTGCCCTGTTCTACAGTAGCCTCCTGCTATTGTTATACAATGTGCCTGTATCTGTAGTCCACTGGATAGGATAAATAAGCGGTGTGCATACGGTCTGGGTTAGATATGTGTGTGCACATTACATGCACTATGTGGGATGTCTGTGGTAAGCTTTTGCAAAGGGGCCAGCAGTGTGTGTTGTGGCTTCCACTGTCCCAGTGGGCTGCATGGATAGCATCACAGTCCTAACTAGTGAATAACTCTGTAAGTACATACATACATAGCAAGGTAGTGTACTGTGCTTGTGGTGTTGTTGGGATATGTATATCCAGGCTGAGTAATGTGTGTCCACATCACAGGGTTGGATGGCAACACACATACAGTATGTAGGGATGAACACCCAGAGTGTTTCAGACGTGTTGCCTGTGCAGAAATATCTGGCCATTACCTGCGCATCCCCCACAACACACACACATGCAACATATGGCAGAAGTACTATAGCAGTACACATAGGTTCATACTAGGCTATTTGCCCAAGGGCATTGATAAGCCTAGTAGAATGTGTTTGTCTTTTGCCACCCAATTAACATTTATGTTGCTATGCCCTTTTCCAAGGTTAGTATACTGTTCCTCTGTCTAACAGTGACATAGAAGTGATACCCAGGGTACAACTATGATCTCCATCCACTCATCCAGATTCCTATGGAAGAGAGTCAATGAGGGACTCTGCCTAACCTGTACTGTGAGTTCATTACAGAGTGAAGGGAGCCTCTGGGTTAGGAATATGTCCCTCCAGCATGTCCTATTTATGTCAGTGCTAAGGTTCAGGTCTCCTGAGCATGTGGCTGTATGGGAATTTGATTTCCTGAGGTGCAGCATGTCCATTACTTCTGGGTTGGACATGGCTGTATATGGCTGGCACAGATTGCCTCTGAACAGGCAGTATGCCACTGAGTCCAGCTGGCTTTTCTTTAACTGGGTAGCATATGGCATCTGTTTGTGCCCTTTGATCCACTTGATGAGGTACTGTTGGGGTTTTTCCAGTTGCTGTAGGTGTCTGGTTAGGTACATCCTATAAGGGGTATTGTACTCAATTATAGGCCTGATGATGGATGAGTAAAGAGGCACGATGACCTCCCCTGCTGTACATGTGAATCCCTTCATGATTAGCTGGGCTATATAACATGTCTTTCAATCCACTTTGGCCACGTGGTTGACAAATGACAGATTGCTATCAAGTGTGTTCCCCAGGTCCCCAATTACTTCTTCTGTACTTAATGGCTTAACATCTATGTGGTACTTTGCCACCAATGTGGAGGTGTGGGAATCTTTGATGAATATTGATACTCCCCCTCCTTTTGTTGTTTGGTCCAAGTGTTGGGGCCGACAAGAATGGTAACAGGTATAACTTGGTAGTGCCGGTGTGCTCCTGGGAAACCTGAAACAGGTTTCTGTTACTGCACAGATATCGATGTCCATAATGCTAAGTAGAGTTTTGAGTGCGTGTATCTTGAGGTCTAGACTTCTGGTGTTGAGTAGCATTAACTCTTAGTTCCTCATCCTTTGTGATACGTATGGATGTGGGTTTGCCTTATGAGCCTTGCTATGTATCTGTTCTGTCACACATGCATTTACACACACCCTGCTACCCCCACACATGCACACGCTCACCTGCCATTTCCATTATTTATTACCCTACATGAGTAGCTGTCAATACATGACAGGTACACATTTGAAAAGTGCACTATGTGGATTACTACAGATTTCCTCTTCTTTACCTGTACTCACAGGGTGCAGGCAACCTCATTACTTTAAAAGTGTAATGTGCATCAGGTACTGTGATACCCTGATTGCCACATCAAACATGTTTTCCATACGGAAATGCACACACAGAAACATCCCACATCCACACACTTGCCACATTCAGTTTTCAAAACACTATCTAGGTATATTCTGGTACATGTGCGTGTTACAGTAGCATGTAGCACTATACTGAGTACTGGCAGTTGTATGTTGTCATGTTGTTTGTATAGGGTGCTGTCAACATCACTGTTTGTTAAGGGAAATGTGCACCCTGCAGTGCATAGCCCCATTTGGCAAAAGCCACATCCCACCCCCAGCATTGTGCAAACACACTAACGCTAAAACACATACTTTCCATTTACATGATTCAAACCCCTACCTAACTGTGTTATGACATTAGAGACAGACACATTAGCAGAGTGTGCTATTTGCATTAGTGGGAGAAATCTTTTCTAATGCTGTACTTAGAGGGTGCTGACATCATCTGTGTTTAGGAAGAGGGATGTGCACCCTGTAGTGTGTTCTCCCAGTTTGCAAAAGGCACTTTTCCCTCACAGTATTATGCACACACACAAACCCCACCCATACATTCCCTTTGCAGGATTCAAACCCCTATCTAACTATGTTACGACACTGGAGAAAGACACATTAGCAGAGAGCGCTATACAAATTACTGGAGAACTTTAATTCAGGTAATATAGTTATAGAGTGCTGACATCATCAGTGTTTCAAAAGGGGAATCTGCATCCTGTAGTGTACTGTCACAGTTGCTAATAGGGGCATTTCCCACACACACATCAATGTGTTTGAGGTTTGCATATGTGGGGGATCCAGTACTCCAGTGTGATTAGTATATGGTTCGATTGCAACAATGAGGGATATACTTCAAGTGGTGAGCATTTTGTACTCATGTTTGTGATGATCAGGTCTAGTATATTTTACCCTCTTGTGGGAATGTTGACTACCTGTTCCATAGCTAAAGAGTTTCTGAACTATGGGAACCCTAGAGCTTGGGTATTGTGGCTTGAGTAATGTTCACAGTCTATGTTTGGGTAGTTGACGCCACCCAGTATGATGGTGTTTGCAGAGAAATCTATACTCTCCTGTGTCATCATGAAGGCTGTGTGGGATTCCTGAGTTTGAGAGGGTGATGTAAGAGCTCCTCTGTGTATCTTTCCATGTGGTCCAGGGAGGTACGTCTCAGGTTGTTCACACCAGCATGGACAATGACTGCCTCATACTTGTACTTGCTGTGGAGTGACCTGAGTGCTTGTGTTATGTGGCACATTCTATCACCCGACAGGTAGCTAAATGTGACCCTCACCTTGCTCAGTCTGGAGGGCGGGATGTCAGTGTGTCTGACTATGGCATCACCTATTATAGGTGTGTCACACATTGTGTTTGGCCTTATGGGCTGTGCCTGTTATGAACACTGACATTGTGAGGTCAGTGTTGCTTGAGATATGTGTTCATGCTGGATGCAGCATGTCTGGCCATGTCATTTCTGTCCGTGGTATGGTAAGTATCACCTTTGGTGACATAGGTCTTCATATGTCAGCTGGTGAGCATTTGCAGTGTTACCTAGTGATAGTGGTACAGCTTGTTTGTTGTACAATGGACTACATGCAGCCCTGCTTACAGTAGCTATGTTTGCATGCATGTTTCCTTGCAGTTACCCTGGAATACTGATCCGACCTGCCATGCAGAGTTACACAGCTTCTGTGGACTCCTAGTGACATCTGCATAGCTTACTATATGTATGTTCATGTCTCACTTGACAGAATGTCACTGTTTCTCCTGTGCACATGTACGCTGCCTGTGACACTTTGCATATGACTTACCTGGCATCTGTCCACGTGAGCAGTCATATATGCCACTGCAGGACTCTAAACCTGATGATACACACACTCAAAACATTCCTCAGCATGGGGAACATCACTATCTGTGCAGTAACAGATACCGGATTCAGGGCTACCAACAGCACTCCAGCACTACCAAGTTATACCTCATACCATGATTTTCAGGCCCAAAACTTGCACAAAACCACAAAAGGAGGGGGTGTATTGATATTCATCCAAGATACCCACACCTCCAGGATGGTGGCAAAGCACCAAACATCAGAGACTATCCATATGCAGGTAACAATGGGTAAAACTGCCTTCCAGGTTATAGCCTGCTACAGACCACGCCCACAAACACAAGAACCGCACTTGGCCTTCCTGAAAACAGTTGGAAATATGTAGGTCTGTCCATACACCATTATATTGGGTGGGTTAAACTACCCAAACATAGACTGGGAGCATGACTGTAGCTCCAACACCCTAGCCCACAGATTACTGGAATTTATATACCAATATGCTATGGAACAACTTGTTACCACTCACATAAGAGGGGAAAACATACTGAACCTGATCATCACCAACATGGGGACTCTATGCGCCAGACCAGAAGTGTATCCCTCACTGGTAAGATCAGACCATAAACTAATCTCACTGGAAATTCACATCCCAAGGCCACCCCCTGCACAGAAGAATACAGTCAACAACTCATGTCAAGCATGTTCACACTCCTCATAAATGATGTGGAAACCTTCAAAGCCCCCAGGCCTGTTGAAAATATGGACCAGACTGCAGATACCTGTATAAAGGCATTCTATGGACACATTCAGGAATGCATGGATCATGCAATCCCAAATGAAAGCAAGACCCAATCCTCCAAAGGCAGACGTCCTGTGTGCTGGACACCAGACATAAACAAACTATACAATAGAAGGATGAAGCTACTACATGATACAACAAACTCCCAAAATGTGAAGGCATCACTGATGAGTATTAGAAGACAACTACAGGCACCCATAAGATTGTCTAAGGCCATCTTTGAGAGAAGATTCCACAAGACACTGAGGATAATCACAAGGCTTTCTGTAGTAATGTTAGGAACCTGGGTGGTAATACCCAGATATGCTCAGAGGTAGTCCAAGATGTCACACGAAATATCAAACACACAGACATTGCCAACATCCTAGTGGACTGGTTCACTGCTACCTTCTCACCCCCTCCACACCAAAAGGGCAAATATTTCTCCCAGCAGAGTGCTGCCCCCCCCTGACATCTCAGATGCTCAGGTAAGAGCTGCACTCTCCAAAGCAATAAACACTGCAGCAATGGGACCAGACAGTGTCCCAGGCTGTGTCCTACATGAACCCCAAGAAGAGCTATACCAAGACATAACACTACTGTTCAATCCCAGCCTTACTACACGATATGTGGCGAAAGAGTGGCGTACAGCAACAGTGGTTCCTCTACATTCAGGTGGTGCCTTAACGGATCCTGGACACTATTCGCCCCATACGTCTGAATAGCTTGGTCTGCAAAGCTATGGCAAGGATCATCATGAACCTCATAAATATAGATATTGGGGACCTACAGACATGTCATCATACACAGTTTGGCTTTGTTAATGGCAGATCCTGCCTCTCAAACCTGTTTGATTTTTTTGAAACAGTCACCAAGGCCACTGTCAAGGGGAAGGTGGTCTACACAGCCTACCTGGACCTTGCATAAGCCTTTGATACAATACCGCACTTGTGCATTCTAGGGAAGATCACCAGTGTACATATTAACCCCTATGTCACTACAGATATTACACAGTGACTCAAGGGCAGAACACACATGGTTAGAATTGCTGGAGCCATGTCAGCCTCAAAACCAGTTACAAGTGGTGTCTCACAAGGCTCAGCCCTGGGATCAGTCTTGTTCAGTATATATTTATCAGAGGTACAGGCCAACATGGAAGTACTGTGGCTGAGCAAGTCGCAGATGACTGCAAACCGGACGCCATAATCAACTTTCCAGCTAACACACGCATCCTCCCAAAGAGCCTCTTGGAAACACACGACTTGTGCCACAGCCATGGCCTTAAGCTGAATGCCAAAAAGTGTATAGCCATCCCCTTTGTTAAAAACAAAGTGACCACAAAGTACCACATATGTGTTAACCCATTAAGTGCAGACAAAGGAATTATGGACCTTGGGGTACACAAGTTGATAGCATTCACTCATTTGACAACAACATGGCCAAAGTAGTTAGGAAAACATTCTATATAGGCCACATCATCATGAAGGGATTCACATGTAGATCAGGGGAGGACATTGTGCCTCTTTACTCATCTCTCATCATGCCCATAATTGACTACAATACCCCTGTCGGCATGCACCTTACCAGACACCTGCAGCAACTGGAAAGACCACAAAAGTACCTCAACAAGAGGATCAAAGGGCTCAAACAGATGCCAGATACTGACTGGTTAAAGAAACAGCAGCTCTACTCAGTGGCATACTGCCTCTTCATAGGCAATCTGTGCCTGACATATAAAGCCATGTCAAACCCTGACTTTATGGCCATGCTGCACCTCAGAATATCCAGATCCCATCAGGCTACACGCTGGAAAGACTTGAACCTCAGGAGTGATATACATAGGACATGCTGGAGGGACACATTCATAACTCAGAGGCTCCCTTCACTCTGGAATAATATCCCAATAGAGGTTAGGCAGAGTCACTCAGTGACTATCTTCAAGAGGGATATTAATGACTGGATGTGACATTGTAGGTTTACCCTGGGTATCACTTATGTGTCACTGTTAGACAGAGGCACAGTATACTAACCTTGGAAAAGGGCATAGCAAGATAGATTTACAATGCATGGTGAAAGCCACACACATTCTGGCTAGGTGTATAAATGCCCTAGGACAGATAGCCTAGTATGAACCTATGGACCTATGTATCTTGTTCACCATTGGCCCTATGTGCTGTTAATCACCAATGCAATCTCAATACTATGGTAGCATGTGCAACGGTCAGTTGTCAGTCACCTCTATGGTACAGTTGTGGAATATGTGAGTCATGTAGTAATGTCACAGCTGCCACATGTACACAGTCAACCCTATCCACTACCCATGGATGTACAACACATGTATGAGATGGAAACACATGGCCAAACTGTGGACTAAGCACTCTGAATCCAGTACTGGCATAACCTGTCAGGTGGCATGAAATACTACAGTGACTGCAATACCAGTCTGATGTGGACCTACACTGATAGCAATACAAGCATGGAAACACACCGGGCCATTCGTGGAGCCTAAGGATAGCATCCTGCCTGAGTGGCAGACACTTCTGCAGCTGGCACACAGGCATACGTTAGGCCTGAACACAGCACGCATAACACATAGCACACAAATCCTGTGTGCCAAACAAGCACAGTCTGTACAGCTATACAACACTACTGCTGCAGTTGTGTTAGGTACTTTTATTGTCCAGTACAGTGAGGTCATGCTCACCAGGCTGGACAAGGTGAAGGTCACAGTGATATGCTCATGGGGCACTGTGGTCCACCACATAACACAAGCATACAGGTCAGTCAGATGCATGGACACATATGACTCAGTCATTGTCCATGCCACTACAGCTGATGTGTGATGTCCCTCACTGGGATACCTGATAGGGAACATGGAAGGGCTCACTGAGCAAGTGACACAGGCTGGTAGAACCCTGACCTCGGTTGGCATCAGACCATCACCAGGAATGCGGACATATTACTGAATGGTAATGAATTACTGTAGCTACAACACCCTAGCTGAACGGTTCTTAGCATGCGGTCACTGCATTGCTATGGAACAACTTCTTACCACTCCCACAACAGGTGAAAACATGCAGCACCTGTTCATCAACAACATGTTGACTATATGCCCCAGACCAGGTGTGTATCCCTCACTACTAGGTTTGATAGCATCTACATCTCACACTGTATATACACATCCCACATGCAGCATCTGCACAGAGGAAAACAGTCATAATGTTACCCTGTGCAAATACCATGTATTCACATGTGGCAGGCATCACACATGGTAACTATTGAAGGTCACAGGTACATATGTGTATTTGGCAGACATCATGTGTGCATTGCCATAACTGGTTTAATCGATGTCATGCATTATTGTGAGAAACAACCCGCACACATGGGCATTCTGTGTGAGCAAAACACACGTGACATGTCTGGAATCAAAAGCCATAACTAATTGTGATATCGTTTAGAAAGGGGTATGTGCATCCTGTAGTGTGTTTTCCCAGTTGCCAAAAAGGATGTTTCTTTCATACACACTTACCCCCCTTCACACACACTTGGCACTTCAAACCCCACCTAACTATGTTATGACACTAGAGACGGACGCATTAGCGGAGCGCGCTATTCGGATTGCTGGAGGATTTCTTTTCTCCTGATATACTTATAGGGTGCTGACATCATCAGTGTTTAGAAAGGGGAATGAGCATCCTGTCGTGTGTTTTCACAGTTGCCAAAAGGGATGTTCCTTTCATACACACACACTTACCCCCCTTCACACACACTTGCTGGATTCAAACCCCTACCTAACTATGTTATGACACTAGAGACGGACACATTAGCAGAGCGCGCTATTCAAATTGCTGGGTGATTCCTTTTCTCCTGATATACTTATAGGGTGCTGACATCATCAGTGTTTAGAAAGAGGAATGAGCATCCTGTGGTGTGTTTTCACAGTTGCCATAAGGGATGTTCTTTTCATACACACTTAACCCCCTTCACAAACACTTGCCAGATTAAACCCTTACCTAATTATGTTACGACACTAGAGATGGACGCATTATCAGAGCGCGCTATTCAGATTGCTGGGGGATTTTTTTTCTCCTGATATACTTATAGGGTGCTGACATCATCAGTGTTTAGAAAGGGGAATGAGCATCCTGTGGTGTGTTTTCCCAGTTGCTAAGAGGAACATTTGGACTAAGTGTGTGAGCATGCCCAGTTCAGCCTTCCCATGGCATGTTGTGTGAAAGATGTCTCATTTATCAAAGTGTGTGAGCATGCCCAGTGTGAGCTTTCCATATGTTGAACTCTGCAGCCCATCACATTTGTGGATGAGTGTGACCTTCAACAAATATCTCCAGTTTATGGTTGTGTGTTCTGTGCCATGTTGTGTAGTTACTGTCCAACTGCTTTTTGTGTGAACACAACAGGGATTATACTGTGCCTGCAGGTTTTGCATGGAATACTTTGCATACAATTGTCAACATCTGTTCATACTGACCTAACACTGTAGTACTGTATAGTGTAGTGGTTCAGTACTTTCACTGTGGTGGACAGTATCCTGGGCTTTAGTCCTATCACTGCTTTGCATTTCCATAGTGTGCACAACAGCCTGGTTAGGGTCCAGTTGTGCACATCTGCACAAAGGCGGTGCATCTACGGACCCTGGTAATTACCACCCCATAAGCTTAACAAGTCTAGTCTGCAAAGCTATGGAGAGGATCATAATGGAGCTCATAAACAAAGATATAGGGGACATGCAGACATTGGACCCGTCCCAGTTTGGCTTGGTCAAGGGCAGATCATGCCTTTTGAACTTGGTCGACTTCTTCAAAACAGTCAATAAGGCCATTGATGAGGGAAAGGCAGTCCATACAGCCTACCTTGACCTTGCAAAGGCTTTCGACACAATACCCCACTCGGGTATTGTAGAAAACCTACCAACTTAAATGTGAACCCATATGTCACAAGATGGGTTGCAAACTGGCTTAAGGACAGGACCCACAGGGTTAGAGTTGCTGGCGCTATGTCAGACTCCAAGCCGGTCACAAGTGGTGTCCCACAGGGCTTGGTCCTTGGCCCCTATTGTTCGTCATCTACTTCTCAGAAGTACAGGCCAACATGGGAGGACTTTGGCTGACAAAGTTTGCAGATGACTGCAAACTGGGCGCCATAGTGGACAGTGCATCAGACACGGATATCCTTCAGAAGGGACTCACGGAAACTGATAGCTGGTGCAAGAGCCATGGCCTGAAGTTAAATGCCAAAACATGTATAGTCATACCCTTCGGGAAGAGCAAGGTAACCCCAGCTACCATATAGGTGGCAATCCTGCAAGCACAGAGGAGGTTATCATGGACCTGGGGACCCAGGTGTACAGTGGCCTTTCTTCTGACACTCACATTGCTAAAGTGGTTAGAAAGACCTTCTACATTGCCCACCTGATCATGAAGGGATTCACATCCAGATCTAGTGAGGTCATTGTTCCCCTGTACTCTTCACTTATCAGACCAATGATCGAGTACAATGCCCCATTCGGGATGTATCTCACCCGACATCTGCAGCAATTGGAGAGACCCCAAAAGTCCCCCACCAAAAGGATAAAGGGACTCCAACATCTGTCATATGCTGCCAGATTGAAGACACTCCAGCTCTATTCAGTCACATACTGTCTGCTCAGAGGTGACATGTGCCTGACATGCAAGGCCATGTCCAACCAGGAAGTAATGGACATGCTCCACCTCAAAATCTCCAAATCCACCAGAACCACTAGGGCAAGTGACTTAAACCTTAGCAGAGATATAGGTACGACATGTCGGAGGGATAGATTTATCACTCAGAGACTCCCTATGCTGTGGAATACAATCCCGGTCCATGTGAGACAGAGCACCTCGCTGGCTCTGTTCAAGAGGAATCTTGACCTGTGGATGGGAGATCATAGGTTTACCCCGGGGATCGTCTCTGTGTCACTGCTGGACAGAGGCACAACAAACTAACGGGCACAGTATTGTTTCCATATAAGGGGTGGCATAAGCCACAGAACTCTGGGCTAGGCTTATAACTGCCTTAGGGCAGATAGCCTAGTATAAACCTATGTACCTATGAGCCTATCTGACCATGTTGCATTATGATCAAATATGAACTACTTACAATAGCCTCATCCAACATCAGTAGAGTATTCCACAACATAGGTGTACATTGGCAAACACTACCAATGTGCCCTAGGCCATGTCTAATGCTAGTCAGAGAGTGTGTTTGTCCTTCGACACATTGTAAGTGTAGTTTGCCATGACATATGTCTTGTTTAGTATACTGTGCCTCTGTCTACCTGTGAAATAACATTGATACCCAGGGTAAACCTACCAACTCCCATCCACTCATTAAGATTCCTGTTGAGGAGAATCAACGAGTGACTCTATGGATAACCTGTATTGGTAGTTTACTCATGCGTGGGGGTGGCTTCTGTGTTATGGATAATGCAGTACAGCTTGTCCTATGTATGTCAGTGCTGGGGTTCAGGTCCCTCATGTGCATAGCTCACTGCCATTCAGATTGTACAAGGTGCAGCATGTTCAGTGATTCCAGCTTGACATGGCTTTCTACATCAGGCACAGCTTGCGTCTGGGTGGCCAGCATGGCAGTGTGTGGAGTTGCACTCTGTTTAATCAGGCAACACATTACATGTGTTCAAGCTCTTTGATACTCCTGGTGAGGTACTGTTGTGGACTTTACAGTTGATGGAGGTGTCTGCTGAGGTACACCCCATAGGGGCTGTTGTGGTCATTTGTAACGCTGATGAAGGATAACTGCAGAACCACAATGACCTCCCCTTATCTAGATGTCATAACCTTCATGATTAGGTTGGTATATGGATTGTTTCTGTTAACACTACAGCCACATGTTTGTCCAATGCAGGATATCTATCACCTTGTGTACCCAGGTCTGTCATTACATGTTAAGTATGTAATGGGTTAACACCTATGTGGTAATTGTTGGTCACTTACTGTATATACACAAAGGTTGACTATACAGTTTTCTCCATTTAACATGCTGACATGGCTATGGCACCGGTTGTCTGTTTCTATGTGGCCCTTTTGTGGGATGCTTGTGTCAGCTGGAGTGTCAGATATGTTAAGCGGTTTGTAGTCCTCTGCAAACATGTTCAGGCACAGTCCTTACATGTTGGCCTGTAACTATGGGGGCATATATACCAGACGGGGAAGGTCCCAGGACCAAGCTTTGTGGGATACCTGTTATATGTGGTTTGTAGTCTGACATGGCTGCAGCATGTCTGACCATGTCAGTTCTGTCGTTGGTCTGGTTTGCAACCCCTCTAGTGACATTGGGGTGTATACATAAGCTGGTGAGCATATCTATATTGAACACATAGGGTATTGTATGGAAGGCTTTGCAAGGTCCAGCTACACTGTGTGGATAACATTGCCCTCATCAGTGAGCTCAATTAGTGTTTCAACTGAGTCACACATGTTTAGGGGTGGGGTCTGCACTTCATAAACCCACACTGGGTAGGGTCGGGTGTCAATAGATCCCCAATATCGTTATGTCTGCGGTACATGCTGATCCTTTCCATAGATGTGCAGACCAAGCTACTCAGGATTCTGTGGTGGTTGTTTTTAGTATCCATTCAGGCGACACCTTTCTTGAGAACAACCACTGTTGTTGTACACTGCTCTTTGGGTACATATCCTGTGGTAAGGCTGACATAATGTCAGGGAGGCAGCAGTCTGCTGGGAAAGATATTTTGCATTATGGGGGGGGGGGGGTTTGCACTGCACCTGTCAGGATGTATGTTGGCAATACGTGTGTGTGTTTGGTATGTTGTTTGTAATATTTGTGTGATCCAGAGCATATCCGGGAATGCACAACACGCTTACTACCATCAGTTGCAGCAGCCTTGGGGTTATCCTTAGTGTCCTGTACAATTTGTATCATAATAGGTTAATAGGTTCATACTAGGCTATCCACCCTAGGGCATTTGTAAGCCTAGCCACAGTGTGTGTGGCTTTTGCCACCCTTGCTATGTGAATATTATGGCCATTTATGATTTACTTAGCTGTGCCTCTGTCTGGACATGACACAGTAAAGACCCCCAGTGTACATCTACAATTATCCATCCATTTTGCTAACTTCCTGTTGAAGAGTGTCAGTGAGGGGCTCTGCCTAACATGTAGTGGTATTCTGTTCCAGGGTGTGGAGAGACTCAGGGTTAGGTGTCTGTCCCTCCAGCACATCCTATTTGATTATGTGTTAAGGTTGACATCTCTGACTCACACAGCTCTGATGGCTTTGAGTTTTCTGGGGTGGAGCATGTCCATTACTTCTGTGTTGGACATGGACTTGTACAACAGACATACAATGCCTCTGTGTAGGCAGTATGTGACTGCATTTAGCTGTGGTGTCTACAGCCAGGCAGCATATGACATATATTTGAGACCCTTTCTGACTCTTGCTGAGGTACCTTTGAGGTCTTTCTAACTGCTGCAGGTGCCAGGTAATGTACATCCCAAATGAGGCATTGTATTACAATATGGTCTGATAGGGGAACAGTATAGGGGCACAATGACCTTTGTTGACGTAGATGTGAATCCTTTCATGATACAGTGTCCAATATAGACAGTCTTCCTAGACAAATTGGTGATGTGACTGTCACATAACAGGTGACTGTTCCCTTGTGTCACTAGGTCCCTGATTACTCCTTCCACACATAATGGTTTACCACCTATGTGGTAATTTGTGTGTACCTTGTTTTGTATTTGGTTTTACATTCATACTGTCCACTGTCTTCAGGACAGTGGGGTGGGGTTCCTGTGTGTGAGAGTGTGGTCTGTAGCATGCTACAGACTGTACAGCAGTCTTGCCTACGGTTAGTTGCACATGGGTGGACTACAATGACATAAGCATTGTCAGTTAACTGGACGTATGGGTGTCTGTGCTGAATATGGATACTCACCCTCCTTTTATGTTTTGTTACAGGTTTTGTGGCCATAACACATGATATGTGGTATTACCTGGTAGTGCTGGTGTGCTGTCGCGAGGCTTGTAGCAGGTTTCTATCACTGGACAGACATCGATGTTCTCCATACTGGGGAGGGCCTCCGGAGCATGCATATTGAGGTTTACACATCTGGCATTGATCAGCATTACCCTTCTGTTTCTTTCCAGTTTTGTTTTCTATGGTGGTGGGTTGGTCTTTTTGGCCTTGCCTATGAAAGGATCTCTGTAGGTTGCAAAAGCCTTAGGCAATATCCAGATGCTCATGGGTAACAGGTGCAAGCCATCCCTGGAACAGCAGCATGTCTCACTATGGAGTCACCTATTACAACTGTATCAGGCATGTTATTTCTCCTTCTGTCCTGTGACTGTTTGGCACACCAGCTTTGTGTACTATGTGTTACATGTGCTATGTCTGGAGGTTGTTTTATTGGGTGTCTGCTTTGGAGGCTTGTGTTGGTGTTGTGTGTTTGTAATTAGGGCCTCTGGGAATGTTTTTGTGTTTATGTGTTTGGTTTACAGTTGTTGTAGGTCTATGTGGGACTGAGTTTGTGGTGTATGTGGTTACCTTGTCCTCCTGACTAGTTTTGACAGTACTGATTTGGGGGTGCTCAGGCTCTGGTTTGGCTACCTGGTTGCGTCTATCACATACATTTGTATTTATTGGGGTGAGTTGTTGTTGTGTGTGTACTTGGGACAGGTGTCACATTGCCACTGGATTCACAGATTCTACTTGTTTTGCCTGGCCTTAGTGGAGTGTATGTGTGGACACATTTTATTGCCATACTAGTGATCACTGATTACTTCACCTTTTATGTTTGATCTATCATGTGGTAGCTTCCTCATTCTCTTCAATGGTTTAGTAATTGCTGGAGTCCAGCATGCCAGATGCCTGGGTGTATGGCATTGTGTCTTGTTGTTTGTGATTGCAGACTCCAAGCACTCTTGGCTGTGTTCATGGTATGCCTGTATAACATGTTCTGCAGTGTGTCCCATATTCTGGACCTGCACAAGGCTTTTCATGGATTCCACATTGGTTTGTAGGGGTGCAAGCTATGCTTTATACATGTGTTTCACTGTGGTAATTTGGCCAGGGACTGGGGTCGGGATGTGTAACTACAGTGTGATTACTCTATGGTCTGGTCTTACCAGTTAGGGATACACTTCTCATCTTGACATCCACTACACATATTTCTGATTATCACATCCAGTATGCTTACCCCTCTTGTGGAAGTGTTACATTTTGCATGTCCATTTTGTTTGATGGATTCTGGGAAATTGTCTACACTTGTGTCAGTGCTAGTATAATACAAAGAGTATAGTGACAAACATCTCAAAAGCTGACTTCACACTACTTCGGACTGAGATGGTATCCGTTAAGCCCACTGGGCCAGTGGAAACCACAACACACAATGGTGACTCCTTCACAGATGCTTTCTACGGACATCTCCGAGAAAGCATGGACCATGCAATCACAAATAAAAACAAGACCCTCTCCACCAAGGGAAAGTGGCCTGTCTGGTGGACCCCAGCCATAAACAAACTGTATAACAGATGAAGGATACTAATGCAAGACAGAGCTACATCTCCTAAAGGGAAGGCAGCTCTGATCAGCACTAGTAAAAAGCTACATTCTCTCATAAAGACATCCAAGGTCAACTTGGAGACATAAATCACCAAAGACAATGAAGATAACCACACTGCCTTCTTCAGTTATGTCAGAAACCTGGGTGGGAACCCTCAGATATGCTCAGAGTTGGTACACAACAACATATATTTCAGTGACCTGACAGATATTGGCAACATTCTGGCAGACAGGTTCAGTGCAATTTTCCCCCTCCCTCACCCCCAAAAGAAGATAGTTATCACAGCTGAATATAACCTCACTGTCATCTCGGATGTCCATGTGAGAGCCGCACTCAGCAAAGACAAGTACACAGCATCAATGGGACCTGATGGTATCTCCAGTGCATGCTATGTGAACTCCAGAAGGATCTAAACCCGTATATACAAATGCTATTTAACCTTAGCCTTGCTACAGGATATGTACCTGAACACTGGCGTACAGCAACAGTGGTCCCACTCCACAAAGGAGATGCCTCCACAGACCCAAGGAACTACCACCACACAAGCTTAACCAGCCTTGTCTGCAAAGCTATGGGAAGAGTCATTATGAAGCTCTTAAACAGAGACATTGGTGACCTACAGACCCTTGATCCCACCCAGTTCAGCTTTGTACAGGGCAGAGCCTGCCTTTTGCACCTAGTTGACTATTTTGAAACTGTCAGTAGGGCCATTGATGAGGGCTACGCAGTCCACACAGCCTACCTGCGCTTGGCTAAGGCCTTTGACACAATACCCCACTCAGGCATCATAGACAAGCTCAACAGCTGAAATATAACACCATATGTCACAGGATAGGTTGCAAAATGGCTAAGAAACAGGACCCATAAAGTCGACATTGCAGGTGCCTTGTCAGATTCAAAGCCAGTCACAAGTGGTGTCCCACAAGGATCTGTCCTGAGACCCCTCTTATTTGGCATTTACTTTTCAGATGTGAAAGCAAACATAGGAGGGTTGTGGCTGACAAAGTTTGCAGATGACTGCAACCTAGGCACCATAGTGAATACATCAGCTGGCACACATATCCTACAGAATGCCGTCACAAAGACAGATAGCTGGTGCCGGAATCATGGCCTGAAACTGAATGCAACTGATGTGTAGTCACCCCCTTTGGGAGGAACGAAGTACCCACAAATCAATACATAGACAGCAACCCACTGAGCACAGAAAACAAATCAGACACCTGGGGACACATGTAGATAGTGACGTCTCGTTTTACACCCATGTTGCCAAAGTGGTTAGAAAGACTTTCTATCTTGCCCACCTTATCATGAAGGGTTTTCCATCCAGATCAAAGGAGGTCATTGTACCACTATACTTCTCCCTTATCAGGCCCATGATTGAATACAAAGCCCCATTTGGTATGTACCTCACCCAGCACTTGCAACAGCTGGAGAGACACAAAAAGTACCTTACCAAGAAGATCAGGGGTCTACAACACATGTCTTATGCTTCCAGACTAAAGGAAATCCAGCTTTATTCAGTAGCATACCGCATACTTACAGGTGACCTATGCCTGACATACAAGACCATGTCCAATCAGGATTTGGTGGACATGCTCCACTGCAAGCAATCCAAATCCACCAGAACCATGAGAGCTAAAGATTTGAACCTCAGCACATACATGTATAGGACATGCTGGAGGGACAGAGTCATAACTCAGAGGCTTCTCACACTCTAGCAGAGTATCCCAGTTCACGTTAGACAGAGTCCCTCACTGACTCTCTTCAAGAGAAATCTGGACAACTGGATGTGAGATTGTAGGTTTACCCCAGGGGTCCTCCGTGTGTCACTACTAGACAGAGGCACAGTCGAGTTATTCGATTACGTAAGGGGGTCATAATGTGTCACTACTAAGTCAGAGGCACAATATTCAGAATCTATTCTGTACACTTATTACCACTATAAGGGGTGGCAATAGCCACATCACTATGGCTAGGCTTATAAATGCACTAGGGCAGATAGCCTAGTAGTAAACTATGAAACTATGGTGTATGTGTAGGTATTGTCAGTCAAGCAATATAATGTGGTTTGGGGGGGCTTGATATCTTCCTGTATTCCAGCATTTCTTGTCTATTCCTTCTAGCATGTCAAGGGATCAGTTGCTAGTGTCCTCTCCTGCTCAGCTGGTGAACCTGGGAATATTGAGGCAATGTTACAATTGCCTCATGTACAAAGACAACCCTCTCCTTCTCCCACAAAACACAAATACATGTGAGAGATGCAACTATATAGCCAAACTGGAGGCTGAGCTCTCTCAACATAGGACTGGCAAGACCAGAGAGGAGGAGAAGGTAACCACACACACCACAAACCCAGTCTCACATAGCACTATCACAACTTCAAATCATACACAGAAACACACAAAGACATACTCGGAGGCTCTGATCAGAAATCTACCAAAACAGCAGAGGCCACCAAAGCAGACACCCAAACAACTGCCTCCACAGGGCACAGCACATGCAACACATAGACCACAGAGTCAGTGTGCCAAACAGTCACAGCCCTTAAGGCCAAACACAATGCCAGACACACTCGTCATAGGTGACTCCATAGTCAGACACACTGACGTCCCACTCACCAGATTGAGTAAGGGGAAGGTCACAGTAAGCTGCCTATCGGGGACTGGAATCCACCACATAATGCAAGCACTCAGGTCACTCAACTGCAAGTACAAGTATGACTCAGTCATTGTCCATGCTGGTGTGAACGACCTGAGACGTACCTCCCTGGACTACATGAAAAGAGACATAGAGGAGCTCTCTGATTATGTAGCCCAGGCAGGTATGACCCTGACCTTGAGCAGTATCCTACCTTCACCAAGAATGATGCCACAATACAGAGACAAGATGATCAGCTGTAATAATTGGCTTAAACTATGGTGTCAGTCAAAGGGGATCCAATGTCTGTCTGACTGGGATGACATGCTGGATAAGCCACGCTGATTCGCAAGGGACAGCTTGCACCTGTCACCCCTGGGCTTCCGGATTTTGGCTAAGGCTCTTGCCACCCCGATTGTGCCTTTTTTAGGCAAGGCTCAGATTCTAAACCTACCACCCTAGAACACAAAAAAGGAAAAAAACTAAGGGTAATGCTGCTCAATGCCAGAAGTCTCAACCTCAAGATGCACGCACTCGAAGCCCTTCTCAGTGTGGAGAGCATCGATGTCTGTGCTGTGACTGAAACCTGGTTCAAGGCTCCTGACAGCACACCGGCACTATCAGGTGTTACCTCATATCATGCGTTCCGGCCCCAAAATCCGGACAACACCAAGAAAGGAGGGGGGGTGTCCATATTCATCAAGGACACCCTCACCTCAAGGTTGGTGGCAATGCACAATGCATCAGAGACCATCCAGGTGCAATTAACCGTAGGCAAGACTGCTCTGCAGTTTGTAGCATGTTACAGGCCACCCTCTCAAACTCAGGAACCTCACACAGCTTTCCTGAAAACACTGGAGGGGATAAATGTATCTCCAAACACCATCATACTGGGTGATTTCAACTATCCAAATATAGACTGGGATCACTACTCAAGCCCCAACACTCTAGTCCAAAGGTTCCTAGAGTTCATAAACTCAAATGCCATGGAACAACTAGTCACCATCCCCACAAGAGGAGAAAACATACTAGATCTCATCATCACGAACATGGGGTCACAATGTTCAACACCAGAAGTATACCCATCATTGGTGAGATCAGATCATAAACTAATCTCACTGGAAGTCCACATCCCACCCCCACCCCAGATAAAACAGACCACAGCGAAGAACTTCTCAAAAGCTGACTTCACACTTCTAAAGACTGGTGTGGTCTCTTTCAAGGCCCCCAAGCCAGCAGAAACCATTACCCAAGCCGCTGAATCACTTACAAATGTCTTCTACCAGCACCTCCAGGACTGCATGGATCAGGCACTCCCAAACAAAACAAAGACTCTTTGTACCAAAGGCAAGCATCCAGTCTGGTGGACCCCAGCCATAAACAAGCTCTACAACAAAAGGAAGGAGCTACTACAAGACAGAGCAAAATCAGTAGAAGGGAAGACACCACTGCTCATTATAAGTACAAAACTGAGATCTCTCATAAAATCATCCAAGGCAAATTTTGAGAGAAAAATCGCTAAGGACTCAAAAGACAATCATAAGGCCTTTTTTAGCTATGTTAGAAACCTGGGAGGAAACTCCCAGATATGCTCAGAATTAGTTCAAAATGATGTAAAAATCACTGAACCTACAGACATTGCCAACATACTGGCTGACAGGTTCAGTGCAGATTTCTCCCAAAAGGACAGATATCTATACCAGAGGATTGTAGCCCCCCAAACATCTCAAATGCTCAGGTGAGAACTGCTCTATCCAAGGCAAAAAACACAGCATCCATGGCACCAGATGGTGTCCCCGGTTGTGTGCTCCACGAACTCAATAAGGAATTAAACCCGCAGTTAGGGCAGCTGTTTAATCTTAGCCTCACCTCAGGATAGGTACCCAAGGAGTGGTGTATGGCAACGGTGGTCCCACTTCACAAAGGAGGTGCCTCCACCGACCCCAGAAACTACCGTCCCATCAGCTTGACAAGCCTGGTCTGCAAAGCTTTGGAGAGGATCATAATGGAACTCATAAATGAGGACATAGGGGACTTGCAGACTTTGGATCCAACCCAGTTTGGCTTTGTCAAGGGCAGATCATGCCTTTTAAACTTGGTTGACTTTTTTGAAACAGTCACCAAGGCCATTGATGAGGGCAAGGCAGTCCGCACAGCCTACCTTGACCTGGCAAAGGCTTTCGACACAATACCCCACTCGGGTATCATTGAAAAACTCACCAGCTTAAATGTAAACCCATACATCGCAAGATGGGTTGCAAACTGGCTAAGTGACAGAACCCACAGGGTCAGAGTTGCTGGCGCCATGTCACACTCCAAGCCTGTCACAAGTGGTGTCCCACAGGGCTCAGTCCTGGGCCCACTTTTGTTCGGCATCTACCTTTCAGAAGTACAAGCAGACACAGGAGGATTATGGCTGACAAAGTTTGCAGATGACTGCAAACTGGGAACCATAGTTGAAAACCCATCTGACACAGACATCCTTCAGAAGGGTCTCATAGAAACGGATAACTGGTGCCAGAGCCATGGCCTAAAGTTAAACGCTAAACAATGCATAGTCATACCCTTCGGGAAAAACAAGGTTAACCCTAGTTACCATATAGGTGGCAATCCTCTAAGCACAGAAGAGGTTATCAGGGATCTGGGCACCCAGGTTAACAGTAACCTTTCGTTTGACACTCACGTTGCCAAAGTAGTTAGGAAGACCTTCTACATTGCCCACCTGATCATGCAGGGATTCACATCTAGATCAAGGGGGGGTCATTGTTCCCCTGTACTCATCACTCATCAGACCAATGATTGAGTACAATGCCCCATTTGGAATGTATCTGTCCCGACACCTGCAGCAATTGGAAAGGCCCCAAAAATTCCTCACCAGAAGGATAAAGGGTCTCAAAAATATGTCTTATGCTGCCCGACTGAAGGAACTCCAGCTCTATTCAGTCGCTTACCGTCTGCTCAGAGGTGACCTGTGCCTGACATACAAGGCCATGTCCAACCCGGAATTAATGAACATGCTTCAACTCAAAACCTCTAAATCCATCAGAAGTACAGGGGCAAGAGACTTAAACCTCAACATGGCTATTAATAGGACGTGCTGGAGGGACAGATTCATCACCCAGAGACTCCCTATGCTGTGGAACAACATCCCGGTACATGTGGGACAGAGCACCTCGCTGGCTTTGTTCAAGGGAAATCTTGACCAATGGATGGGAGATCGCAGGTATACCCCAGGGATAACCACGGTGTCACTGCTTGACAGAGGCACAGCAAAATAATGGGCATATTATCCTTCAAACTAAAGGGGTGGCGGAAGCCACAAAACTCTGGGCTAGGCTTATAAATGCCCTAGGGCAGATAACCTAGTATGAACCTATGAACCTATGAACATAGGCCTGGTGTGGTTCCTGCTATTAGGACAGTGGTCTGCAGCAAGCTATATAGTAGTAGACAGTTTTAGCCATTGGTATTTGACCATGGCTAATCCATGTTGCTTCTTGTTGTGGTACCAACATGGGGGTGTGGTTATCCATGACATTTATTGCTAGTCACCCTCGTTTTGTAGCTTGTTCCATGTTTTTGCACATGTACATCACTGTATGAGGTGTGACCTGGTAGTGTTAGGGTGCTGATGTGGGCTTTGACCCAGTTTTCTATTACAGCACTGATATCTACATTCTCTATACTGTGTGCGTTTACACTGCACGCATCTTGCTGTTTATACTTCTGGCATTGGGTAACACTACATCTAGGTTCCTATCCCTTGTGGTACCTATGAAGGTGGGTTTGTGTTTTTGTGGTTTATGATTGGTGAGGGTGGATGTTAGTCAGGGTCCTCAGGTGTGCATATGGTACATGGTGTTACATTACTTAACACATGGCATTGATGCCTCAGGTGGTGCTGCAGGGCTGCCTCTGTCGGATGCACATACTACACTCCCTGTACATGTTTGGAAGCAGGTTGTGTCATGTTAGGCATCCCTGTTACTATATGAGTGAGTCGGAGGGGGTATCAGTCCCAGTGTTCCTACTGAGCCAGTGTATGTGCTATGCGTTGCCTCTTTGCCAAGGCCAGGGCATACTGGGCACGCCTCCTTCTGCCTACTGGGGCAAGGTCAGGTTGTTCCTCCTCCGAGTCACCCTCTGCCTGTGGTGGCCTTGGCAATGGTGGGTATGTTTGGCCCAGCCCTATGCTGGTCCTGCTGCAGCTGTTTCCGCAGGATCATATTATGTAGCATAGCACATATCATGATCATTTGGGTACATGTAGTTGGTGTGTACTGCAAGGCTCCACCAGATGTGTCCAGACACCGGAACCGTGACTTGAGCAGCCCAAACACACGCTCTATGACATTACGTGTTTGTGCGTTTGCCTCATTATGGCGTTCCTGTTCAGGTGTGTGTGCATTTCTGATGGGTGTCATCAGCCACGGCTCAAGTGCATAACCTGCATCCCCCACTAGGTGTCTGTGTGGGAAGTCCTCACTGGCAAATGATTGGTACAGCTGCGTCAGATGCCAGATGTGGGAATCATGGTAGCTCCCAGGGCAGCCAGCACACACATTCATTATTAAGCCCTGGGCATCACACACGACCTGGCAGTTGATGGAGGGGAATCCCTTGCAGTTAATATGGGCTCTACCCCGCTCACCGGCTGGTGCTTTGATGCATATGTGCGTGCAGTCTATTGCACCCAGTACCTTAGGGTATCCCGCTATTTGCTGGAAGAGACGCATATTGCTGGCCAATACCTCACGGGCATTGGGGAAATATACATGATCACCGACATGTGCTGACATGGCATCAGGGAACTGGTGCAGTACCCTGGAGGCTGATGCCTGTGATATCCCCATCATATCACCAGTTGGTCTCTGGAAGGTACCTGTTGCTAGTTTTCTTAGGCCAACACATACCTTGGTTTCCACTGGGATGGGTTCCCCTCTGTTGGTTCTGTGTGTGAGACGTGGCCTGCACAGCTCAACAATTTGCTGCAGAAGGTCTCTGTCCACTCTGTAGCGCTCTACTATCTCCAGCTCATGTAACCCATGGTAGGTGACCCTGGGCCTGTATACTCTGCTCCTTCTCCTCACTCTGGGTTGTCTGTCAGCATCTGCATTGTCACCACCCTCAGCAATTCACCTATGCCTGATTATGACAGCTATGGCAGCCCCTAGCATTTCTGCTCTGAGTTCAGCTTTTTTCAGTTTTCAATTCTGATAGCTTACTCCTTTCTTGCAGTATCTCTTGTGAGAAACACCCCGCACTGCTGTTTGCAGTGTTTTAAGTGCTGGGTTGGGCTTCTAGTCTGCCTGTGTAATTGCCTGCTTCCAATTGTTTCCACCAATTAACTCCAGCAGTATCCTCTGGCAACTTCCCTGTAATCTGGCTGTTTCCTTTTTCCTCTCTGTTTCCTCAGGGGGAGCAATGTGCACACCAGCTTAAGCACGCTCACAGTTACTTAAACGCGCGCACACATCCTTACACGGTGTTACACGCATGCACACATCCTTACATGGTGTGAACTTAGCTGATTCATGTTAAAACGCACGCACACAGTCTTACACACGTGCACGCCTGCGCAAACCGTTGTAAACGGTTTGCAACACGCTCCCACATGTTGAACCTGCCTTATATGCGCGCACACGTGTGCATGCACGTATATCAAGAAAGTTTGAGTGTAGGGATAGTGTGCACCCTCTATTTCTTGACTTTCCTAGTGTTCTGTTGGGACACACCTCTCTCCCTGCTGTCTGTCTGTCATCTGTCACATTACATTGCCCTCCAGTCTGATACATTTATTTCTATCATTCCCCCCCGTGATGTCACCTACCTCTTACTCTGTTCCTCCCCTTCTATAACTCTTACACTACTCAGAAAGTGCTCATTACCTATGTGGCAGTGTGATTCAGTATTGTAACTCTCATTTACATAGGATTGCCTAGTAATGCTTAGTTACATTTCTTACATGGAGCTTCCCCCCCTTGGCAACCACTACACGGAGGCCATATTGTTTTTGGTCTGCTAGTCCCTGCATTGTCATTCCATGTAATACATTGAACCCACAATTGTGGGCTTATAAGCTTCGGTTTTCAGTTTTAGGCAGCGCACCCCGTTTGCGCGGGTGTGTGCTGCAGTTACACATGGAAATCCCACGGAAAAAAAAAAGTTATTTAAAATGCTTTTGCAACACTTTTTAATGCCAATGGCCACATATTTGGCCATTGGCATGCTAAATGAACTATATGCACCCTTTATTTGGAGTTGACATAGCTCCGTTGTCAATTTTGCAGAAATGTACTCAGTTGTCAGCTGAGTACATTTCTGCAGCTAACACGTCCGTTACACTGACTGGTTTAGGTTTCTTGGATCACTCAAATACCTCATTTGCATATCTTTGAGCTGCAAATGAGATATTGAGCATTTCCACGCCCAGTCCGTGTAAGAGACGTGTTAGCTGTCTCTTACACGGAGGTTTGGGCTGTTCCTGGATTGGGAGGCTTACACAGAGGCTTACACTACTCTTGAACTCCGTGTAAGCCTTTGTGAATCCTGCCGTTTATCTATTACTAAAAATAAAAATTTGTGTGTCTCATCATGGTCCCTCACATGCCTGGCTAAGGCATTTGTCTCTATTCCTCTGGTGATATGATATACATGCTCCCTCATCCGGTCTCTCAGCCTTCACGTTGTCATTCCAACGTAGAAGGCAGGACAGACTGTGCAGTGTGCCAAGTATATAATATTCATACTGTCACAGTTAGCTATTATTCTGAAGGTAAACTCCTTCTTTAGATCTGAATGTAGAAATCTACTTCCAGTGTCAACAAAGGTGCAGTAATTACATTTATTGCAGGGGAAGGTTCCATATATATATATATATATATATATATATATATATATATATATATATATATATATATATATGTGTGTATATATGGGTCTACTTTGTTTGATAGAAAACACATTTCACTGAAACTCATTTTGTCGAAGCCTCATTTCACTAAAAATGAATTGCCTGAGCATAATTCACTGAAAGCTCACCTCACTGAAAACTCATTTGACTGAAACACATTTCATCTAAACAGGTATATGCCCTGTTCCCCACTGAAGTATGATCCTGGAGTTAGTATATATAGTAAGGGGGGTGGGGGGCACAGCCCCCCATATTGGCAGGTGTGGGGGGCATAACCCCCACCTGTTTTAAATGTTGTAAACCATAGACATGGATTCTTACAAGTCAAATGAATAATTCTTTCCAGAAAATAATATATACCCAAATTTTGTGGGGGGCTGTGCCCCCCACACCCCCCCTACTATATATACTAACCCCAGGATCGCATGTGTAACATTGCATATGCAAACATTGTTTTATTTTATTGGGAAAGCAAGTTCATCCTTACATTACCCTGGAAAGAAAACATTATTCACTACCAAAGATATTTGGATGGCATCTGCATATTGTGGAGAGGCAACAAAGAATGTCTCCAAGAGTTTTTAACTTACATTAATAATACTACTCACTTTTTAAGGTTTACATCTAACATCAGTGATTGTTCTTTAAACTATCTAAATGTATTGCTGACCAAGAACATTGAACTAAAGATGTTCCAAACATCGGTGTTTAGAAGAGCACCTTCTCAAATGCATTTTTACATTTTTGTAGTGGTCACCCATTTCCACAAAAGAAGGGCATCCTGAAAGGCCAATTTATTAGAGCCTCTAGAATGTGTAACACAGACGAATTGTTTTTTAAGGAAGTTAACACATTAAAGAACTTATTTTTAGAGAGAGGTTACCCCCGGGCCTTGATTGACAAAATGTACCAAGAGGTATTGAGTAGAAGAGTGGATATATACTCTCCTATATTAGGTTCAGTAACAGATGACACAACATCTGACAACAACCTAACTCACAAACAAGGTAAAGGGTTTGACTCTCAATCTGCATTTGTATACACGTTCAACAATGATGCTTCTAAAATAAGAAACACTGTTGTAAAATATTGGCCAATTTTAAGATCTAATGAGGACACCAACAAATGCCTACCCACCCAATCAACATTTGTTAATGCAAGGAATACGAACCTTAAGAACATGTTTGAAAGACAAAAACAACAACTAAAACATACTAAAGGTACAACAACGGGGACCTTTAAATGCAATGCTTGCAAACAATGTGCATATATAATGAATACTGACTCTTTGTATATTAAATCAAGAAAGTTTAGGGTCAAATCTGATTTGTATTGTAACTGTGCATCTAAAGGGATAGTCTACTTAGGCGTGTGTCAGGTTTGTGAAAGTTTTTACATTGGCAAAACTGAGAGGACACTACGTAGAAGGATATACGAGCACCTCTACGACATTCAGAGAAAGAGAGAGTCCAATGCCTTTTACAGACACCTGACAACATGTCCTGAGATGACTTTAAAATTTTTTGTATTAGAACAAGTTCCCTTGAATCCTAGAGGTGGGGACTGGGAAGCCACTGTTGAGTACAAAGAATTAACTTGGCAACTTAGGCTAAATGCAACCAAACCACCTGGTTTAAATGATGCCATAAGTATCAGCAGTCTATTAAAATTGAGACGAGCAAAGCTTTAGGACTATTTTACAAGGCAAATCTTGTTATAAGGCTTTAACAAGTTGGTTAAGCCTCACAGTTTTTGAAAATTATGGACTTGGTACTAGGGGGTACATGTATTATTTATTATTTATTATTTTTTAACATAAAATGTTTTAAGCATTGAACTAAGTACCACAATGATCAGTGTAGTGGGATATAGACAAGATTTTATTACTGGCATACATTTTATCATATGTACAGATTCCAGATTTTCATATATTTAATATTTATGGCTGTATATTTATTAAGTTATTTGCTCATACGATATACAATCAGTCTTTTGACATTAAGAGTTCGTATTAATTTATTTATTCACACACAGTGTACAGAACAACATTTTAATATTTTAAATATGGTTAACAAGTTACACGCATACATTTATCATTAGTTGTGTATGGCTTTGAGGTCAGACATTTATGTAGCACAGTTCTATCTGAAACTATTTATATACGACATCTGCAAATATTTATGTATGACATTTTATGCACATATTGTGGATTTTATGACAAAGAGCAATTTTAAAGAAAGAAATTTTATGTTTATGGTTGTTTACGATGTATCATAGTTAACATGTGGTTGTTTGTTTTTATTCAATTTTATTCAATTTTATGGAGGACACTGTTACAACTATATTCAGTATATTGACAAAAGGTTTTAGTTTTATTTCCAAACAAGTCACCTTGATTAAACATAATTAAATATGCTAATTGTTAATCAACTGCCCTACTTAAAGGGAATCAAACAACCTGCTGTTATATTTTGAAAAAGCCTGGTATTTACACAGGCGAAAGCGCTTGATGAAGTTGTTTCTATCTACCTTATTGTGTTGTTCGTTTTGAAATAAAGTACTTTTACATTCTTGAAGACTCTTGGAAGAGTTTATTGGGCATCAACGTGCTGTTTGCATTATTTTTGTGGATCTGTGGGACTCAGTTCGTTTTTTTGCTGTTTTATTAGTTTTCATACAAGTTATCAGAAGTGTATAAAGTGTTTGCATGTTTGTGCAGTGTTATAGTAATGTTACTTTGCAAAGTACAGCCATTACAAGACATATTCCACAGAGTACAGCCATTACAGAGCATCTTTCACAAAGTAAAGCATTTTGAAAAGTATATTGTACATCTGAATGTTGTTACAAACTCACAGAACTGTTTGATCATGCATAATTACAAGGGCCATATTTTCAATGTGTTTGTGTATATTTTGTGGTCATGGCAGACTGATTTTGGAAACCCAACGCACTTGTGTTTGACAGTAATATTGCTGACAACTGGAGAGCGTTTGAGCAACAGTATGACATTTTCATAGAGGCTTCATTTTCTGATAAAGATGACCGTGTAAAGGCATTTATTCTACTTAATTTAGCTGGGTCAGAAGCCTTAGAAAGGGAATGCTCATTTGTGTACGCACTTGCTACCTATACAGGACAGGGGGGAAAACCATCATATTGTTGTACTGGCTGAGTCAAGTGAGGACCCAGAGTGTTTAAAATGTAAGTTTAGAGAAATGTGTAACCCCCAGACAAATGTTACAATATAAAGGCACTTATTTTACACAAGGGATCAAAAGTTTGGTGAAACTTTTGCAGCATGTATAACTGACCTGAGAAATAAAACTAAAATGTGCAGATTTGGTGACTTAAGCAATGAGTTTATAGAGGACAGACTTGTGTGTGGCCTAAAAGATGATGCTGTGAGAAAGATTTCGCTTCAGGACATTGATTTAACTTTGAATAAGGTCATTGAGAATTGTCAGATATACGAGCTCACAGAAAAGCACACAAATAGGCTTACAAATGAGAACAGCTGTAGAAGGCACAGTGATAAAGCTCATGTTGATAGTATGCAGCATGTTATTAAAAGAAACAGGCCCAAGGACATGGCATAAACTGTAACCCCTGCAGCACTCACTGGTAAACCCCAGAACTTTCTAGCAAATTCCAGAGTACATACAGTCTTAGTGAAGCATAAGAGTGAGTCAGCAAACTCAAAGCATGGGCCCCAAACTACTTTCATTGTCAACTGTCGTACTTGTGGTGGATGTCATGAATTTAAAAGGGAGAAATGTTTAACTTTTGGTCAGCAATGCCACAAATGTAATAAATGGAATCATTTCAAAAAATTTGGCAAATCAAAATGCCCACATTATTTTATTAAAAGGGAACATTTTAAGCAACGAGTTGACCAGTTAGACAGTGGTAACTATGCTCTTTACATTGATGGTGTGTCAGTCCTTCATGAAACAGTCAATGCAGTAGATTTAAGGGCAAATAATGGAGTATTTTGTACTGTTTGGATAAATGGTATCCCATAGAGCTCAAAGTTGATACAGGTGCAATGCTATGTCTGCAGAAACATTTCCTAGGGTGTGTAAAGCTGAAAGGCTTGATTTGGTAAGTTGTGCTAAACTTATTGCTTTTGGTGGCGAATAAATTCAGACTGATGGTTCAGTAGTGATTTTATGTTACTCTGCTAGAAGAAGCTATGACTTGTTATTTTGTGTGTGCAAGAGGTATGCCCAGTCATTATTAGGACTCAGAGACAGTTTAAAAATGGGACTGCTTTCATTTAATAAGGAAGTCCACCAAGTCAGCTTAAAAGACAACTACTCTGATTTTGCCCAGTACATTTTTTCTACCTATGCAGATCTTTTTCAAGATAAACTGTGCGAACTTCTACTTGTGTACTCCATGAAGTTAGACCTAGAGGTCAGTCCACTTATCAGACCAGCATACAACATTCCAATAGCCATGCAGAACAGAGTCAAAGCTGAGTTAGATAAAATGGTACGACAAGGCATGATTTGTCCTGTTGCAACTCCAACTGAGTGGGTATCTTCCATGGTAGTAGCTCATAAGAAAAGCTCAGATGACATCAGAATATGTATTGATCCATGAGATTTGAACAAAGTATTAAAAATACCTCATCATCAAATGTGCACAGTTGAAGAAGTTGCAGCCTTGATGCAAAATGCCACTATTCTTTCTGTCTTAGATGCAAAGAGTTCATTTTGGCAAATTCAGCTTAGTAAAAAATCCACATTGCTCACTACTTTTAGTACTTCATTTGGCAGGTACAGATTTTTGAGAATGCCATTTGGGATAAATTGTGCATGTGAAGTCTTTCATCATGCAATGGAGCCAATTTTTTCTGGATATCCTTGTACTATCATAGTAGACGACATACTAGTCGGAGGTCATGATGAAGCAGAACATAACAGAAACCTCAGAAAAGATATAGAAAGGGCATGTCATGTGAATCTAAGCTCAATTCACATAAATGCAAATTCAGACTACAAGGAGTTACTTATGTTTGTCATTTAATTACGAGTACAGGCCTATGACCAAACCCTTCAAAACAAACAGCCATTGTCGAGATGCCAACTCCAGGCAATGTTCAAGAACTGCAACATTTTCTTGGCATGGCGAACTACCTAAGCAAGTTTATTCCAGACTTGAGCCAACTTTCAGCACCATTCAGAGAGCTGACATGTAAAGATGTATCCTGGTCTTGGTTAGAGCAACACCAAAAAGCATTTGATGTCCTGAAACAGAGAATTGCTAGTCCACCAACACTCAGATACTATTATGTTCACAAGCCAGTTACACTTTCCTGTGATGCTTCAAAATTTGGTCTCGGTGCAGTCATTCTACAAAAGGATCAACCTGTTGCCTATACATCGAAAACTTTTACCTAGACTGAGATGCAGTATGCCCAGAGCTTTTGGTAATTTTGTTTGCATGTTCCAAGTTCCATGATTATGTTTATGGTAGATCTATCCAGATCGAAACAGACCACCAACCATTAGTCACTATCTTGAGAAACCCAATGCATTCAGCTTAAGCCAGACTGCAATGCATGATGTTAAGACTGCAAAAGTATAATGTCAAGCTTGTCTACAAAAAAGGCAAACTTCTTTATCTTGCTGATACATTATCCAGATCACCCAGAAATACCACAGAACTGCACGAGAATAAGAACCTTGATTCTTGAAGTCATGGAAGTGAGAAATTTCTCTTCCACATGTCTTGATGAGCTGAGAGATCACACAACTACAGATCTAGTTTTACAAATGCTCAACTGCTTTATCAAATATAGATGGCCATCAAAGCAATCTGGTTTACCTCAAGAAGTGCAAACTTATTTTCCATACAGAGCTGAGATTTTGTCTGACAAAGGTATCATAATGAAAGGTCTGAAAGTAATTGCTCCAAAGTTCTTGCGACCAGAGTACATTGCTATCTTGTATCGTGGACACCCAGGAAACATATCTACCAAAAGAAGGGTGAGATGAGTAGTATTTTGGCCTTCTATGTCACAAGACATTGAGAGAGCACTTTTATCTTGTTCAGTGTGTAATAGTACAAAGCTTCATCAACAGAAGTAACCACTTCAGCTTAACCAGATTCCAAAACTACTTTGGTCAACAGTAGCCACAGACATCTTTGAGTGGAATTGTAAGCATTATTTGGTGCTAGTAGACTCTTACTCAAATTGGATTGAGGTTGACATGCTTCCTAACCTATCATCCAGTACTGTCATTACTAAGAGCAAGTGTCATTTTGCTGTACATGGTAGTCCACACCAAGTTATTTCTGACAATGGCACACAGTTTACAAGCCAACAGTTCAAAAGATTTGCTGAAAAATGGGACTTTACTCAAGTCACAAGTAGCCCAGAGTACTCACAGTCAAATGGTGTGGTACAACACAAAATGCAGAGTGCAAAGCAGTTACTTGAGAAGTCTAAATGAGACAATAGTGATGTTTTCGTAAATTTCTTAAATCTCAGAAATGTTCCTCATGAAAAACATCTTGGTTCACCTGCTCAAAGACTTCTGTTGAGACAAACCAGAACCACATTACCAATCAGTAGCCAATTGTTGGTTCCATGTGCCCAAAACAACAAGTTACTGAAAGCCAGTCTGTTGAAGAAATACCTATCCCAGAAGTCCTATTACGACTCCTTATGAGATAGAGAAGTGGTAAGGATGCAAACATCCAAAGGTTATGATCAGATTGGTGTTGTGAAGAATACTGGTCCAGAGCTGAGTCTGTACATTGTAGAATAAGAAGGAGCAACATTTAGGTGGAATCGGAAACATTTGAGGCCAGTGTCCAAGCCTATACCACAGCACATAGCCTGTAAGAAAGACTGTTTATCTCAGAGTGAGTTGTTCAGTGTTCCATTTCCAGAAGAAGTTCCAGAGGACATTCCCATTCCTGTGACAAATCCAGAAGATCCTAACATGAATTGTTCACTGCAGACTGTCCCTGTTGCTAAATTTGGTCCCAACTGTTATGTTACGAGATACGGTTGAATCTCTAAACCCTGTAGTAGATATGAAGCAACAGGGACATGATCACTGTGTTTTGTTTCCAATGTATATAGTACTGCATGCCTAACTCTGATATTGTTATTCAAAGGGCAATCTTTTTAAGAGGAAGGATGTAGATCAATATGTGTGTATATACCTTTAAGAAGCTATCCAAGGGCTTGCGCAAGTGTATAAATACTGAGCATGTGCAAGTCTGACTGCCATTTTGTAGTTAGCTGTTGAGATGTAAGCATGTATGTATGTAAGCACTGTTTAACTCGTTTGTTCATATTTAAAGATACTTCTATCCATCCTGATGTGTTGGTATGTATTAAAGCATCTGTATGAAACCCCAAGTCTTCCTGTTTTATATATTAGAAATGAACAAGTGACAGTTCCTTTATTTTAAGTATATTTACAGTATTAACATAATATTTGCAACATTTATACACTATTTACAATATTAGGCACATTATACCTGCTGTACTATTTGATATTGTCTTCTTTTTACTATATGTTGTACCTATTATGTAACTTTGAATGTATTTTGGAGCTTTTCTCCCCAGGACTCCATTGAAAACGGGTTCATCTGGCCCAATGGACTATCCTGGTAAACCAACTGCAATAAATAATAAATAAATAAATAAATAAATTATATTTTTCAATATACACATTTCAGTCTTCCACTTGTACACATGTTCAATATTCTAGTTAAGTTTCTGACCCCCACTCTATTTTCCACAGCCACAATCTTATTCTTTTCAAATTGCTGCCATATGCCATTTCCCATTAAAAATTATTTGTTTCACTCTTTGATTCCAGATAGTCCATATTACATTGAACAATTTTTATCCATTTTATATATATATATATATATATATATATATATATATATATATTTATATATATATATATGTGTGTGTGTGTGTGTGTGTGTGTGTGTGTGTGTTCATGTCCATGTTTATACAACCTCACCCTTTATACCATCAAAGTATTTTAAATCATCTAATTTTTCCATAACTTTTTCCATAGCTTCACATCTCTTTTACATTTTAGAAATACATGCTTTGCTGTTTCAATTTCTTTACAATAATTACTTGTTCTTTCTTCTCATTTTTATAATGCATATTGGCCTTTACTGGTAATTTGTTTCTAACCAATATCCACAAAAATAATTGGCATTCTACCATATTCTTCCCTCTTTCTATTCTTGCTTTTACAACTCTGACTTTCTCGGCCTGTAAATCTCTCGAAGGGTACACATAATAATACTTACATATAACATTTATTCTATACTTTTTCTTTCATTTTTGATTTCATCTATATTTAGTTTCCATAATAACGTATTTTCCTGGAAAGGTTGCATTCAGGGTTCATGTGCTATCTTGCTGTTTTAAAATTTTATACACGCTTCCTTTCTTTGTCATATTTTTGTTTAAATATTCTAGTTTGTAATTCATCATTATTATTTTCAACCTCTTAAGGACTTTATACAGGTTCAATGAAGCTGCATATACTACAGGATTGATTAGCTCTAAGCCTCCCTCTTCTTTCCCACCATATAAAGTCCATCTTTTGACATGGTTAAGGCTAGAACCTCATGTAAACGATTGTACAGTAGTACAAATATATTTCTCTTATTCTGATGGAAACCAAATACACTACCTGCTATTTTTGCCATTAATATTGAATGCATTCAATAAAAACAAAATATAAAATGATAACCTAAACATTCTCCTAAACAAGTGCTTCTCATTTTCTCTGTCATCTTTTTCCATTGTAAATCTCTTATTATATCTTATTTTCCAAAGTGTATTCCCAAAACTATTTCTTCCATATTAAATTTAATTTCTCCTTTCTTCCAATTATACCCCAAACCTTTACATTTTTCTCTGTTCAAATATAAACATATGTCATTTAAACATTCGTTTAAATTGCTCAGTACTATTATTATTCCTTTCACATTTTTTGTAATAAGCATGATATCATCTGTGTAAGCTAGCATAATAAGTAATTTAATTTTTTCCTTAGTAACATATAGTTCTTTATTCATATCTAGATTTATACAAGTAAATATCACATTCATTACCAGTACAAAAATGAAGCTACTTAATGGGCACTATTGTTTTACACCTCTCTTAATATTTACCTCATGCCTTAACCAATCATTTTGCAAGGCATTTATTTTATTATATTCATAGGCAGTAGCACACACATTTTTTTACCCTAGTACTAATATGGTAAGACTGTAATATTTCCCATAATATTTCATATTGTATAGAGTCAAAAGCCTTGCCCAGGTCACATATTATTTTAATTTTGCTGTTTCCTGAGAATACAGTCATTTACTAATTCTCTAACCATCATTAATAACTCCTGACTTCCTTTCTCTTTGACACTATATACTATTTCCTCTTTTATGTTATGAATTTTACTTTCCATTCTTTTCTGTGTAATTTTCATAAAAAAATGTATAGTCTGTATTATTTAATACCATCTATCTTCAATTCTGTATTTCCTTTCTATTCCCTTTTTTTCTATATAAACTTATACCACTGCATAACTCTTTACACTTAAATCCTTCTTTTAACCATTCATTCACCACTTCCAAAAAGCATTTTTTGCCAGAGTAACATATCTTTATACATTCAATCTATTCCATCAGGTCTTCTAGCTTGTTCTATATTGACTGATGCTTTCTGTTCATTTCATCTAAACATATTTCTCTTTCCAATTCCTTATTATCCTATTCAAAACTAGCAAGGAACCTTCATTACAAACATTCAAAACACATGGGACAGAGTTAAAACATGTTTTGGACTCTGAGTATAAGTTCATGGAATATTGTACATGGGCTAAAGGAAAGAAGTAGAGAGATGTCTGTAACAATCTTAATGGAAAAAAATAATATACTTCTGAGCAATTCTGTTCAAATAGTAAAGATCCTAGAAGAAGTGGTCAAACAATTATCAACAGTGGTCGTTCTATTCATGCATCTTATATTTCTCTGGAAAAGCATTCAGTGCCATACCTCATGACAGAATTGATAGGACTCTATCTGTTTTAAACATAGATCCTAATGTGATAAGATGGATAGACATTTGGCTGAAAGACAGAACTCACATAATTCATGTGGCTGGTGCCTCTTCAAAGAGGGCAAGGGTAACCAGTGGAGTCCACCAGGAGTCTATACTGAATCACCTGCTGTTTGGCTTTGACTTCTCTTACCTCAGAACTGATAACCAGGAACTCTGGTTAACAAAATTCATAGATGACTGCAAACTGAGATTAATTCCCCCTCACACACACAACCCAATTATCTGTACACTTCAGAAAGAATTTGCCCTAGATAATATCAGGTGCATGGATAACAGGCTTTAACTGAATGATAAAAAGTGTATTCTTGTTTATCTCATAAAATAGCAATTGCCAACAATAGATAGTTACAAGGGCATTCAGTATGCATCTCTTACTAAATGAAAAGGTAGTTAGGGACCAGGACTCTTGGATTGATAGTTTCCACTCCTTTGAGCTACACATGGCAACTGTACTCATCAAATCCTTCTAGTTAGCCCAACTAAAAGGTATTTGTCTACATGCATAGGTATTATTGGCATTCTGTATTTGTCTCTGATCCAACCTATTATAGAGTACAGTCCTCCTTTTGTGATGTATCTCACTTGCCATATCAACAGACCCAAACAGTCATAGAGGTTTATAATCAAAACAATCCCTGGTCTTAAATACTTTAGGCCAGAAGTCCTATTTCTGTATTCTGTGTCTCCCAGGTTCATATGTTCATAGGTACTTACGACAGTGCTGATCTGTGAGGATCTTAAGATGCCCATCCTTTCATTCTCAGTGTAGTTTTTAGACCTTGTACTTTGTATCTGAATAAACTTGATATGGGCCAAACAATGATATTGTGGAACATTTACATTTTTCCCCATCCATGAAAGACAGGGATGCTAAACCAGAGGTGAATTTGTGGTTACTCATAGATTTGTCCAAATTATGTTTGAGTAGACTAAGATAAGTATTTTGCTTTATGTGAAGGGGAAGATGTTTCCAAATAAGAGGAATTCTCTGCGATACATATAAATCCTTCCAGCATGTTCTATTTATTCTGCAAAAAAGATTGAGATACCGTGGGTGTTTATAATACCATTAGTATGACTATGTAATAGTTCTCCCAAAACAGGGTCTGTTGAAGTTTTATAAGCAATACACAATTTGCCTCCCAGTACTCCAAGTAGCCCAGAGACAAGGATTTGAGATGGTCTGTATATATATATATATATATATATATATATATATATATATATATATATATATTTATATATATATATAAAACTGTACTATGAAAAAAGACTTTCATACAACAGTCAATACATGTTGATAGGTTCTTGGATCCTTAACTAGAGGAACAATTTTCAGGAGTGTGCTGTCAGTGTGATAGTTACAAGAGGAATCATGCTTCCCAAAGGATAACATTTATACACTTCTTGGCATTTAGTATTACACCATGATTTTGACACCGGTTCTTTGTTTGTGACAGGCACTGTTAACTATTTTAGTGCCCTCTGAGGACTTTGTGATGGCACAATGTTTGTAATCATCTGAAAACTTAGCCACAAACCCTTAATGTTAGCTTTGATCTCCAAGAATTAAAAGCCAAACAGGAGTGGCTCAAGGTCTGAAACCTAGGGTACACCAGTAATGGCAGGTCCTTAGGAGGAGGTTGAACTGCCTACCCTAATGTCGGGTTCTCTTTGAGAGATAATTTGCTATCCAACAATTTACTTAGGATTGAACTTTATTTGTCAGAGTTTGTCCATTATTCCTGAGTGAGGGATGGTCTTGAATGCCTTTGTGAGGTCTAGGTATGTAGTGTACATTGTTTTGTCCTCATCCATTGCTTCAGTAACATTTTTTAAGACATAGATTGGGTTAAATAAACAGAAACTAAACTTGATGCATCTGCACTGGGTTGGGTTGAGAGTCTGTAGATTACCCACATCCTTATTTGTTAATTCCATAATGATCCTTTCTGTCGCTCATCTTGTTTACCATTAAAGATGAACAGGCGTGGCAGTTTGTTTACATGCTTTAAACAAAGAAAAACATGGATGGATAGCAGCAGTACAAAGGGTCTATATTATGACATCAACATCTTAAAATGTCGACTCTCAGTTGTTCAACATGACAATGTTGAACTCCAAGGTTCCTGAATGGCCAAATTACCAATTTCTTTCCAACAGAAAGAAATTGGTTGGACAAACATCAATGCCACACAAAAACAAACATATTTAAGTGAGGGACTTTGCCCCCCCCCCCAACTAAATATTATAACTCCAAGACCGCACTACAGTCAGGGAAAGGACAGGTGTAACAGAACAGCCAACCGATTTCTTTCTATTGGAAAGAAATCAGTGATTTGGCCATTCAGGAACCTTGGAGTTTGACATTTTCATGTCGAACAACTGAGAGTCGACATTGTAAGATGTCAATCTCATAATATAGACCCCAGTACAAAATATTAACAGACTGATTAACTGACAGACTGCACAGTCATACATGCTTACATCTTAAGAGCTAACTACAAAATGGCAGTCAAGCTTGCACATGCTCAGTATGTATACACTTGTGTAAGCCCCTAGAAAGCTTCATAAAGGTATACATATATACTGATCTACACTTTCCACAACCTTACAGATGAGACTGGCCTCATTTATGAGCCAGTCATTACTGGGGTCCATTGATGTCCTACCTGTGTGCAAGAGATTACATGCTGCTGTTCTTCATTCATTTGGTATGAAGCCTGCTTTTAGGCTGATATTGAATAACTTCTGTAGAGGATTTAAAAAGTTATGTTTCAGGCTGAACAGCAGGCAGCCTTATTACATGGCCCTACAGATGCAGACTTTTGGCCTTCATTAGTATCTTTTTGTCCTGGCTTGCTTTAGGGCAAAAAAGGATAAAATGATGCATTTCTTTACAATATTTACAAGTTTTAGTAAATTGCTTAAACAGGTTTATAAAATCTAAACTATTTTTGCCAAACTCTTTTACTTTTGACTTTGAGTTAATTAAGCATACTAGGTGGAATTTTTCTTTGTACTATTGTTTCCAGCATAATTTAAAGTTTGACTTAAGCCCATCTTCATGTCTCTCCCTGTTAAACACTGGATCATGTTTTTCTATATTGTGATTTTCCCATGTTATAATTATTATAATATAATTACATAGTTCAGAATCTGCATGGAGAAAAAAGATTTCCAGTAGTGATGGTGTATTTTTAAGTGATGATGAAGTGAAGCATTTTATGTCTTTAGCATGTTATCCAAGAAACATGATAGGTGTCATTGTATGTGCCATACATATGCCACAGCTACATCTTTCTTATTACCTTCATTATAACTTCTTTGAATTGTCCAGCACTGAGTACTAAGTATGTACCAAACTAATTTATATGTCACTTGTCTTCTTTCTGTATTTTTCTTTTCATTCAGAGGTACTGCTTAAATTATATGGTACATTTTCCATTCTGACTGATTTATCAGATTAACAAAACAATGTAATTGCATAAGATTAATATGATAGCTTTTTTTACAGACAGCCATTTTCTTCACTTCTTAAAAAATCGCAAAGCATATCAAAATATTAATGTCAGAATATATCCTTGGTTCTGCTCCATGGGAAGCAATTACTAGGAACCTAGGTATATGTGTTTCTGCTTCTGGAACTACATTACAATGGTGTCTGTTGTCCTTATATCTCTAAATCTGCGTTGTTCAATTGTATTTATCAAAGACTCTATGAAAATTAAAAAAAAAACATGCTCCAGATCCTGTAAAGCTTGTGGAATTCATTACATTATATCAATATCAGCAATAAAGTTGTGGATAACAATGTGATTATGTAAATGTGCCACAGTGAACTCAGAATACCTCTGTGCACAAGGGAGTATATCAGTAGCAACGGACATTAAACATGTATCTGCAAGTAATCCATAAGTAATGAGAAATTGCTGTCAAAGTGTGTTGTATATTAACAAAGTTACAGAAAGATTATCAAAATTCAAGCATCCAGGAAGCTTGAGGACAACTAGGAATATAAGCGACTCCATTATTATAAAACATGCTAAATATCCCAGTGTAAGATGCATGGCATTCATAATACATATTTTCAGAAATCTGTCCAGAAAGATTAGAGGCAACTACAGATATATATCCATAGTTTATTTTCTAATAAAATATACTTGTCTAAAAGCTGCCTGCCATTTGTAATACATATCTTCAGTAATCCAACCAGTAAGCTTAGAGACAACTATTGATATCTCTGTAAGACATGTTCTAATAAAATATACCTGCTTGCACTTACGAATCTAAAAAAAAAAAATGAATAAAGGCAAAGGGTAATCACGGCCACATCATTACAACTGACATTAGCTAACAATGGGTGCAGTACCTCTGTGGGGGACACAGGTAATGCACACGCCCAAGGAAAGTGGGACATAAAAAAGTAGATGTTAGTTGTGGATGAAGAAGACAGACACACAAGAAGAATATTTGAATAGGAAAATCTGAGGGAAAGTTAGAGTGGCGTGGGCTTTTTTTTTTTTTTTTTTTTTTGTGGGAATAGACCCCCATTTTTTTAAGAATAGAAGGAAAGGTAAAGATAAGGAAACAGGAAAATAGAAGGAAAGGTAAAGATAAGGAAAGAGGGAGAGAAGGACATCACAGCAGAACAAATATCACAAAACATGACAGACAAAGGGTGGAAAAATACAGTACAGACAGATAAATTAATCAGATGGCAGACTGCACAAGATGTGGAATAGAAAGTTGTCAAACAGGGTAGGGATGCATGACAACTATGGTGAAATGCAGAAAAGCATATCTACCTATGCACTATCACGTTACAACATGTTGCAAACTGTGTGGCAGTCATACGTGAATGTGTATGACCAATGGTAGATGTGTGTTGTAGGGTAATAAGAATCACAGTACAAATTGGATAAATAAACATACATCCAAGTAGTCTGTCAGCAGTGCAAGTGTAAGCCAAGCAACATCACAGATGAGCAAATGTAGTTCTAGCAATGCTACATAACTCCAGCAGAGGGCAGAATCAAACCTCCAACTCTGCATGTGAAAGGCAAACAACGAAGCTATACCTCTCAATGGTGCAGATTTTTGAATGAATACCCACATTTCTGCCTCATTTTTTGGTCTGTTCCTCATAAAATTTGAGGTTTTCTGGCAAATCATTGATGATTAATGCCATTAAATAATGACAGAAGTTTGAGTTTTGGACTTCAGAACCTTCAGAAAATGCATGCTAATGCAAAAACTGCTTTTCTAGCAATTTTTGAAATGTAAAAGAGCAATATTTAAAAGCTGTACCTATTTTTGTCTTTGTACCACCATTATTTTTGGCTTTGTCCAGATATCCTGTGTTAAGAGGTTGAGAGGTATGACAAGCATAGTGATAAACAACAGTACTGCAGCAAAGCAGCAAAATGGCTACTAAATACACAAGTAGGTATACACAACCAAAGCAAACATGTAATAGAATGCAAATATGTGACACTCATATGCCATGTCAAAGACAACACACAGGTGTAAGTTACATGCATGACTGTCAGCAGCCTAAATGGAATGTATATGAAATCAATGTCAATACACATACACACCAATGACATGTAAAAATATTTACAAAAATATAACACTACAGCTTAAAAAATATATCAGGTTGTGCACATGGATTTCAGCAATATACACTGGTTAAAACATAAGTATAATGAAAACAAGGATATTTTGCAAGAAGTAGCCAGTGACTTGTGTGCAGATGTCCTGCATTGTAAAATGGCCATATATTTGGCACATGTTCATGTCAACAACATAATACATGGCAATGGTCAGTGATTCCAAAAAAGGTACACATATATGCAAAATATAATACAGAAATCGGAAGGTTGAAGTGAGGTTGACAATATAGGCCCACATCAGTGAAGAGTAGGGCAAGGCAAGTTGATACTATGCAAATGCATGTGTGTAGTACACAGGGTGCTATAAAAGTCAACCTAGAATACATTTAAGCAAATGTAAAATGTACTTCACATAGGCAGAATGATTTCTGATGTCCACAGAAATGGCCATATATAAATCGAACATACACAGTAATGTGCAATATGTAACATCAACATGCATAGGTAAGAAAACGAAGAATTTCAAGCGCATACACATATACTGTTAAACGCAAATGTTGAATAAACAAATACAGTTGCATGTCACACATCCTGCTCATTACTGAATAGAGCACACTCCTGTGACCATTATTACAGCACATGAAAGGTACGTCAGTGAATGCTCACATGTCAGAGATACAATGGTTGTGTCACTAAGGATCCAATCATGTGCAGAGACATCTACAATCATTTAATGTGTGCAACTACTTGCAGAAGGTGTGATCTTATGTGAATAAGTAATGGATGTGGAAATTTAAGATAAAAAAATAGCATAATGTACTGTTACAGAATAAATTATCTGTAACATTGTGTATACATGAATGCTACATTTGTGTTTGATGCAGTAAGAACAATAGGATGGCCCATAGCTATGACATACCTCTATATGACCCCACATGGCATCAGTATTGCCAACACATGGCACACCACACCATTCCATTGGGACAGCATGACAACTGTCATCAAAGCCGTCTGGAAAATATGTCCTTCTGTTGGACATAAATGATATGGCGATACACAAATCCAAAACATATCACAGTGGTAGTACTGGACTATGGACAGCATCATGTGCATGCTTGAAATATTTGTATGTATGTATGTATGTATGCATGTATGCATGTAACATCAGTTGTCTGTCAGTTTTCTCAGTAAAACACATGTTTACAAGCTATTTGCTGCTGCAGGTTAATTGTCACAATGCAGACAGCTGAATGTTAGAGGAAAGTGTAATGTGTTAATGTGTGTCATGCATACCTTGAAACATAATTAAATTTCACATGATGGTAACACATAAGCATGTCATCTACATGGTATGCATACACAAGGGTTCATATACAGTCCAATCAATTATATGGCAATTGGCATGTTGGCAGCATAACGCAATTGGAGCACACAGAAAATATTTACAGACTAGAGGGACCAGGCTGATGGGGCTGAGCCTCACAAATGACCTGATGTGCTATCTCCCTGAATGAGTCATGCGTGGTCCTTGCCATATCCTGGAAGACTATCCCCATTGTATCCCTCATCTGTGTTCAAAACACATCACTCATGACCTCCAGATATCATCCTGATAATCATCTCTGTTCTGGCCTTGGCATTGTTTCTTCCAAGGTGCAGCAGGCATGATGGCTTGGGTAGGTGGGGATCCAGCTTTCTCATCATCGTCATCACCATCGTTATCATGTGAGGACTCTGCCAGTGGCCTAACATCATCTGTGTCTGATAGCCAAATGTCCACACGGTCCCATGCTCTGTCAAGATGAATTACAAAACACAACAAAAATGAAAACGGATGTGTATCATGCAGCACATTGCCATGAAGATCATAGCTGACCTTAATATGACACTGATGTGCATATCTGCAATCTAATATACTTAACTAACATACCATTAACTGGTGACTTCTGCAAATGCAAATATAAGACTGATGGTGTATAACATCCATAAAACTTCTTCTTTAAAACACAGTTTAATTGTAAATTATGCAAACATTAGTAAGCAGCAGAATTATTTGCTTTTACTGAATGGCTCTTAATGCACATAACACATTCCCTATGTCACTTTATCTATAGTTATGGACATAACCAATAACACAACTTGTCAGGGAGAATGTTTCTATCACCAATGTGAGCAGTTCAATCAAGGACATGCCACAGCATGCATTACAGAGCTTATCAGTGTGAATCAGGACATCATCCAAACATTTGAATACTGGCCAGCATGAAGCATGGCAAGCATACACAAAGCAAGTGCATGTAACATAGCCTGACATCTGAATGGAAGCATGCCTGACACGGCCTCATGATCTGCACTGATTAATAATGATGTCTGCCTCAGTAAACTGTTCATCTGAGTGAACAGCAGTAGGTAATTTTTCCCTTGCATATGTCTCTAAGCAGTTATGTCTGTGTGTGAATATAAATGTGAGGTTCAGCTGAAATTTCTTTCCCCCACTCCCCACATGATAGTCCAAAGGAAATACCATATACCACATTCCATGCAAGCTCACAAATGCACTTTCCAAGCACAATACGCTGCATCAATGGGCCCTGATAACATCATGGGATGTTTATTAAATACCATGAAACATGACTTCTCTGGAGCACTTGAATCACTTTTCATCTGGAGTCTACAGTTAGGTTTTGTGCCCAAATAATGGAAGATGTCTACAGTCATTCCCCTGCGCAAAGGATTTCCAACTACTAATCGGTGTAAATACAGGCCTATTAATCTGACCAGCCTCATATGTAAGAACATGTAAAGAACCATCATGGCATAATAAATGAGGACAAAGGTAGCATGCAAACAGTGGCCCTTTCACAGTTCAGCTTGGTAAAGGAAGGTCATGCCTATTGATTCTGGTGGACATAATTGAGAATGTCACCAAAGCAATGGATGTGGGTAAGACCATGCACACATCTTACCTCAACCAGACCAAAGCTTTTGATACAATAACTAACTCATTCATCATAGACAAGCTCAGTAAATTAAGTATAAACCCTTTATTCCCCACTAAATAGCCAAATGGCTCACTGATAGGACCCAGAAGGTCAAAATAGGCAAGCCCCCCCCCCCCCCCACCACCACCACCAAGAGCTCAGTCCATACTTCTTAACTGTACAGATTTTTGCAGAATATCCAGATTTTTGCCTCATATTTTTTTGGTCTGATCCTAATAAAATTTGCAGTTTTCTGGCAAATCATTGAAGACCAAAGTCACTAAATAATGCTAAATAGTCACAGACATTTGAGTTTCAAACTTTTTATCTTACAGAAAATAAATATACAATAATGCAAATTGTAGCAACTTTCTAAGTTTATAGGAGCACTATTTAAGCTCTGTCCCTATTTTTGGGCCTTTGTACATCCATTCTTTTTGGCTTTGTCCAGATTTCTTGCACTGAGAGGTTGAGATGTATGGCTCAGTCGCTATCAGTGTTCCCCGTGGCTCACTACTGAGGTTACTGCTTTTTGGCATCTATTTCTCTGAAGCTTAAGCAAACAATGAAGTCTTATTGCTGACTAACTTTGAAGATGATTGTAAGCTGGTGGTTATCACTGAAAGCATTCTTCATGAAGGCCTATCTAACAAATGGTGGCAGAGTCATGGTCTTAAAATCAGTTCTGAGAAGTGCATAATTGTAACCTTTGTAAAGTCAGCCACCACAGATAATTAACATTTTGATAATCCACCTCCAACAGTCAACCTAGTGGTCAGGAATCTGTGCATGTATGTAGACAGTAACCTTACCTTCGACCACCACTTTGGCCACAGTGCTGAGGAAATCCTTTAGTGTTACACAAGTTATAAGTAAGGGCATGTCAGCTATATCCAAAGAAGTTATTATCACACTGTAGTCTGCTCTAATCAGCCCAAAAATAGAGCACAGTGCTCCCTTTGGTATGTACCTGACTAGGCATATGCAAAAACTACCACTACCTCAGAGTTTCAATAAAGAAAGAATACAAGGCGTTAAACCTGCCTTACACAGAGGACCTTAAAGACATTTCCCTTTACTCTGTCTGATATAAATTTATGGGTGTGATCTTATGACTGGCATACAAAGCATCTGCAAATACCACAGTTATGAATCTCCTGCATATTCTTAAGTCAGACAGTACCAGCAATACAAGGACTAAGACCAGAATTTTGTTTGTGACTTAAATATAACATGCTGGAGAGACAGATATGTGTTGTATAGACAGCACCTCCTATGAATAGGCTTCAAATCCATGTAAGCACAACCTATACCAATGGATGGGGAAATGGAAATTTACACCAGGACTGTCACCCACATCCATTATGGACAGAGGTACAATATAAATGATTGGCCCTCAATGTCCTGTTTGGATTTCAGATGTCATTATTCTTTTGTGAAAACCTGGCTAGGTTTAGAAAGTCCCTCATGGGTCATTAGTGTAGTAAAAATCTATGAATGTAGGAACCTATAAATTGTAGTGTCTGCATGTAATGACTCATATGAACAGCTATGATGTGATATTGTTATAATGAGGACAAAGTGAGATAAGAATACTGTGGAAATGGTGCATGCCCTATGACAAACATTGAGCCAGACAGCATGATAATTGGCTGAACACACATCAAAATAATAAGTACAACTATAACAGATATTTATTATGTTCAATCACTGCAGCCTGTGATATATGAGAATGTAACATATGTTGTATTAACAGCATTGTATCTGTACAACTGTATGCATTACATACCTACAATTAGTACCAGTCATCAGTCTGCAAAATGCTAACATCCTGATGATGTGCTGGTTATGAAATGTTGCAAATAACTATCCTTCTACACAAGTATCAGCACACCTAGGATACAAGTGTGTTGTAACAAAAACACTCAATGTGTTGTAGGCAGATGCAATATCTGAACTGAACTGAAAAGCATATCACACAGTCTGTAAACAACAGAGCAAGCACTAACACAACAGATACCCATTCAGTCTTTGGATAGGCAGGCTATGTACAACAGATCATTCACTAGGAAACACACTAATAAAAGTACACAGAAACATACATTATAAGCAGTAATCAAAGCACTAGGTCTTATATGCAAAGCATCCACCTCAGGTGTGTGACAGATACACAAATCTGTCACTTACATTGTGCAGTACATTTCAAAATGTGTCTGAAGAAAAAATGTCTTAATGCTAAATAATATTCAGCCTTTTTTATTTAAATCACAGTTTTAAGCACATCTATAGTGTGATAGTGTGATTATGTCACTTACCTTACTGATGCATGATGGGTATTCATGCATTCTAAGCAAAATACATGGCAATGTGGAAAATACAGGCCTGTAACAGGGGTCAGATGCATTTTATTTAATAGAACAGAAAACGTAATCAACATACGTCTCTCCTTCTTCTGCTCCTCAAGCCTCTGAATCTGCTCAATGCACAGACCGTGAGTTCTGGTCCTGTCTTCATTGCCTGAAAAAAGAACAGAGCACCTATGAATAATGTATTCCTCAAATAACAGTGGTATACATTTCTCACATCAGTTTCTGTAAAATGTACTTTTGATGAATATCAGATAATCACCATACACATTTTTCAAAATTACAGGCTTTTATATCTGTGAACATAGGTGAACACAGACTGGAGGACATGAAATTCATATCTGCAAGTGTAATGTGCATCTATACTCTAACCTTGACATGTACCTGCCTATTTAATCCATCTTGACTGAAAATGCATGTTGTGAATGCAATAAAAAGACTTGGTGTTATGACATCACCTGAATGTGAGATGATCTACTTATATGGATCTTGGCTTCAGAGGTCAAAAAATGATAGTGTGATTAGCATGCAGGTAAGTTGTTAATAAAAATTAATTCATGTCAGCACTCTGGTCAGAAACATTAACAGCAATGGAAAACATACATTCCTCAGACAGTGGGACAGTATCATGTATCATAGAGTTTCTACTAAGAGAACCACACAAGTTATTGTATATCAGGGATGCAGAGAGGTATGTGGAAGGACTAAGATATTCCTTGGCAAAGTGCACATCACAAAACAAAAGCATACATTGTATAATTAATCTATTAACTAATTTTCTGGGTTTGTATATAAGGAGGCAACACAGTGTGGTTCTTTATTCCTTGAAGGCAGATTTTTGCTGAGGTGCTAGAGAATAAAGTGTATTTTATTACATTCTGTGGCTTTTTTCCTGTGGCAGTTGCATAAGTTTGCTGTTTTTTTTTTCTTTGTTGTTTGGTTGTTTAAAAATATGCATCTTCCTTGTTTGCATTTCAACTGCAAGTCGGCCCATCCCACTCCCTCAAAGATAAGGATGATGTAGTTGTTGAATTAAATTCAATAATTAATGATAAATCAACACTTAATAGCAGTTTTGAAAACAATACCATATTGCAAAAAACTTTGTCAGACATAGAAAAGTATGTAGCACAGTATACTACCTGTTAAAAAGCAGCTGTTAAAAGAGCATTATGAATTATGGGCATATTTATAGGAATTTGTTGAATAACTAAGTTATTCATAACCTTGCAGAAAATAAATGTTAATATCATTAAATGTAATATTCTTCTCTATATAACTGCTTTGTGTGAAATAAACCAAAATAACAATTTAATGATATGTTTCCTCTATGTGGTTTGGAACCCACAGCACACCAACATTTAAGCATTCTAGCCAGTTTTCTTACAGGCCACACTCACAGGCAGCACATGTTTCTTTTTAACAAACAGGCACTGCTTGTATTTGTTTGAATTCCAGTGGATAATGGATGAATATGGGAAATTCCAACACTTACTGGCCATTATACTCTAAAGAAAAAAAACAGATATTAACACATATCTGAAAACATATGTGCGAGCTTCGTACAGGCATTCATTTTGTCTTAAAAATGGGACTGTAGTAAGAATGTTCACTTTATCAGGAGGAATGAATTAACGAAGTTATGTATAAGTTATTATTCAGACAGATACTGCTACAGCAGGTGATACTGTTGTACTATAACTGATGAGTGAAATGCCTACACTTCAACAGTCTAGGTGCTCTAGGCATCAGTGATGCACAAGGACAGTCAATGTGTGAAATGATGTTGTTACATGTTAGAAAACAGATGTATATCTACAAAGTTCATAATTATGTATAATATAAACATTATTAAACAAATTAATACCATGGAATCAAACCCATACTTATATGGGGGGGCAATTACCACATCTACTTAGTTATTCCAATGAGCCAATTGTCAGAGCAGCTAATTAATGGTTATAAAAACAAAATCCCTGCCTGGATAACACATAACAAGCCTGACATTACTGTGGCTACAGAAACTTGGCTAAAACCATACATCAAAAGCTCAGAATTCCTTCCCTCAAGCTTTGCCTGCCTATGCAAAGACCGACCCCCCCCCCAAAAAAAGGTGACAGGGTAGATCTGATCTACCATAGCACCTTCAATATGGTCCCTTACAACTCACCAATACCGATATTCTCTACAGCAGAAATCTTAATAGCCTTCCTAAAAATTAATGAGAATAAAAACCTCTGTATCATTGCCCTGTAAATTCCCCCTGGCAATAATATCTATGTACTAGAAGAAATCCTAGCCAGGACCTCCAACAACATAACTACAGAAACAATAATTCTGGGTAATGTTAATATTAATTGGTTAGAATTCTCACAGCAACACTCCCCCACCAGCATTAACCTATATAACTACAGCCAGCTAACTACTGATATTACCAGACCCAACAAAGACAACAGCCATGGAACAATCTTAGATTGGATCATAGTCTCTGACCCTAATAAAATCGCCACCACAGGAACCCTCCCAAGTAGCATCAGTGACCACTTACCTGCCTTTATCATATGCAAAACTTCAACAGGATTACACAAAGATCTCTACAGGAATACTAGAGACGTTTCACATTTTCCCCCCACAACCTTTAACAATTCCCTACAAAGCATTAACTGGGATCCCTTAAAAATACTCCCTCTAGATGATGCAGTAGCATTTTTTAATTCCACATTCCTCAATATTTTAAATAGCCTTGCACCTCCCAGACTAAAATGTGTAAAATCTGTGCATACCCCATGGCTCTCTGGAGGTACCAAATAGCTCATGGTCACCAGGGACAAAGCCTAGAAGGTTTGGCAAAAGTACAAAAACCCTCTGACCTCATAACCTCAGACACCTTCGCAACCAAGTAAAGCGCCAAGTCATTAAGGATAAAAAAGAATACTACCATACTTTATAAAATCAACACAGACATAATCAAAAACACTTCTGGAGCTCAATCAACAAACTACTACACCCAGGATCAGAACCTAACCCTTGTCCAGATATAGAAAAACACCCCATAGAAATAGCCACACTTTTCAACACATATTTTATTGACGTAATAGTCAATCTCACTACCAACTTCCTTCAAACTCAACCTAGCCCACCAGACCCCCCTGCTACTAATACTCCCCCTGCCCACCCAAACAACTTCTCTCTAGCACCTATTCCCACATCCATAGTAAAGAAACTGCTTCTGAAATTAAAAACATACACTAATGCCCCCTGACAACCTGCCTCAAGAATTCCTTCAAAAAGCAGCAAATTCCATCTCCTACCTGGTCAGCATACTTCTCAATAGGTCCATTCAAGAGTCTTATGTTCCCTCCATTTCTGTAACCTGTGGAACTTGTTTAACTTGCTTACTTATATAATCTCTGTAAATAGTCTGTTTGAAGATCTGATGAAGCATGCAGTCCAGCATGCGAAAGCGCTTATTTTTTATCTTCAATAAACCTGTGTTTTATCGTGGATTTGGTGTGGTTCGTGGAAGACTCTACAACTTATATTTCTACAAATAGTCTGTTTGTAATATGTAATGCTGGTATTATGTAATGCTCTATCTGCTTACCCTTGGAGCTTTTCTCCCCGGGCCTCCGCTGAAAATGGACATGCATCCAGTCGGACTATCCCGGTCAACAAATGTAAAATAAATAAATAAATAAATAAAATAAATAAATAAATTTGGAAAAAAGCATTTATCCCCCCACTCCACAAAGGCGAAAACAAAATAGACATCTCCAACTTTCAACCCATTGCCATTCTTTTTCCCATCTCAAAAATCCTCGAAAAATGTATTCACAGCCAATTCCTTAACTATTTACAACAGCATACTGTCACCTACCCAACATGGTTTTAGACCAGGACACAGCACCACTACAGCCTTTATATTCTTCTGTGACTCTATCAATAAGGCTCGTGATACCAGACAACTAGTCTCCTCCCTATTTCTTGACCTTTCCAAAGCCTCTGATACTATCTCCCACCCTCTTCTTCTTAGTAAACTAGCCAGCACAGGTATCTCTCCCTCTACCCTACACTGGTTTTTCCAACAACCTCACAGACAGGCAACAAGCTACAAAGTGGTAAACATCCTTCTCCCCTTTTCTTAACACCACTACAGGTGTTCCCCAAGGGTCCATCTTGGGGCCACTACTATTCAGCATTTTCATCAATGACTTCCACTCTAGTCTCACTGAAGGGACAGTCATCCAGTACACAGATGACTCTGCTATCATCTGCACTGCCAGCTCCCCACACAAACTTCATAAACTTACCCAGGCAGCCCGCAGCTCCACTGAAATATGGATGGTCAACAACCATCTAGCATTGAATCCTAAAAATCTAATCTAGTGTTATTCACCCCTAAGAAAGTCACCACCATAAACAAAGACACTTTCTCAATTCTATCCCAAGACAACACCTCTACTGAGGTTGTCACACATGCTAAACTTCTATGTGTCACCATAGATGAACACCTAACTTTCAACATGCACATTCACAACAATATTAAAAAAGCACACCAGAAACTGGGCATGCTATACTGACACAAAACATTCCTTAACTACTCCAAAAAACTAGCCCTTGCCTTCTCCTTTCTGCTCCCGTCACTTCTTTATGGTGGTCTTCTCTTCACCAATATACAGGTCTGTCTTAAATCCAAACTACAGTCATGCTATAACAAAACTGCAAAGTTCATCACAAATGGATGTCACTTATCTCACTACCTCTCTTAAACTACTAAACTGGCTAGAACTTCCTCATCATCTTACATATATTCAACTAACTACTGCCCATAAACTTATATTCAACCCATCCAAATATCCTGCCCTTTCTAATCTATTTACACTATATCACCCAAATAGTCCTCTCTGCTCTGAAAATCAAATGCTCCTGCAGGTAGACAAACCCAGCCTCTCTGCTGGACAAATGCTCCACTCCTTTTCCACTGCTAAACTATGGAACTCTCCCACCCTCACTTAGATCCACTAGCGACACATCTATCTTTAAAAAAATCTTTGAAACAACATCTCTCCTCCCACTGACAATGCTCATGTGCTAACTCCTCGCAACCTATAACCTGACTTTGTCTCTTTCCCTCCTTCAGAAACTGACTTTGCCTCTCCCCCTCTTCTACTCCCATCTTGCCTTCCTCCATCCTTACTACTTCTTAAACCTTCACCTTTTTTCCTTGATTGACAATCCACCTGTGTACCTTTGTGCAAATGTATTGTCGAGTGATTTTTATGCACGCAGCTGGATTGTCTCTCTCTGCATGTATTAATAATTATGTTTGTGCTGTCAGTAATCAGAGCTCCTCTCAGGCGCATAGCCTTTCTCTATTTGTCAAAACTCTTTATTTGCTCATATACTATGTTTAAATTGTTATAATTGATGTTTGTGCTTTATCAAATTGTATGTATTTTATATATCACTGTGGAGCTTTTCTCCCTGGGCCTCCACTGAAAATGGGCTCTTTTTGACCAGTGGACCTTCCCGGTAAACAAATGCAATAAATAAATAAATAAAAGCCATCTGATATATATGGGACAGAGCTATATCTCTAAATTCTGTAGGAATGGTCAAGTATATGTCAGATAGTCACACTTACCATAAGGATTCACAGGCTGCCTGGGCACCACAATGATCCTCCGATGTAGTTTATCCACATCACTCAGATGCAGGTCATCATAGCAGTGGCGAACCTGCACTTCAGTCTGATAGATCCCCATACGTCTTTGGTGCTCCCTCACAATCTGGTTCCAGATGTTGATAATCACAAAGTTCCTTGGCCAGTCTCTCATCCAATGCTCCACTCCACTGTAGATGGTCAGCATCTGGGTGGTCTCCTTCTTATTCCATTTGGGTGCATGGATACATTGTAGCCTCCTGGAAGTAACCTCCTCAATACAGCAATAGAAATGCAGAATAAATGCAAAAATTGAAAATTGCTCACTGAGGTCTCACTCAATTTGCAGGTAGTTAATGTAGCAAAATCAATATTTAAAGGAAAACTCCAGCTTCTCATACAGTTTAACTCAACTGTTAGGTTGCTTTTCTCCCCAGAATATGATTCCAGTACTGTGTAGGTACCTGAAACCTGCTTGTACTTTATAAAACGTTCATTTCTTCACTTGGGTATCAAAGGAAGGGAATGATCACCCACTTTTTTTAAGCTTAACTTCTCACTTGAGTTGCAGAGAACTTTGTCTACACCTGGATGACATACCACAGACACAGAGAAATTTGAGTCAGGAGCTCAGGCTGCTCCAAACAAGACAGAGAAGTGTGAAACTGTTTTCTAGTGCATTTATTGCAGCGAGGAAGAAAACTTACTGCTTCCAATGTAGCTATGCCTTTCATAGCAACACAGAATGATTAGATCAGTCAATGATTCAAAGACAGTCACCTCTTTTGACAAATTTACACAAACAGAATCACATTGTTGAAATACTGAACTTTAAATATTTGTTGTTTATACTACTTTACATTTTAAGATGACTTGAATGCAGTATCAAAGATGTCTGTGACATTTAGAGAAAACTCAGAAAATATTTTTCTTGTAATTCTTGTGAAGTATTAGCACATTTACAAAGGTGTAGGGGAGGGGCTGTCAATTCATTTTGGACTGCAACAGTGGTGGCTGGCGACTTCAAATCAAAAGGGGGAGGGGGCTGCAGGAGATAGCTGAATGGGTGGGGTCAATGGGAAGGGATGTGGCCAACCAGAAAGGGGAGGGGCTATGTTCAAAACCACAAAAACTGTAACCTTAATTAAATATGCTGCCCTGGGTGCCAAACCATCATTATGAGAGTCCAATCAAGACAAAATGAAGTGTAGAAGAAAAAAATATTTCAATGCATTGGCTGCATGACAGCTTACTTAATATCTAGATGGAAACAAAACAGTTGTGAGGCATGAACAAATAAATTGCTTTTGAAATACATTACTGGAATGCCAGTCAAAATCAAGTATAAGAAAAACAAGCAGCACTCAACTCAAACCACTTCTCCTTGCACTGCAGTTCTAATTATAATTTATGTTCAGCTTTATTAAAGTACCAAGTAACATCCTGAAAGTAGCAATCACTGTGATACCCCACTTGTAAAAATGTTTCTTATCCAAAAAAGACCTGCTGCCTGACAACAGCTATCTACTTGTTTCATGGGGAAAACATGATCAAAGTAAAAAATGAAAAGCAAACAAGAAACAAGCTCAAGATGCATTGCTTAAGGGATTACTGCACAGGTTATGGACCACACACGATAGACTGACATTCCGTTTAGTTTACGGGTAAAGCCTGCAAAGATGACTGCAAGTCACAGGTGACTGCAAGTCACAGGTGACCCCTCTTACCCTATGAATATCCATCCCTGACTCATTTGTCACACCCTCATTGCCTAGTCTTCCACTTACTATCCACACCCGACTCATATTTCACTCCCTCAGAGCCTTAGCTCTCCATTCGCTCACTACTACCTGCAAGTGCATCCTTGTGAACCGTCTACTACAATTCTCTAGAGATGTGGTACTGCATACTAGCACCAATCCTAATAACCTCCTATCTTACAACTCTGTATGAAACCCAAACTCTCTCAGGGATCACAGTTCCCAGGGCCGGGTCCAACACCCCTGAACTTACTCTTTTAAACTATTATCATATTCAAGGTACTTGGACTGATACAACTTATTGCACTATTCTTCCATACCCCTATACTTCAAATAATATTAACCTTAAACAAAAGCACTCCTACATAATAGTGAATAAATTCCTGAAACTCATCTCCAAACTAAGACAAAACTTGCTAAGACATGGGGACATACACCCTAACCCTGGTCCTGCCAATATTCTCCAAAACTCACCCATTTCCAAGGACCACTTAGCCTATCCCTTATTGGCCCACCCTACAAATTCCCTTTTCACCTGCCATCTGAACATTAGAAGTATTAACAATAAGGTACATGAACTTCATGCAGTCATGGCTGACCTCTCCCCTGATATCTTGTGCCTAACTGAAACTTGGTTAAAACCAACCACATTGGACAACGAAATACTTATCCCTGGGTACAACATACATAGGAGAGTTCGAAACTCTAGAAAAGGAGGTGGGGTAGCCATTCTCTATAAATCTGATCTAATTGTCTCTATCGATGTCACTCAACCACCTCAGATTAACAATGCGGAGATCCTTATTTCCAAGCTACAAATCAACGTAACTAAGTTTATCTATATAATCTGTGTGTATATTCCCCCAGGTAAGAACATAGATACTCTTGAAGCTATCCTGCACTGGCTATCGAGTCACTTCCCTCAAGAAACCATAGTTCTTGGGGACTTTAATATAGACTGGACTTCCTGCTCCTCTCAAGCCCCTTCCACTCAAATAAACCTATACTCCTTCACTCAAATGATTAACTCTCCTACCAGGATAGACAAATCTAACCAAAAAGAGAGTATACTGGATTGGATGCTTATTAATAGTGACCCCAACCAATATACTTCTGGCACCCTCCCAGATAGCCTTAGTGATCACCATCTCACTTACATAATTAAGCACAAAATTACTATCCCAAAGAACTCCACACTAAGATCTGTCAGAAATAAAAAAAAATTCGACCCCACCAAATTTCAACTAGAACTAAATTCCTGTAACTGGACAATACTTAAATATCTACCATTAGATGAAGCAGTTCAGTATTTCAACACAAAATTCCTAGAGATTCTTAACTATCATGCCCCATTCGCTCAAAAATAACTAAGTCAGGGGATGTCCCCTGGCTCTCTAAAGAAACCAGGCAGAAAATGCATCTCAGAAATAAGGCATGGTCTGTTTGGCGTACCACTAAAATTCCTCTTGATCTTACTACCTATAGACAACTTAGGAATGAAACCAAAAGACTAATTTTACTTGATAAGAGGCACTACTATTGGAAACTGCAAACTGAACATCAAAACTGTCCACAAAAATTCTGGGCCGGGTTAAATAATCTTCTTCACCCTGGTCGCTCTACCACCCCTGTCCCTGCCACACTCATAGACAAACCATCGAACTTCGTCTCTAATAGCTTTAATTGCTTCTTCACGGAGACAATTCAAACCCTCTCCAATCAACTGCCACGTAACTCTCATACTCCTGATACTCCCTCCAATAAAAACACTCCCCCATTTACCTTTCAGCCTGTAGCAACCTCATTCATTCGTAAATTAATCAAAAAACTTAAACCCACCACTCTGTCAGCTGATCAACTTCCAGCTGAATATCTACAAAAATCAGCTGAAGCGATCGCCTTCCCAGTGTCAATACTCATCAATCGCACCCTTACAGAGGCCAAAATCCCTGACATCTGGAAGGTATCCTATGTAATTCCTCTCCATAAAGGAGGCACTTCCACAGACCTCTCCAATTACAGGCCCATCTCTATACTCTCCCCCATATCAAAAATAATGGAAAAATGTGTGCAAAACAGGTTATGGAACACCTACTTGCCAATCACCTACTGGCCGACACTCAGCATGGTTTCAGACCTCTCCATAGTACCACCTCTGCCCTTCTTGCCTTCTCCAATACCATCAACACCCATCGCAATAACAATATTATCTCCTCAGCTGTATTCTTGGATCTATCCAAAGCCTTTGATATGGTGGACCATAAACTACTAATTGATACTCTACACTCATTTGGTCTAGATACTACCTCTATTCAATGGTTTAGTTCCTATCTAAATGGTAGAAAACAAGCAGTACAATGGCAGAATAAACTATCTAACTTACTTCCCAATACTCTGGGAGTCCCTCAAGGATCAATTTTAGGACCACTACTTTTCTCGATTTTCATTAATGATCTACACACAGTTGTATCAAATGCCAGTTGCATTCAATACGCTGATGATTCTACGCTGATTTGCACTGGTACAACCCCTATAGAGCTACAAATTATGACCCAAACCACTTTCAGTAAAATAGAAAACTGGCTCTCTAGTTGTCGCCTGATACTTAATCCAAAAAAAACTAAAATGTTGCTGTTCTCACCAACACAAAGGTCAAGCCCCTTTAATTTTACGATCCAATCAAAGGACGGGACTATTATATCTCCGGATCCCTCGACAAAATTACTAGGGGTAACTATAGACAATAACCTAAAATTCGACACTCATGTAAACTTAATGATTAAATCCATCAATAAAAAACTAGGCTCGCTATACAGAATAAATAGATTCCTGACCCCCCAAGCTAAATCTGCCATTGCCCAAACCCATCTTCTCTCTGCACTCTTGTACTCATCCCCCTTACTACAGAATATTAATAAAACAGTCATGAACAAACTCACCATTTGCTATAATCATATCGCTAGGTTTGTTACCGGATTACCATACAGAACCCATCACTGCACCAATTTAACCCAGCTTAACTGGCTTGAGTTACCAAAACATATTTCGTATAACCATCTAGTCCTTGCGCACAAAATATTTTATAACCCTGACTACCCTCCCTCACTCAAAAAACTTATCTCCCTTTGCAATAACCCTCGAACTTTGAGGTCATCCTGCCGCCTCCTCATCCAAACTTGTAAAACTAATAACACGGCCGGAGATTCTCTTCTAACCAACTCAGTAGGGAGAATTTGGAACAAACTTCCTCCTGATATTACCTCACTCTCCTCCTTAAGTCTATTTAAGACCAAACTAAAACTACATCTACGATCAACACGTATCTGCTACTGTCTTAATCCGGGCTAGCTATCTCTCTCTACTTACATTGTTTCCCAGTCTTGGGGCTTCAAGGATATCTACTGAATCATAGAATGTATATATTATAATTACTAACCTTACTTTGATTTGATTATTGAAAACTAAACCTTACCTGTATTACTTAACCAATATTTGTTTTTTCTGTGACTTGATGTATTGTTTTGTCTGGAGCTTTTCTCCCCAGGCCTCCGCTGAAAATGGACATATATCCAGTCGGATCCTCCCGGTTAACAAATGTAAAATAAAATAAAAAATAAAAAAAGTCTCCAACAAATGTAATGAGCTTCATAAAATAATGTAATCCTGTCCTTTATTACAAATACTGTCATATGCATTTCAATACCCAAAGCTTATACTTTATCTAGTTATGTAACTATTCTGTGCATGGCAACAACAGAAGGCTTTCAATGTTGGCAATTCTTAAACAATATGCTTATTAAAGCTTACTTACATCTTACAATCTCAGACAAGCTTACCTGATGGTCATTAAAGTATTCCTACTTAAACAAAGAGCAACATGCACTTTCTGAATAATAATGATAAGCATAAATCAACAGTATAAAAATATGACAGAAACCAGAACATTCTGCAAAATCAAGGACAGATGAAAAGCCACTGTAGTACTTGTGTCTACCTTGGATGGCAGGATACTCTGCACATTTACACAGCATAACTGCTCCTTGCCTTGCTTGGACACATCCAGAGTCACTACATGGGGGAGTGGGGTGCAACAAGTATGTCACAAATTGAAATGTCTCTGGCTGACTGTGATGGCCCTGAAACATTTGTCATACCACTCAACCTCAGAGCAAGAAATCTGGACAAAGCTATACATAGAAGTGGGACAAAGGCCCAAAAATAAGGACAATTTTTAAATATTGCTCTCATAAACTTAGAAAGATAATAGTAGGTCTTGCATTAGTATGAATTTTCTGAAGGGTATGAAATCTGACACTCAAATGTCTGTCATTATTTTCTAACTTCAGTATTTAATGATTTGCCACTAACTTGCCAAAAAAACACAATTTTATGAAAAACGGACCAATAATGTGATGCAAAAATATAAAATAGCCACACAATACAACTGGGAACCTGTCAAAGAAGACACACCTTTTTAATATTAGTACTGCTAACTTGAGCAGCTGACAAAATAAAAGAATCTACATGCATTTCTGAAATAAAAGTAATCTATAACTCTGATTATTACAGTTATTTATTAATTGTAAACCCTCCACGTTTTCTTCCAAAATTGCCATTTTGCAGAGGGATTATTAGAGGAAGAGCAACATTTTGAGCCAATATCAGGGACAGTTGAGAGGTTTGGATATGCCTAATTCTATAAAGTAATTTATTTGCACGTACCTCTCAACCTGTTAAAATGTAGACCCACATCTGCCACCAGACCTCAAGGTGGTTTCTGTTTCTATGAAAGAAATGAAAACATGTATAATACACATTTATACTAACAATAATGAACAAAAAAATGGCATTTACATAAAAAGTGCTGAAATACAAAAGTGTCTTAACACCTATATGATAGCCTTAATACATTGCTAGAGTGGTAGTCATTCTGTGTTATACTTACACTATGTTTGGTCACTCAAGTTTCATACGCATAATACAGTATAACATATATCTTAACTATACATTTATGTTACAGTGCGTATAACCTGAAAGTGCTAATATGTTACTAATATATCATATTATACCCTATAAGAATCACCTGAATACAAATCATACACAGTGTAAATATTCACACTGGTTACCTGCTTATACCCTACCATGCATTTTTGACACACTGTTTAAATGTAAACTCAATCAAATCAAAATTTTTAGACTACATACTCACTGTAGCAACTAAATATTTTTATAAATTTGCTAAGGAGTAAAAATCAAAAATTTTGAAATGAAGGCTCAGTGTAACATTTAAACATCTCTATACATGTTTCTATGTAATGAATTATTACTGTCACTAACATTCCAGTAAGAAAACATTTATGTTCAGAGCATTTACCTCACAAAAGCAGTTTGCATTATTACTAAAACATAAAAACTATGGTGTGGCATACCTAGGTGTAAAAAAATTTGACAGTTGAATCTTTGACAAAATTTAAACTGACATTACTAAAGCTGTTGAACCTGCCGTTATAACATTTGCTAAAAATACCATTAATTTGACTTTCTTCATAGGTTCATAGGTAGGTACTAGGCTATCGGCCCTGGGGCCTATACAAGCCCAGCCAAAAAGATACCCTGGCTTTTGCCACCTAAGAAAATTATTTTCATGTGCCACTGTCGAGCAGAGCCACAGAAGTGATCCCTGGGGTGAATTTCCTATTTCCCATCCAATCATCCAGATTTTTTTTTATAGAAACACTACAAAACAGTCCTGGATGAGAAGCCTCTTCAGAGCAGAGCAAATATATCAAAAAACAGATGAGGCTTGCCACAGCAAATGTAAAAACCGTTTATTCACTGCAATACAAAGTTAGCGCTTTCGCGTTATATCAACGCTTCTTCAGACTTCAAACAACTGCAATGAATCACAATTCATTTAAACAGTAATACATAAAAGGTCAACCAATCACTTTCATCTCAAACATTGTCACATGTTATATTACATAAAATTTAAAACGCATTCATAAATCCATGCATCCATTATAAAATACATACAAATATATGTGTAAATGAAAATTACTTAATAAAACAATGTCTATATAAAACACCTTCACATAAACATAGAATTAATGTTTTAAGGGGCGTGCTGCTAGAAAAGGTTTCAAAGTTACCCTTTCATTAAGCCCACGTCCTCTGTATCCCTGAAGTCTGATTATCCACCTATTTTCACATTCTTCAGTGTGGTTTTTACCATGTGAAAATAGGTGGATAATCAGACTTCAGGGATACAGAGGACGTGGGCTTAATGAAAAGGTAACTTTTAAACCTTTTTTAGCAACACGCCCCTTAAGACATTAACTCCATGTTTATGTGAAGGTGTTTTATATAGACATAGTTTTATTAAGTATTTTATTTATTTATTTTATTTTACATTTGTTAACCGGGCTAGTCCAACTGGATACATGTCCATTTTCAGTGGAGGCCCGGGGAGAAAAGCTCCAAGTTCAAAGACATTCTATAATACATATTAAAATATACAGAACAGAAACATCTAATACAAAAAATAAGTACATGACATTAAAATAGAGTTAATCATCAAGTAAGTTTCATTTACACATATATCTGTATGTATTTTATAATGGATGCATTTTATGTAATATAACTATTTAAATGAATTGTGATTCAGTGCAATTGTTCAAATTCTGAAGAAGCGTTGATATAACGTGAAAGCGCTAACTTTGTACTGCAGTGAATAAACGGTTTTTACATTTGCTGTGGTGAGTCTCATCTGTTTTTTGAAGATTTTTTTTTTTTTGAAGAGTGCTAATCAGGAGCTTTGTTTGATATAGATAGGTAGTTTATTCCAGAGTATGGGAAGTCTCTGGGATAGGACTTTATTCCTCCGGCATGTTCTGTTTATTGTGGTGACAAGGTTTAGGTCCTGAGAGCGTGTAGCTTGGAGAGATTGGGATTTCTTTAAGTGGAGCATGTCCGACAGCTCTGGGTTTGACATAGCTTTCTATGTTAGGCAGAGATCACCTCTGAGTAGGCGATATGTGACGGAGTAAAGCTGGAGTTTTTTGAAACGGTCTGCGTAGGGCATCTGTTTGAGGCCGGTAATCCTCTTTGTGAGATATTTCTGTGGCCTTTCCAGTTGTTGTAGATGTCTTGTGAAGTACATACCAAAAGGGGCGTTGTACTCTATAATGGGTCTAATGAGTGATGAGTAGAGGGGAACAATGACCTCTTTTTTTCTGGATGAGAAACCTTTTGTGATGAGGTGTACCATGTAGAAGGATTTTCTGACTACTGTGGCAATGTGATTATCAAAGGAGACACTACTGTTCACCTGTGTCCCAAGGTATCTTATCACACTTTTGGTGTTAAGTATACTACCGCCTATGTTGTAATTCATGGGTACAGAGTTTTTAACCAAAGGGGATGACAATGCACTTTTTGGCATTGAGCTTGAGGCTTTGGCTTTGACACCAGGTATCTGTCTCAGTGAGGCCCTTTTGTAGGATGTCCACATCGTTAGGAGTTTCGATTATGGTTCCTAGTTTGCAGTCATCTGTGAACTTCGTTAGCCAAAGACCTTCTGTGTTAGTCTGTACTTCAGAGAATTAGATACAAACAGAAGAGGACCCAGGACTGAACCCTGTGGTACTCCACTTGTCACTGGTCTGAAGTCGGATTTGGAGTCTGCTACTTTCACAGTGTGAGTTCTGTCAGTGAGACAGTTGGCAACCCATCTTGTGTCATAGGGATTTATACCTAGTTTAGTGAGTTTATCTATAATTCCAGAGTGGGGGATGGTGTTGAAAGCCTTGCAAGATCTAGATAGGCTGTGTGAACCACCTTATCCTCATGTACGGCTTTGGTGACTGCTTCAAATAAGTCTATCAGGTTTAGCAGACATGCTCTGCCTTTTACAAACCCGAACTGGGTGGGATCCAGAGTTTGGAGATTACCAATGTCTTTGTTTATAAGTTCCATGATGATACATTCCATGGCCTTGCAGACCAGGCTCATCAGGCTAATGGGGTGGTAGTTCCTGGGGTTTGTGGTGGCTCCCCCCTTGTGGAGTAGGATAACCGTCACTGTGCACCATTCAGCAGACACAAAGCCTGAGGTGAGGCTATGATTGAACATGTTACTTTGGTGGGGTGCCAGTTTGTTCTGTAGTTCATCTAGAATGTAGCCTATTATGTTGTGTGGTCCCATGGATGCTGTGTTCTTGGCTTTGGAGAGTGTGATTTTTACCTGTGCAGCCGTGATTATAGGAACCTTGCATTCTTCTGGTATAGAGATGGGCTCTTTAGGGGGTGAGAAGGGGGTAAGGTTAGCACTGAACCAATCTGCCAAGATGTTGTCAATATCAGTTGGTTCTTTATATTTAGTGCCACTGTGCTGTAACTCAGAGCAGATCTGAGTGTTGCCATTTAGATTCCTGACATATCTATAGAATGCTTTGTGGTTGTCTTTAGAATCAGTGGTGATTTTGTTTTCATAACTAGCTTTGGAGGATTTTATCAGGGATCGCAGCTTCTTACTGAGGCTGACCAGGGAGCTCCTCCACTCATGGGATTTTACTCTCTTCTGCAACAGTTTCTTCCTTCTGTTGTACAGTTTGTTTATGGCAGGAGACCAGCAGATTGCCTTCCTTTTTTTGGAGGTTTCTTGATAAATGTAACAGACTTCTGCACTGTACTGTATTGTCTATTACACACTACATTGTTTTAACATATATAGACAGATGTGGGAGTAATTGAGAGTAATCACAAGAATTTCTTATGGCAGTGTTTTTAACAACAGAGTGCTATGTTAAGAGAAGTATCATCCTTCTAATTAATATATATCCCAAAATACAATGGAAAATATAACTGGATTATCTGACATAATGATATTCACATTGTACAGCACAATGATTTGCAGGCCTTCTGTGAACCATACTCTGACTGTTGATATTTCAAGTCTTTATTATAGTCTGTTCTACAAACCCACCTTTAATAGCAACTACTGTTTGGTACAACAGTGGGCACATTATCAATAGTTGCACCAGTTATACCCATCTCTCACACACATACACACACATGCACACACACGCGCACACACACACACACACACACACACACACACACACACACACACACACACACACACACACACACACACACACGCGCTCTGTGAGTTCTACTTGCCTTTGGTAAATGAGTGAAACCCCTGACACATAGTTTCGAGGTTAAGAGATGAACTAAAACAGGTACATATTATTCAGCCAAAACGCAACAACTTTTTTCAAGGTGAACAAACAAAGCAGTACCGCCTTATTATTTTCAAATACAAATTGTGAGAGACTAGTGAGTCAACACTGTGTGACACAGTTATACATTCCATTAGGACATGATTTATTTCATTGCTATAAATGATAGTGTCATATAGTACAAAAAAGCTATATAAAGGTATTAAGACAGAGGCTTAGAACAGATGAACAAGAATAAGACAGTATATGCAGCTAACTATTTAGCCAAGTTGCACTAAACATAGGTTAGTACTAGGCTAACTGCCCTTGTGAGCCATTTTAAGCCTTGCCAATTACCCCTTATAAGACTCAAACCCTGCACCTTGTGTTTATAAGGCAAACACCTTAACCATTAGGCCACCCTCCCAACAATTAATGGGCATTTATATGACAGCACCCAACATTGTATGCAAATACAACTGAGGGTATGTTTAGAAATGACACAGGCCAGAAATGTCCTAATGACTAATGAGACACAGGTCTATAGAGTGAGGATACAGTACTACACATACCATTGTAGTGGTATTAAGAGCAACTTTTTTCTTTTGTTCCTACTTCAATCATGCCCACTTTCTATTTTACATTTGGAAATACACCCAGGCTTTATTTTCAGCAATACCTGCTACAAGCTTAATTTTACTGGAAAAAGTAGAAGACACATCTTTCAAACCTGCTTCAGTATCATCTATCCGAGGTATACTTTTATTTATCCATTTTTGCCCAAGGGGTTTCAGCTAGAGGCTCACTACTGACTATCAGCTGTCATATATACCTATTCTACATTTTTAGTGAATTGACTTTAATGGTTGCTGAAAAGTGAGTCACTAAGCCTGCAGGCCCTGATGGAAAGTGGTCTGCAGTCATTATCCTCAGAACAAGGACTATTTTTTTTTACTTAATCTCTGTGCTGCCTAAATAAAAGTAAGCATCTCACCCCTTATAAAGATATGGATTAATTTAATACTATCCAAGGATACAAATACTACACTGTGCATTCATTTATTTGGCCATGCTTGTAATAGTTTGTTTGTTGATGTCACACATTCTGCACTTTGAATGACTTCTTCCTCAAAATCCAAGAAGACACTGAGAGGCAGGACTTCCATAAAAACACACGTTTATTTTCACAAAATCACACTCCGAAATTAAAATAACAACCCACTCACTTTGCTTGAAAAAAAAAAAAACCAGAACACTTCCCGTGGTTCATTCCACCAAGGACAGCATAGTCTCTCACAGTACTTACTTCCAAGAACAGGTTGTATTTAATTTTAAAGTCCTAAGTTATCCTCCATATTCTGTAACATATAGTAATGTGCTTAGTGCTACTGATTGTTTCTCGCTCTCTTTTTTGAGAAGAGAGTGAGAACCAATCAGTAGCAACCCAGCCGTCCACATCATGTACATGCCTGCTGGCGTGGCAGTCCGAACCCCCTTCTAATTTACTGTACGGTTAAACCACATAGACTTCTGAGCATCAAACTGATGCCTTTTCTTTAATATGGACTGCTTTTACAGCAGTCTAGATTTCCAGACGTTCGCTGATAAAAAAAAAAAAAAAAAAACGAGCATGCGCAGTTCGAGTTCCGGGACTTTTCGGACTCGCTTAGCAGCACAACATGATTTCTAAGTTTTCTAACAAAATATATTTAAATACATATTTTTATTTTTTTTTATATTAATGTACTGCAAAATGTCCATCTTTTTGCAGGGAGGGCTGCAGTCCGATGGCACAAGCCGCCCCTGGACTGCAAAAAGATACTATGAACAAGGCCTGCAATTTATTAACTGTTTTGGTAGCAGCTGTATAATTTCTTAGTATACTACAAAACAAGCCCTGAGACACACACAAATGAGTGCTACTCAAGAAATAAAGGAAGCAGTTCTGTTACAGGCTCTATATAAAATGACAGGGACTGACGCTAATCCCATTATATGTTAATGGAATTGGAATACACCACTACTTCCTTATGTCTAGCATGACGCATATAAAGCAGATTGAAATGGATTATGGGAAAAAGAAAGGCTTGTAGAAAAATAAGATCAGGTTGATATGTCAAGCCCCATTGACAGCCATTTTTTAGAAAACATATTACAATTCTATAAGAAGCAGTCAGAATGATTTTGAGATGTTAAAATAGCTCAGAAAACAGAGATAGAGTGAAAAAAATAGATTTTTTTTCTTTAGTTCTAAGGTGGGGTTTTCCTTTAAAAGTGGCTATTATGTCATGTTATCAGGTCATTAGAAGATAAAGGATGTACCACACATACTACCAATTACCAGTACCTATTGGTTACTTGCACAGTGTTAAGCCAAATGTAGCCAAATTTCTGTGGATGTACACAACTGGGATTCCAAAACCTAGTATTTTAATTAACATAAATAATGTCTTGGGGAATATTATATGCACTAAAGTTACTCATTCTCAAAGGTTTAGATTTCATTTTATTGAAAATATGTGATTTAAGAGAAATTGTTATACGTTACTGGAGTGATGTTTGATTGAACTTTATGCATACAGTGTTGCCATTTTCATTAACCGCATGTGGTAAGTTCCCATACACAGCTGTATAGATAGATTTACATTGCCAATATGAGCTGTATATAAAGGCAGATTTACAGATCATCCATATTTCTTATGGTTAATTCCATACACTCTGTGGTGTAAGTGCAGAAACCTACTGATTCCAACAATATCCATATGTACTATGCTCTTTTGCTGTTACAGATATTTATTCATTGATATGTCTTAACTAAAATCTTAATACTGCATCCTTTTGTTATTACAGATGTTTCTTCATTGATTAACTCATTGATTATTCTTATAATCGCTGGCTCAACATAGAAAGGATCTGTACTGTCTCCTGCCTGCCTATTGATCCTGATGTTTTCCAACAGTTTCTGTAAGTTGTTCAGTTGTTAGTTTGTGCAATATTTTATTGTGAAATGCATGTAGACTCATGTGGCATGATGCTGTTGTCTTTGGACCTCAATTCAACAAATATGTAGTGTAAGGTATTCTAACAAGCAGACAGCCTCTAAAGATATCACAAGTTATGTTGATTTTACAGCTATGTATGCAGACAGTGTTGTTACTTTTTATATGTCACATTAATATTTGTCACAGACAGTGCTTTATAGACTTTTGAATTGCACAGGAATGCATACTGTGTATGGTATTATACGCTGTCCACATAATCATCTGCATAAGTGGGCTCTGACAGACATGATCATGTGCATATTGCTGCCTTTCAGATGGCCAACTATCCTAGGGGTGACAATTTCTCCAGACAGGAAAATAAAATTGTACTAGATGTTCTCTGACAACATAGACAGAGACTCCTTGGCCATGCAGAGATTACAGTTTGCAGAAATGAAGTATGGATCAACCTCACAACATGGCTAATGCAGTTGGAGGTCACAACAAATCCTGTGAGGCCTGTCAATGACACTGCTCAGACATGATTCTCATTGTAGCAAGCAGGTCATGACGATATGAGAGATCTCTGTATACAGCAAGAGGGAAGTGATGCATACCCAGGGTGGACTAGAAGCAGGATTTCTAGGCTGAACATGTATGTCCTACTTTCCATGAGATGGCTGAGTATAGGGTAAGTATCACTGTGTAGCGATGTTGCATCCATGTTCATGTATTGTCATTTTTGATTTACAGCAGCAGATTTGAGCCATGCACACAGACCTACACAAGATGATGATGATGATGATGAATGTAAGTTTAATGACATGTACTCATAGAACTGCAGTATAGACAGAAGAGTGCAACCAACATGTGTAGTAGTGTCTGCATTATTATTCACAGGTCCATATATTCTTGGACAACACCAGGGAATGTCAGGTGATTGGCTCCATACTGTGTCACTGTGACCACTGCTTGTTATTGCCTCAGTCTCATGTCATGGCACTGCTGTTTACTGCCATATTGATATTTCCCTAACATTGTACACTACAGCTACATCTAATGGGGACTAAAGCTGTGCAGGTGTAAGTACAGACAGACGAGGCATGTTACTGCAACAGGTTCATTAACATGGCATTAAAGTCACTTTTTTCAACTCATGGCCATCTAGCCAACAGGGGCAATGTCGGTCACATGAGTATCCGCAGCCCCTATTACTGTGTCATATATGTCATGCTGTCAGTGTTCTGTTAGCTAAATGCATGACTGTGTTGACATTCTAGTTACTTTACAAATGCAGGATCTGCAGTACAACACACAAACTCTGCACTGTGGCACTCTGTCAGTGGTATCCTATTACCGCTGTTTCATACATGTCATTGCTGTTATGCCTGCTGTTGTCCTCCATTAATCCTGGTCTCTCTTCCTATTCATAGGCCTGTCTGCATCATTGTCATCAAGTGCGTAGACAAGTGGAATGTTTATGTAGAAACTACTGTATGTTTTAACAGTGTTCACATGATTAATGCTGGCAATCATGTGACTAATAATGCTGACTTTTTCCCTACAATAGTTGAAATTCATCCATCTTCAACAGCACCATCATCCCAGTAGGACTTGTCAGGTGTGTGTTTTGCCTGTATTCATTACAAATGTCATGTATGGTGACTATGTAACCTAATTGTCTACTCCCTATTATGTGGATTTTACTACCCATACATAGAGAAGACCTCATGTTTGGTCATTATTATCTGTAACATTGCAGTGAGGTTATGTATCATATGTCTTTAATGATATCCATCATGTGATGTAAGCACATTGTCCTGATCTGTGTCATCTATCTCTTCTTTTAGCACATCGACTATCTGTATTTTCCATTAGCCCACTCAGTAATCATGATGTGGGATCTGATGTGTCTCAGTATGGTAGCTTAGCCCCCTGACATACAGGACAATGATGTGGTAATACAATCCAGGCAGGATGGTGACAGTCATGTAGATGCAGCTGTAGATGTGGAGGGAAACTTGTCTGTCCATTCGGAGAATGAGAGAACATCAGATGGTGGATAGGATGAAGCAAGTGAACAACAAACCAAGCTGAGACTGCTGCTGATGTTGACAATTCCCCACAACACACTGATACTGACCATCACAGAAGAAATATTAGTGCAGATGGTGTGCATGGCCAGGTGTCAGAAGGAGTCAGCCTACTCCTACAGACAAATGAATGTTCCCAGCATCATCATGGCTTAGTTATCTGTGCACTTGCCTGAGCCACATATTGTGTTGCACATCAGTTGTGTGTGCTACATAAAGGACATGAGTGTTTTCACAGTGAGGTAATAATGCCATTAGATGCTCAAAATGAAAGTATGCTATCTGGTTCATGGTCAGTAGAAATACTGACCTCTACAGTACTACAGCAGTACTGTAGTACAAGCAAGGTTCTGCATGCTCTGACTGTGCTTAGCCAATTGCCACATGGGAGACAATGGGCACCTCTCAGCAGAACCAACCTTACCCATCAGCATCAGTGTCTGCACTTGAATGTGCACAAACTTACACTGCTAGTCTATCTGCTGAGATCCCACCAGTAACAACCAGACAGTCAAGTCACAGTCATGCTCCTTCAACTCAGCATGGTGTTAACACACCATCATTCTCTTCTGTGGAGCAACCCGGACCAAGTGTTTCTGTACATGGTAGGGACAGAGCAGACCATGGTGTGAGCTATCACCATGGTCACCTTAGACTGTGTTAGAGTGACTACAACAGTTTAATAAACATAGCTGACTCTATGTAGTGCATTACTTTATCCTTACTTTACTGTGATATATCTGGCTTGTGATATTAAAAGTTCTGCATTAATTATGTCCTGTGTTGTTTCTCTTTTTCAGCTTATTATAGTGTAGAGATAGGAATGTGTTGTACTGATGTGTGCACCTTATTGTTTGTCATACAATGATAGAATAAGATGAATCTGTATGCATACCTGTGTCAGTTGTGCCCTCATTTGATGATCCCTGTTGCGACAGATTTGGACATGTTTATAATGTTATATTTTATGATGATGGTGTTATGTATGATGCTCAGTGTGTACATCTTAATGGTAATTGCCATTAAAAGCAATCTGTGCTATTGTGGTGGGGCAGCACCTGAACATCAATGTTTAACCTGTGTGCTCATGGATGTATGGCTTGGCATGACTCAACATTGGAGATCCGATATTACCGCATCGCCTGGTCCTTCACTTATGGTCACATCCTGCTTCTTCTCTGATACCTGTAGGATGTCATCTTCTGACATCTGGGGTTTTCAAGGTACTTCACCCACACCTGCATATGGAAGATCACCATGTGGTTTAGTTAGCTTGTTGAGCAGTATGGTGCATACCATTACCATCTGTGCTACCTTCTCAAGTGTGTATTGCAGTACACCCCCAGATGTGTCCAGACATCTGAACCTAGCTTTTAGTACACATAACACATTCTCTATGCTGTTGCTGGTTGTTGCATGTGCTCTATTGTAGGCCTGTTTTGAGGAGTTGGATGCTTCATAGTATGGTGTCATTAGCCACAGCTCAAGTGGATAACCACAGTCATCTCTTGTGGGGAATGAAAACATATTAGGTCAGCATGGATATTGTTGGGAAGGATCTCCTTAGGTTACATCATAGCTGTGTTTCTGTACTTACCTAGTAGTAATCTCTCAGGTATTTCACCTTGCTGGAATGCAGCCCACAGTCCACTTTCCCCTCCATATGGAAGCGTCATGGACACTTGAAGGATGTGTTGCCATGATACTAGTTATAATGCAATCTGCTACACACACAGATGAAGGATAGCCAGTCCTTTCTATTCATGTAATGGTCTGCTTCTGGATGTACTGGTGTCATGATAGCTATGCATCGGCAATCTATTGCACCAAGTACATGGGGAGGTTTACTATGTGGTAAATTTCCTGGCAACATGGAGGTAGATGGATAGTGTATGTATTCATCCACATTGCTGCACACTACTGCCAAGAATTTTCTCAACATATGGCTGGCAGCTGTACATGCAGACTGAGACACTCTTTGGTTTCAAGGGTGATGGGATTTCCTCACAGGGTCTGCACAAGCATGTGTAGGACACACATGTTGCAGACAGTCTGTACTAGTTGCCTACCTAGCTAGTACCTACCAATTATTTGCTGCTCTGACAACTGATTTGGTTACAGCCTTGCTCTGACTCTAGCTGGCTGACTTCTAGGGAGCACTGCTTCCTCATTTATAGCTATATTGCTACAGCCTGTTGCAGTTAATTAACTGCAGGTTGCATTTTTATGTTTTTTTTTTTTATATATTGTTACAGATTTTGGCAGAATCCATAGTAGTTACTTTTTTTCCTTGAGTTCTGTAAAGCATACACCAAGGATTTAAGAAAAAAAGTTGGCATGATGATTTGTCACAGTTAAGTTGCTTTGGGTTTGCATGATGTTTTTTGTAATAAGACAGACATGCATAGAATCCATAAATATCCTACCCTGAATAGCTATGTAGTCCATGTGCCTTCAGGATGTTTTCTGAAACTGAGTCCACAGCTGGTGCTCTGAAGTCTTCCTTCGGCATGTTGCACTGTCCGTGAATACCTTCCGTGAAATTTATCACAACATTAAAAAAAACAAGCTCTATAAAAAAGTTACCATGTCATTTGCATAGCTTATACTTTCACATGCTCTCTTGTAAAATGATTTTAAGTTCATTGAGGAAAAGTTGTTACTAGTCACTCATAACCTGAGATTCTTAAATTGAAGCACATGTATTATTTACATCACTAGATTGCTTAGAATATATACTGCTCACATCTACATCTATATAAAATGAAATTAATGTAATCTGCAGTGCTAGTTTAATGCAATTATTTTTCTTTCTGCACAAATCAATTTAGAAAAAAGTAACTTGTTGATAATATTGCTGAGACTAGTTTTTGCAATCCACTATTATGTAAGAGTGTAACAAGCAGAAAATGCTTACTAATATCTACTTTCATATATTATGCAAAAAGAAGTTTGGAGCTTATGTATACTAGATTCTAAATTTTATATAATCTCATTTTTATGTCAGTAAATGCCTAATGGCAGACTTTTTAGACTCAGAGCAATGTCTTCCCTTAAGGAAAATATGTCATGCACATCTCAGCTTAGCATTTGCCTGTTCTTTTTTAAATATTTCCTCATACATTTCAGCAGTCAGTTTGTCGTCTAAGCTTTATTGGCAATGAAACACTTAACCTTACAAATGATATATTTCTGTTTTAAAATGAAATTCAGAATGGAATAGGCAAATCACTGTAACTCACAATATATTCAGCACTGCAAGTACATTAGCTTTTGAGAAAAATTTTAATTTGTAAAACTAACTTATAGATCAAGATAATGAAGATAAAAATGCTCTTGCAGTTTGCTTGTCTGTCTTACTCTTTACCTCTCGCTCTCTTTCACCTTCTCTCTTTATGTTATGCTTTTATAGAAAAAATAGCTAAATACATGGATTAAAAGGTAGATAGGTAGATAGATAGATAGATAGATAGATAGATAGATAGATAGATAGATAGATAGATATATAGATAGATAGATGGAGAGATGAAGAGACAGTTTGATGGTACGTTTTCCCAGAGGATATTGCTGGATTGAAAGTAGTGTAGCAAATCTGTGAAATGAGACAGTTACATGCTCATATGCGTTTGAAAATGAGGGGCTTTGTAGCAGGAATGTTCAATTCAGAAGCAGTTTTTCTTTTTTTATCATAGTGTCAGACATTCAGCAAACTACTATAAATATTAAATGAAAAAGAAAAATGTTAGTAAGTAGTAAAATGTTAATTATCCAAAAGTGAAAGCCATTTTGTTTAATCTTCCTCAGAAAATTCACTCAGTTTGTACATTCTTTCTGCTGTCAATGCTATATGCATTTCAGGTTTTACTGCTAAGATAGCTTCCTCTATTTTAGGAAGGTTTTAAAAGTGTGCTATTAAATTTTATATGGAAAGATGGTAAACGTGGCCCTGGACAGTCTAATGCTTTCATTGGTGAAAAGCAGGTCAAGTTACATGACTCGGTGCCATTTTATAGAGCAGCTCAGGTGAGACTTGGCAATTTATGACAGGCAGAACATTATGAATTAGGATGGAAAGACTTAGTACATATAATGAGTATCTGTGCTAAAAAATGAAGAATGCCTTTCTTGGTCCCGGTTCTCTGAAAGAGATCAGTTCTAGACTCTCACTTTTGTTAATATCAGTTACCATATGCATTGATGTAGGTAAGCTAGGCAGTGAAAACTGCAAGAAATCATGCATTAGATACTATTATGAATCTAAGACTGATATGACATTTGTAACCATGGTTAAAAATGTAACTGCTCTCAAGAAGTGGGATCACAGGATAGTCAGTAACAGTGCCAATAGTTTATGTCAAAGTAATTTCAAATTTACGAGAGTAAAGCAGTCCAAAAAAGTAAAATGATGAGATGACACCAGGCTCCCAGCATAAAATGAACAATCTTTTATTTTAATGTTGTTTTAAAATAAAATATTATTTGTTTTATGCTGGGATCCTGGTGTCATCTCATCATTCTACTTTTTTGGACTGCTTTACTCTGGTTTATTGGTTTGTTGAGATGTTTACACAGCACAGGTTGGTCATTTTTTCCTGTTAATTTCAAATTTAGTTTTGCATAGATGGACTACTTCCTACATTATCGCAAGCCAAGTGAGTGACAAGAAATGAAATTGCTCAAAGATTCAAAATAGCATATGTCTGTATCGATTAATTAGCTGAATGAGGACAAAACAGAAGAATCACAGAAGAAAAATTTAGTAAATATAATAAATTATAAATTAATACTTTGAAAAGTACACCTTAAGACAGTTAGACAAGTAACTGGTATCAATTACTAGAAATACAGGCAGACCTAGACAAATGGAGTTGGGTTATGTCTCCAGTCAAAATATGGGATCAAAACCATGTCTCAAGGCAGCTCTGCAGCTTATAACTGCACCTCTATCTACTCTCCAAGGGTATAATTATAGTTCATTTCTGGACAATATTGAACATATATTTTCATAGAGCTCCCACTTGCTTAGAATCTTTGTCATACTGTGAGAGGGTCTTGAATTAATCCTGCACTATTTTTGCAAGATTTATTTTACTGTTTTGTACTTTGTGTAACTGTATTAGATTACTAATGTTTTATTTTTGTTTTATTTGCCAGTTTTTGCACTTTAAATCATTTTTCAACTGCTGTGATGTAATGTTTGAAGATTGCTGAGATCTATACTTTTTAGAAGCCTTCTAGGCAGTGTTACTCTATAATTTTCTAGGTTGTATTTGTTACTGCTACTTAATTTTTGCATTCTTGTGTTTTTGGATGTGCTAAAGGGATTCTAGATTAAGAGGAACTAGGCCTGCATTCAAGTAGCAGTGGAAGGTAGTCAGATCTGTCTCTGAGCTGGAAATCATTTGGTCAGCCTTTAGTGTGAGTTGGCTATTGATCAGAGGGTCATTTTGTTTATTTTACCAGGTTACTGTGCTACTATTAAGTCAGCATGTTTGAGCAATGCTGCTTACTGCAGAACAACACCTTATACTGCCCTGTATAGTCACAAGCAGGGGCAGCTTCTGGTATTGGACTGCTAGGCTGCAGCCTCCTGATTTTGTCAAAAGAAAAAAAAAGTTTAAATATTTGTACACGCTAGTAGCAGTGCACACTGAAAACTAGTGTGTAATGTTGAAGATGCAATGATTCGTGGAACTCTGAGCAGGGTGCATGCATGCATGCTTGAGTTCCGCTTTAAAAAAAAAGAAAAAAAATGTTTTTCTTGTCACCGTACTGTTTTAGAAACAGCTTGGATTAAGAAGACTGCAGGCATCAATCAAGATGCCCAGAAGTCATTGTGGTTTTAACCACAGTAAATTGGAATCCGATTGGACTGTTAAGTTAGTAGCCACATCATGTAATCTGAATATGTGACATGGCTGCTGATTAGTCCTGTTGTTCTTGAGCTCTCTTCCCATGCTTCCCATGCTTGAAGTTATAGTTAATTTGCGAGGGAGAGAGTGAGAGAGATGGAAGAACAATCGATCGAGAAACAAGTAAAAAAAAATGAGTGGATCATTTAATTTCACATTGATTCACCAGGTAATTTGTTAGGTAAGTAAAGGATTCCTTGGCAAGGAAGATTTTTTTAATTAACTCTGTAAAAAAACTAAATAAATAATGAGATCCGAGTGTTTTTTTTTTTTTTTTTTTTGTGAGGGGGTGGGGGGGGGGGGCAGAGCCAACAATATACTGTAAGGGTCAACCAGATACTTTCTGTATTTTTTATTTCCTGTCAGGGTCAAGTAGATAATTTATGTTTTTAATTAGTATTTCCTGGCAGGACAGACCAGATACTGTTTAAATAGTTCAGGAGTTGTATACATTTTATTTCTGACATCCTGGGCCTGGTGTCTGGCAGGATCAAACAGATAGTAGTAGAAGGCAAAATCTGCAGTGAGCTGGCTGTTTTAGGGATTGCTTGTGATTTTCTAACAATATCCTGACATGGTCAATGAGATACAAGTAGATGGAGTATGTGTTTTTGGGGCTGTTGATGACTTTCTTTTTTTTTTAATATACTATCCTGGTTAAATAGATACTAAGGAGGCAATGTGTTTTGAGAACTGTTGTTTGTTTTATTTTACTATAATACACTGGCATGGTCAGCCAGATACTAGTAATCTGTGTGTTTTGGGGGCTCTTGCTGAATTTCTTTTTTTAAAATATTATCCTGGCAGGGTTAACCAGATACTAGGGAGACAAAGTGTTTTGGGGGATGTTGATTTTTTTAAAATATAATACACTCTCATGGTCAACCAGATACCAGTGGTCTATGTGTTTTGGAGGCTGTTGATGATTTTCTTTCTTTTTTTATTTTTGTTTTTAATATAATATCCTGGCAGGAGTCAAAGAGATACTAGGTAAGCAGTGTGTTCTCAAGGACCATTTGTGGATGACATTTTTTTAAACTAGTATCTTTTTGTAGGGTTAGTAAAGACAAATTAGGATGGTTTGCCAGTGTTTTGCTGTTGAAACAAACTCTACTCTTGCATGAGTACAGTGTGTATGGGTGAAGTGAAACAAGATCACATGCAAATTCTTGGCTATGTGATGTGAAAGAAGCACAATAATGTAACCGTGGTCTTTTATTTTCATTATTTTAAACATTATAGACTCAAAGCAGATTCTCTGAGTAGGCAATTGGGATGGGCAATACCTATGTGCAAATGGAATGACTGTAGTTCTGACTTGGTTTGCAAGAGTAATGTGCATTTGAGTGAAGTAAGATCGACCACAAGCTCTGAACTCAGAGTATTGGTAATGTGAAAAAAAAAAAAAGAATACATACCTTAATGACAGTGCCATATTTTTATTGTTGTTGTTTTTGTTTTTAACCTCACAAGATCAAGTGATATGCTGTGGTAAGGGTTTTCAGTGGAGATTGGGGCTATGTATTAATGGAGCAAATGGCCCTGCTATTTACTGTTGTTGTAATTCTAATTTGCAAAATTGTAATGCTTTTTTATCTGTTGAATGCAAAATAATTAGCACATTTAGGAGTAATTCTTAGTACATGTATTTCATATCTGTTTATGTATACTGAATGTTTGTTTAAAAATGTTTTTAATGTGGTGGAGTTTTTCTCCTTGGACTTATGCTGAAAAGTTTTCTTTCTTCAACTAAAGCCCATTGGAGAAACCACAGTAAACAAAAGTAAAATAAATAAACCCACGGATTTACTAATCTTCCATGTAAGACTAGATTAGTCTTACAAGGAAGCGCCAGTGTAAGAGTATGATGGCAGCGTGCCATGCATATTAATGAAGGCATGCTGCCTCAACTCTAAAGCTTACACAGAGCATGGACGAATGTAGGGGGCGTGTCGGACTGCCGAGCAGTCCAAAAATCCACGTCCCTACAATGAAGAAATGCCGCAACTTCCAGTTACATGAGCGAGTCCGCTCACATGCGTACAATGTAACACTACACTCCCCTATATGTTAAACAACTTGCAAAATAAAAAATAAAAATAATTCTTTTCTTCCAATATAGCTGCCCATAGTTGCGCGGGTTTCCGCGGGTTTGCTCATTACTTAGCTACAGTTAGCAGCTTAGACACCAAAAGAGGATAATAAAAAACAATATAAGCAAACTAAGCAACATAGCGATGGGATAGTGGTTAGATCCTTCGCACAAAGAGAAGACATTCCCGGTTCGAATCCCAGTACTGCACGTTCCATTTTCTGTGTGAAATCTGTATACAAAAATATTCCCTGACATTTTTTATGTATAAGTTTTATAAAAAGCATTGAAATGTTAAATGTAGTAGTGAATGAATTATATATATATATATATATATATATATATATATATATATATATATATATATATATATGAAGGTGAAATGGTTATGCATTCTGAGGCCTGAGTACCCTATTTTAAGCAATATAAAGCACTGCTAAGCACATTTTTACCAGTATTCAGCGTATTTAAATACAATTGTGCATAGCTGCACAACGCGCTAACCAGCACAACATCTTTGCGCGTAGCTGAGCACCGTGCTAACTAGTGCAATGTCGGGCAACATCAGGCAACATCGAGCAACGCTGAGCAACGTTGAGCAATGATGGGCAACGTTGGGCAAAGTTGGGCAAAGTTGAGCAAAGCCGGGTAAACACGCTCACATCTGCTTTACTGTTCCTTAACCAGTCAGGTCTGCCCAGCACGAAAATAAAAAGCAGTGACAGGGATCGAACTTGGGATACTGTGCACTATAGTCACAGTACTTAACCAATAAGCCATGACAGCATTTCACAAACCTGCACTTTCAACAGACACATATGTATCAAAGGAATTTTAAACATTGCCAACATCAGCAGGCGTGCCTACAGCTGAGTTTTTTCAAAACTGGCCAGTCACAAAAAAGTGCGGGAAATGAGGCATATTTAAGCTCCACAAGCAGGAATACTTGCTATAACTGGTTGTAGCTTCCTTCTGCAGTCAGCATGGCTAGTGTTGGTGAAGGCACTTGATTTAGAGCGCAAGGCTGGGGCATCCAGGAGTCCAAAATTATGGTTTCGCTCTTCATCCACAAACATGAGGAAAGACTCCTGCGGGGCCAGTGCCAGGGTACCCAATATAAAACGGAGGCCTGGAACACTCTTGCCCATGATCTCACCAGTGCCACTGGTGCTCCTCAGACTGGTGAGCAGGTCAGGCGCCATTATTCTGACCTGAAGTGATGCATGGGGGATGACCTGGACCGCTGGATCAAGGAATCCTGTACAATGCCTAATGCCCCAGTTCTGAGTAAGTACCCATTATATTAAGTAGTTAAGAATTGCTATGCTTGTCTATACTGTGGATAGGTATGTCTCAATATCACTACATTTACTTCACAGCTGCAGGAGACCGGGCTATGAACCTGCAAGCCCATGAAAATAGGCTGCAAAGGCTGCATCATGAGGCAGGTTAGTAATTATTCTGCACGTACTGTTATATAAAATATAAGAGAGAGCCTTTAAAAAGTCTTTTAACCCAATAAATAAAGGTGTAATAATCCTTTAATAAATGTATAATTCATGGAGTGCATCTGTGTCATTTTCTTTTATATGTTGTTGTACTGTTGCATTCTACAAATAGTAGTGTTGTATTAAGCAGTGTCAACCCACACTTGGGTAGGCCCATATGACATGGATGAAGGGAGTGCCAGTAGCTTGTATGCATATGTACAGCCCTCAACTGTTGGTTCATGGCCAGCATGTACAGGTTAATCTGGCACATGAGTAGCTTGGTATTGTGTTCCGCAGAAATGTCAGTGTGCTGCCAGAAATGTAGGGAGCTGTTAACATATAACTGATACTTTCACCTGAACATATCTAGATAATTATATGAAAGTAGAGCTGTCAGTGTACCATCTTAGCAGTAGTGTGTGTGAGCAACTCTCAAAATATGTTACAGTAACATCTGCATCTTGGACAGTTTGTATGTAAGTTACAGCTAATGTATATAATAATCTAACAAAATCCAATTGCACAATATAAGGACATTGGGTAGTGTAATAATACATGTAAGGGACATATAACTGCAGTTAATAGAAATGTAGTGAAAACTGGAAGGATATGTAAGTTGTTAATTGAGCTATCTTTTTCACCCTGCTGTATGTGCATAAAAAATGCAATTCCACACCTCAATCGGTATGTCTAATCTCAAAACATTTGCTGGGACATGTGTCCTATTGGTTTATAAATATTTGCATTTATTTCTATGCATGTGCCCTGTTAAAAAACCACAATATTTGTGGCCTGTTGCCATCAATTAAACCTACAAATACAGCAACAGTAGTGAACAGCAACAATGTAACCAGCAAAGATGAGGAAGAACGGACAACACTAGCCACTCGACCAACGATAGACAAAATTTAATAGCAGCAATCCACAAGTGTTTAGCGCTTTCAACTGTTACAAACAGTCTTCTTCTGTTAGTCTGTGTTCATATGTGACACCTGTTTGTGTTGCAGCAAGGCCCAACAGTTCAGCTGTGAGGTCCAGGGACTTACAACAGTGCGGACCATGTGTGTGTGTATGCCACACACATATGGAGAAATATATATGTGTCATATATATTCACATCTATATATGTGCATAGAGCTGGGGACATATTGCAACTGTTTGCGAAGAGGGTAGATATATATGTTGGTGAAGGTTAGTATGCACATATTTGCATGTAGGCTTTAGAGTGTGACAAACAAGACAGCATACAGTGCTGGTATATGACATATGGTGGTTAAACACTGTGGGTGGTTCATTTAGTTTGCAATGTTGAAGCCAGTAAGGCCTGCTAAAGCTACCTGAGCTGTGAACACCTTCAATGCATTTATCCCAGGACTGTGCGATGTTATTACATTACTGTACACCTTACATCCTTTGTATAACTGATATTCTCACTATGAAAGGTAAAATGTATATATATATATATATATATCTATATATATATATATATATATATATATATATATATATGGGTACATGTCAGTACATCGACAAGTTAGAAGATCGACATCCACTTCACTGACACATGAAATAATCGACACCGCAAATCACGGACATTTAACAGGTAAGAAGTTTAAATTTCGCTAATCATGCCTACCATGTTTTAGTAAGTGTTGCAGTGTTATGCATGTGTGGTAGGCATGATTGGCGAAATTTAAACTTCTTACCTGTTAAATGTCCGTGATTTGCGGTGTCGATTATTTCATGTGTCGGTGAAGTGGATGTCAATCTTCTAACTTGTCGATGTACTGACATGTACCCATATATATATATGTATATGTCGACAAATGGATGCGTATATGTATATATACACACGTATATATATATATATATATATATATATATATATATATATATATTTATATATACTCATACACACCTATATCTACTTGTTGCAATAGATTATCTGTACTGTTGCCTGACTGTGATGGTCAATATGTTTGTGAATACGTCAAAAATATGTATCTGTGGGATAGCTTACTGGGAAGCTGTTTATGTTATGCTATTCTGGGTCATTGCTTTGATCCTAGCAAAAACTGTGTAATCTGTTGCTAGGCAGAACAAGTGCTATTGCATACAGTGTGATTAAGTCCCTTGGTTTTAACTAGGGTGTGTCATTGGAAAGTAAAGCACTACATCTATGATTATTAATTGGTACCGATGTTGAATGCAAATCCTGTGTGTATTGTAGTACTAATTGAAGCTCTGGGCCTGTACAGCAAAGTATGGTGTATGTCCACATTTCTTGCATCCACTGTTTTGTGTGGTCCCTGTATTCATCACAGATTACATTTCTCAAGATTAAGGTTGTGTAAGTACTGACACACAGTACTGTATAGTACACACTGAAAGCTTATCTGGGTTGTCATACCTTTGTGTCCTGTAATTATGTCTGACGTGTGTATGGGTATGTCGGTAACATGTCCTTTGACATATGTGTGGTAAAACATATAAAGAGTATCTAGCAGCATTAATAGTGTACTACAGCAGTATGCGACCTATATTCCCAATTGTGCACATATTTTGGCCACGGGTTTGGCATTAACAAGTTGTGTGGTATAATAGTAATACATTTACTGGACCTTACACTGATTGTGATGGATGATATGTTTCTTTACACATCAGCTTGATGTATATCTGCTGTGGCTAGGTGGTGCATCGTGTTGCATACAGTGTGCCAGGTACTCTTTTATAGTCTTATATAGTGATTTTATTTTGTTGCTGTGCAGAACATGGTTCATTAGATAGAGAGTGAGCAAGGCACTTTCAAGCAGTTGTGGGGTGAGCAGTGATAAGTGGCAGTTACAGTGTTTCACTCTCAGTTAGCTTATAAGTTGCTATATATGGCAGTTCAGTGATATCTGTACTGTATAATGTTAAATGTGCCATATGACTTGCTCAGACATATTTTTGTATTTATGTCTTCCAGGGATCATGGCCCACCACAAGAACTCAAGTTACTGTAGGGCTGAAGATGATATCATCACTAGCAGTATGATTCAGCACTACTGTCTAATGTTTTCATGAACCAGCCAGGACCAGCAGGAGTATACTGTAATGTGGCAAGATCTTGTCCACAGGGTCAATGAGGTAGGCCTGCATAACCACACATATAAGCAGGTACGCCACCACTGCAGTGATCTTCTCCGACATGTCCGTCAGCATGCCGCTGATGTGCGTAGAGAACATCTTATAACAGGGGGTGGTGTTAACATCCATCCCCCACTCACCAGAGTGAAGGAGCTGCTCATGAGCCTGGTGGCACCTGCCCAACAACAACAGCAGCAGACATACACCATGATGGAGGTTGGAGCCACCATGCAGGTAACACGGCATATCTGTAGACTACTGTTATCTGTATTGGTAGATCATGCATATGTGAGATGTGGAGTGTGTCGTTCAAAGTTGTGGAGCCTGTTGTTGTGCAATACTAATCATTTGGAACATAATCTGTAGCCCTGTGAAAGTAAACTGTTGTTGTACTGTAAGATTGCAAACACACAGTAGCAATGCCACAGTTGTGGCCACTTACAAACTGTCTCATCTCTATGTAGGTACCTCTGGGGTGACATCAAGGCAGCGGACAGATGCTGGTGAGTGTGTTCTACATTTATTATTGTAAATAAAGAGTGCATGTCATAGATAAGGTGTAGGCCATGTACACATGTAACACACCTACCCATAATGCATGCTGTGCATGTTTGGTGTAAGTGCACACACATCTCGCTAATGTGATTAGCTGCCTCAAACACATGCAATACCCAGACCATCTCAAACAAATGTGGCTAGACTGTAGTGACCATTGGATAGGCACAGTTGATACTCAACATGTACATAACATACACATCTATGTCATACACAAAGTATTTTAAAATGCTACACATAAAGGATTCCCAAACCCTCTGTGAAGACACACTCCAGTATCCAAAATCTCATTCACACATTAGACATAATATACCTGAGGGGTAGAGGCCTATCCTGGGGCATTTAAAAACTCTGCAACACACTACACATTCATGTCAGGGAATGCTCCTTATTGGCTTCCTTACAAACTTACATAACAGCTGGTTGTGAAATGCTGAATTTAGCCAAGGTAGTAGAGTTCTGGCACAGTATGATTTCTGCTGGTTTGTGAAACATTTGTAGCCTTGAGTGACCACCTGATGCTTCATGATGATGGCCTATGGTACTATACCCCATCCAGTTATTGTAACCACAGTACTACACATAGCTGTCATTGCTACACACCATAATGATGCGTGTGTGCACACATATGCACCTCTAAACAGTATGCATACCAATCACCATTTGCACAACTGACACATATATGTCTTGTGATGCTATTGATTGGCTAGGTCATATGACACATACTGGGTATGTGCAGTGTTTAAATATGCAGTTGTGTTTTAGCATGTCATGTCATGGATGAGACTGGCATGTCCACAATATGATCTACACTCACCATAAGTACCGTACATTGGCTATGTGGCTGAATGGTATTCCATCAATTATCCATGCACCACTGATGATGTTGCGTGAATACTCATCATGCATGTGCTAAAAATGTGTCCACAATTATTTGCTAAAGACACAGAGGCTTTAATCAACATAGGATACATATCTGACACACAGATACACATCCAGCAATGGTATGCACACCTGTGAGTTATGGTGCACAGTACATCACAGGGTGAATACCTGCACAGCAATGTTGTGTCCATGCATGCATTGCATTCCAGGGGGAGGGCCATCACCTAATAACAAAACACATGCATCAAAGCCATGTATACTGTTAGTAACAAGGACTGACTACACTTGCACTGCATGCTGTTGAGCAACACATGTCCTGCATGCTGACATGTGTGATATGACTGTTTTGCTTGTGATACTGTACCCCACCATCACCTGCTATTGTGTATGTTCTGTGATTGCTGGTGTTGTGTGTGTCTGCTTTTGGGAGGAGTGTAGTTTTGTGTGTGTGCATGTGCGCATGTGCACATGTGCGAGTGTGTGCATGTGTGCATGTGTGCATGTGTGCATTTGTGCATGTGGTCTGAAGTCATGTTCAGGTCTTAAAGTGTGTTTCCTGTTTTCCTCTCACAGGTAGCAAGGTGGGGCTTGTTCAGTACAGCAGGGAACCTGATGTCACTGAGGCAGACAGTGATCATGAGGATAGGTGGGTTGAGGCACAGGCAGGTTTGTCAGGGTCTGTTGTTGGGCCACAAATTGACAGTACACAAGTCTCCACCCCATCCATGCACACAGTCATACTGCCTGTACATCCATCATCACCATTGCCCTTAGCTGGGGGTCAGTGTACGGTTGGCACTGGCCAGGACAGTGTGGTTTCTATGACACATGTATCAGGACACAGCAGCCTTAGCCAGATGCCTGTAATGGTACCACATAGGCAGATGCTCAGGGGTTCTCATCAGAGCACTGCTGGTCATCATGCTCCTGCCAGACGTGCCACACCTCTTTCTACCACATGCATTTTCCAAGCTGTCATGAAGGTACAGACACGAATGGAGTGATACATCAGAAAGGGGCTAAGGGCACAGAGGGCTCATTACACCTCTGTAAATGACAATATCTGTGACCTAGCAGGTGCCATACGTAACTACACTGAGGTCATTGATAGACGTTGGGGTGAGACAATGGATGTCCTCCACAATGTCATGTCCATGTGTCAGGACAGTGCGGGATGGTTGAGACGTGGACGTATGCCAGCAACATCACCAGCTGGAGGTCACGGTGGATGTCCAGCAAGTCACAGTCACTCCCATTGCAGTACCAGTACCAGCACCAGCAATGTTGGGGGGGGCTGTTCATAGACTATCCTAGCAGACCACATACACGTGGCTCTGGCCAGTCCCAGCAGGGACCTAGATCCAGTGGACATTTTTCAACCTCTTCGGATAGTACCCAATCTGGATTAGTACCTGATACTCTCTGTAGCACCCCCGCCAGGCACAAGTTCCACATCCGTGGCCATAGACAGTGATCTGTAAAGCCTGCCAGGTACAGTCTGTAGCTGTCTCACAAATCCCTGCATATGTCATACATGGTGGAACTCTGTGCATGCAGACACACACACATAAATCAGAAACCTAGGGCAAACACATACCTGCACACATGACATCAACATTGGCCCATAACAGTACTCATGGCCCTCGCACATACACTCACACACACATGTCGATTGTATGGCTCAGTGTAGGCCTCTGGCAAACCAACAACACACCCTGTGCATATGATGAAACTTTTGCCACCTCTTGTCATCTGTAACATTGATGCAGGAACAGGCTAACATGGTGCTGATGCACAGGGTGACTTTAATAAAGTATAGCAATGGTTGGATGTGTAGCATGTTGTCAGCAGTAAAGTGAAATGATATCCTTGAAGGTGTAGCTGAGCAGGCATGATGCATTAAAGCTGTAATTAGCAATGTTGTATTGTTTTCACCAATGTTTATTCCAATTGTGTTTTGTTTGCCCATGTGCCACTTGGCTGATGTGCATAGTTGTGTCAGCATATGTTATACAGTGGACAGTAAGTGTGGGGTGTGTGCAACACAGGTCTGCAGGTGTCCATTTGTGAACATGGTGGAGGTGCACTGTCTGAATGTACATGCATATTGGACACATTGGCAGAGTGACATGCCATGTATTGGCCAGTGTTAAAACTCCACAGTTTCTATTGGTGGCCAGTATGTATTGTACTACACACATTTTGGAACTTGAGTATGCATGTGTGTGTATGACATGGGTTGACACTGTGCTGTGGGTGATGCTGTTGTTGCTATCTGTCATTGGTTTGCATTACTAACACTGTCCCAGCTGCATAATCCTTTAGTAATGCACACTGTTCACCTACAGGGTTGCAGGGACCGTGCTATCACAAACACAAGAAATTCTCACTTATACAGTAAAAGTGAATTAGTCTCATGGACCCCTGCCATAAACTAAATATATAATAGAAGGCGTGAAGTTGTACCAAAAAAGAGTTACACACCAAGAAGGGATAACCTCTCTGGTCAGTATCATTGGGAAAATACAAGCCCTCATTAAACATACAAGGCAAGCTTCAAAATACAAATTGGCAAGGATTCGAAAGACAACACTAAAGCTTTCTTTAGTGCTGTTTATAATCTACAGGGGAATCTCAGATCGGGTCACAGTTAATGTAAATGGTCGCAAAGTACACTTATCTGACTGACATTACTAATTTCTTGTCAAACAGTTTGAATGCGGATTTCACCACCCTGTTGTTATACAAGGGCCACATTTCCAGACCTGAAGAATGTAAAACCTGATGATTCACCGACACTCTAGTTAAAACATCTCTTTACCAAAGTCCAAACCACAGTGGCAATGGTACTGGACATTGTCCCTGGCTGTGTCATACACAAGCTGACATATGAACTCACCACTCACCTAAACACTCTGTTCAGATGCAGCCTCTATGCAGGTTACATACTTGTGGAATGACGCACGGTAATAGTGTTCACAGTCCACAAGGGTTGAGCTACAATGTCTTCTTCTTCTTCTCCTTTCGGATGCTCCCATTAGGGGTCACCATAGTAGATCATCTGTTTCCATTTCTTCCTGCCCTCTGCATCTTGCTCTGTCACACCATTCACTTGCATCTCCTCTCTCAGCACAGCCATAAACCTCATCTTAGACATTCCTCTTTTCCTGTTACCTGGCGGCTTCATCCTTAGCATCTGTTTCACAATATACTCTGCATCCCTCCTCAGCACATGTATAAACCAACATAATCCTGCCTATCTGGCTTGGTCTACTAACCTTCAAACCTGGGGTGACCCTCTAATATACCTATTCCTAATCCTGTCCACGCTCGTCACACCCAGTGCAAATGTTAACATAAATTGATTAAGGGTAGAGCTACAACAGATCCTGGAAGCTTTCACCCTATAAGCCAGACAAATATTATCTGGAAGGCTAGGGAGCACAGCATTATGGAACTCATTAATAGAGACATTATGAACCTGCAAACACTGCACCATACCCACTTAGGTTCTCTAAAGTTCAGATCATGGCTCCTACACCTAGTAGACTTCAAGCCAGTTAACAAGGCTATAGGTGAGGGAGGGGAGGTCCACACAGCCAAGCTATAGCTCACCAGAAATTCATACCCATCCCACATTCTGGTATTATACATAACCTTAACAGACTGACCATAAACGATCGTTAGATGATGGATTGACAACTGATGCAAAGATGTAGGACACACAGTAACATTTTCAGCTTCCATGTACAATGCTATGCCAGTAACAAGTGGTATTCACCTGCACTCAGTCCTGGGACCACTCCTGTTTGGCATATAGCTTTTTGAGATACAAGCAAACACAGTAGGGATATGTCTGCCCATGTTTTATGAAAATGCATACTGTAGGCTATACTTTGTTCTCCAGATGACACACACATCCTCCAAAAGGGTATCATAGACACAGATACCTGGTGTCAAAATCATGCTGTAAAGCTATAAGCCAAAGAAAGCATAGTTATCCACTTTTAGAAAACAAAGAATCCCCAGAGTACCACATAGGTAGTAGCCCCCAAAATGTGGAACATGTACTAATGTATACATAGAGCCATGTGTTTAGTCATCTGTCCTTTGATAATCACATTACCAAAGGGTTTTGGAAATCCCTCTGTGGAGCACATAAGCAATAAAGGGTTTGCATGCAGATCCACAGAGGTTATTGCACACCTATAATGATTAGTCATCTTTACCAGACTTTGCTTGCTTTGGAACAGGATTCAAATATACCTCAAGCATAAACCCTCACCTACACTCTTCAACAGAAACTGTGATGGGTGGATGTGAAACAGAAGACGTAGCCCAGGGATCACTACAGTGGCTAAGCTTGTCACAAGCATACGGAAGTGACCTAAGGTCTGGAAAGCACCAGCATGCTCTGGCAAAGATAACAGATGCTTTCATGGAGAAAGCAGAGTACCCACTTATGAAATAATTGAGGTCACATGTATGTATATGGTTTTGCCCCACAGCTACCTTACATGTGTTATGCACATACAGTTGTCATTGTGATATGTCATACACTAGAAAAATCAAAACCCAATCTCCATTGACCAACATTGTCACACACTCGCATCCACCTAGAACACACACACACACAGTTTGCAGGTGCAGGAATCAAACTCCTACCTAACTACATTATGATATTATAGTAGTATGCATTTACACAACACACTATACACATTAGTGGAACTTCACTTTCCCACAGGTATATTTGTAGGATGATGACATCATCAGACTTGAAATAAATGAGTATATCACTTTTAAGGGGTGTGAGTAGTCAACATAAAGGTTGCTCTCTCCCCCAGGGGAGCACACACACTCACATTTGGCAAATGGAGGATTCAAACCCCTACCTAACTACATTATGATATTTCAGCAGTACACATTTACACGATGTGTTATACATATGACTGGGATTTCATCTTCTCACAGGTATATTTGTAAGATGATGACATCATCAGACTTGACAATGATGAGTACATCACTTTTAAGGGGCGTGAGTAGTCTTCAAAAAGGTTGTTTTTTCCCCAGAGTGACACACACAGTTTGCAAGTGCAAGATTCAAACCCCTCCCTAACTACATTACAATGCTACAGCAATTCGCATTTCCACGATACACTATACATATTACTGGGATTTTCTTTTCCCACAGGTATATTTGTAGGTTGGTGACATCATCAGACTTGAAAAGATGAATATATCACTTTTAAGGGGAGTGAGTAGTCTACAAAAAGTTTGCGCCCTTCCCAGGAAAACACACAGACACTCACAGTTGACAAGTGCAGGATTCAAGCTCCCTACTTAATTACATTTACACAACACGCTATACACATTACTGAGATTTCACTTTCCCACAAGTATATTTGTAGGATGGTGACATCATCAGACTTGACAAAGATGAGTATATCACTTTTAAGGGGTGTGAGTAGTCTCCAAAAAGATTGCTCCCTTCCCAGGTAAACACACACACAGCTAGCAAATGCAGGATTCAAACCCCTACCTAACTACATTGTGACACTATTGCCATATGCATTTACACAACACACTATACACATAACTAGAATTTCCCCTTCCCACAGGCATATCTGTAGGATAGTGACATCATCAAACTTGACAAAGATGAGTATATCACTTTTAAGGGGTGAGAGTACTCTCCAAAAAGGTTGCTCCCTCCCCAGGGAGAGACAGACACGCACATACACAGTTGGCTAGTGCGGGGTTCTTAATTCAAACTAAGTACTTCTTTACACTTCAGCAAGCAATATGGAGTTACAAGGTGCAATACAGACATTACTCGTGGACAGTTTGCCCAAAAGTTTTTTTTCACATTTTTTAACCTCAGCAGGCTTATCATACTAAATGTATTGTGAGTGTACTGTATGCATAGGCCATGACCATATCATATACGGGTTGATGCACAACATGTTGGCACACACAAGGTCAAACTGGTGGCTAAGCTCGTCAACCCAATAGTGGACAATACAGTCAAGAGGAGTAGGGTCATACAAGCACAACACCAACAGTCTCACATAGACCTACAATATAAGCACTAGCAAAACATACACATAAATACACATTACCATACTCGGAGAATACAAATATTAATCTGAAAAAGAGTGAGTGTCCCCCTAAGCAGACAAGCAAGCAACATGCACCTCCAAGCACACGCCAAAAAACACATAATACACCAAAGCAGTGTGCCTCACAACAGGCCCTAAGGCAAAACAACATACCCAACACAATAGTAATAGGTGACTCCATAGTCAGGCACACAGATGTTCCACTCACTCGGCTGGACAAGGGGAAGGTTACTATCAGTTGTCTGTCAGGTGCTATGATCCGCCACATAACACAAGCACATAGATCACTCCAGAACAGGTACATATATGACGTGGTCTTTGTACATGTCAGTGTGAATGATCTGTGAATGATCTGAGACATACCTCCCAGGACAATATGACAAGAGATATATAGTAGCTGTATGATCATGTAGCCCAGGCTGGTATGACCCTGACCTTGAGTAGCATCTTACCTTCACCTACATGATACTGCAATATAACAGAAAGATGATAAACGTCAACAATTGGCTGAGCTTCTGGTGTCATTCAAAGGGTATCCAGTCTCTGTCTGCCTGGGATGACATGATAGACATGCCTCATTGCTTCGCTAGATATTGTTTGCACCTGTCACCCCTATGCTTCTGAATACTGGCCAAGGCTCTTGCTGTCCCCATATTACCTTTTTTAGGCAAGGCTCAAAGGTTCATAGGTAGGTACTAGGCTATTGGCCTTGGGAACTATACAAGCCCAGCCTAAAAAGGTACCCTTGCTTTTGCCACCCAAGAAAATTTTTTTCCTGTGCCACTGTCGAGCAGAGCCACAGAGGTGATCCCTGGGGTGAATTTCCTATTTCCAATCCAATCATCAAGAGTTTTCTTGAAGAGTGCTAATGAGGAGCTTTGTTTGATATATATAGGTAGTTTATTCCGGAGTATGGGAAGTCTCTGGGACAGGAATCTATCCCTCCGGCATGCTCTGTTTATTGTGGTGACAAGGTTTAGGTCCCTAGAGCGTGTAGCTTGGAGGGATTGGGATTTCTTTAAGTGGAGCATGTCCAACAGCTGTGGGTTTGACATAGCTTTGTATGTTAGGCAGAGATCACCTCTGAGTAGGCGATATGCGATGGAGTAAAGCTGAATTTTGAGACAGTCTGTGTAGGGCATCTGTTTGAGGTCAGTAATCCTCTTTGTGAGGTATTTCTGCAGCCTTTCAAGTTGTTGTAGATGTCTTGTGAGGTATATACCAAAAGGGGCATTGTACTCTATAATGGGTGTAATGAGTGATGAGTAGAGGGGAACAATGACCTCTTTTTTTCTAGATGAGAAACCTTTTGTGATGAGGTGTGCCACGTAAAAGGATTTCCTGACTACTGTGGTGATGTGATTATCAAAGGAGAGACTACTGTCCACCTGTGTCCCAAGGTCTCTTATCACACTTTCGGTGTTAAGTATACTACCACCTATGTTGTAGTTCATGGGTACAGAGTTTTTACCAAAGGGGATGACAATGCATTTTTTGGCATTGAGCTTGAGGCCATGGCTTTGACACCAGGCATCTGTCTCAGTGAGGTCCTTTTGTATGATATCCACATCATTAGGAGTTTCGATTATGGCTCCTAGTTTGCAGTCATCTGCGAACTTCATTAGCCAATGACCTTCTGTGTTAGCCTGTACTTCAGAGAAATAGATACCAAATAGGAGACGACCCAGGACTGAACCCTGTGGTACTCCACTTGTCATTGGTCTGAAGTCGGATTTGGAGTCTGCTACTTTTACAGTGTAGGTTCTGTCAGTGAGCCAGTTGGCAACCCATCTTGTGATATAGGGATTTATACCTAGTTTAGTGAGTTTATTTATAATTCCAGAGTGGGGGATGGTGTTGAAAGCCTTGGCAAAATCTAGATAGGCTGTGTGAACCACCTTACCCTTGTCTACGGCTTTGGTGACTGCTTCAAAGAAGTCTATCAGGTTTAGGAGACATGATCTGCATTTTACAAACCCGAAGTGGGTGGGGTCCAGAGTTTGGAGATTGCCAATGTCTTTGTTTATAAGTTCCATGATGATACGTTCCATGGCCTTGCAGACCAGGCTCATCAGGCTACTGGGGCAGTAGTTCCTGGGGTCCGTGGTGGCTCCCCCCTTGTGGAGTGTAATAACCGTCACTGTGCTCCATTCAGCAGGCACAAAGCCTGAGGTGAGGCTATGATTGAACATGGTACTTAGGTGGGATGCCAGTTTGTTCTGTAGTTCATGTAGAACGCAGCCTGGAATATTGTCTGGTCCCATGGATGCTGTGTTCCTGGCTTTGGAGATTGTGGTTTTTACCTGTGCAGCCGTGATTACAGGAACTTTGCATTCTTCCGGTATAGAGATGGGCTCTTTAATGGGTGAGAGGGGGGTAAAGTTAGCACTGAACCTAGCTGCCAGGATGTTGGCAATATCAGTTGGGTCTGTATATTTAGTGCCATTGTGCTGTAACTCAGAGCAGATCTGAATGTTGCCATTGAGATTACTGACATAGTTATAGAATGTTTTGCAGTTGTCTTTACAATCAGTGGCAATTTTATTTTCGTAACTAGCTTTGGAGGATTTTTATCAGGCATCGCAGCTTCTAAGTGAGGCTGACCAGGGAGCTCCTACACTCATGGGATTTTACTCTCTTTTGCAGCAATTTCTTCCTTCTGTTGTACAGTTTGTTTAAGGCAGGGTACCACCAGATTGGCTTCCTTGTTTTTGGAGGATAGCGTCTTGGTTCTGTTTAGGATAGCATGATCCATGCACTCATGTAAGTGCTTATAAAGTGCAATTGTGCAGGATTCAGTAGTTGCAAGTGTATTGTCCATCTGCATGGGTGTCATGAAGTTCACCACTTCTGTCTTAAGAAGCATGAAGTTGGCTTTGAAGAAATTTTTTACCATGGTTTCCTTAATGGGGGGTGGGGGCAGCATGTGGATATCTAGGGCAATTAGCTTATGGTCCGATCGGACCAATGAGGCATTGACTTTAGGTGTGGAACACCGGTCACTCAGGACAAACCAAACCCCATAACCAACACAAATAACCACAAAGTGAGCTAAATGCTACTCATTGACAGAAGTCTCAGCCTTCAAATGCACACACTCCAAGCACTTCTCAGTATGGAGAATATTGATATCTGTGCAGTAACAGAAACCAAGTTCAAAGCTCCAGAGAGCACACCAGCACTACCAGGATACTACTCATTCCATAACTTCCAGCATCAGAACCTGGATCATAGCACATAGGGTGGGGATATAGCCATATTCATCAAGGATACCTACACCTCTCTCTACACGATATGTACCCATAGAATGTTGCACAGCAATGTTCTTCCCACTCCACAGGGGTGGGGCCACAACAGACCCTTGGCATTCCCGGTCTATAAGCCTGACAAGTTTGAACTACAAGGCAATGGAGCTAATCGTAATGGAAGTCAACAATAAAGACATTGGGAACCTTCACACAGTTGAGCACACCCAGTTTGGCTTTGTCAAATGCAGATCATGCCTCCTGAACTGGGTGGATTTCTTTGAGACAGTTACCTAGGCTACAGATGATTGAAAGGAGTTCCACACAGCCTACCTATACCTCGCTAAGGGCTTTGACACCATTCCTTAGTCAGGTATCATAGATGAACTCACCAACTTGGGCATAAATCCATACTTCACAAGATGGATTGCAAACTGGCTCACAGATAGATCCCACAAATTAAGAGTTGCTGGCTACATGTCAGACTCTAAACCGGTAACAACTGGTGTCCCCCAGGGTTCAGTCCTGGGGCTCCTCCTGTTTGGTATATACTTCTCAGAAGTACATGCCAACACAGGAGGGCTGTGGTTGACTAAGTTTGCTGGGAACTGCAAAGTGTTTGCCATAACAGATTCCCCGGATGACATAAATATTCTCCAGAAGGGACTCTATGAGACAAATGTATGGTGTCAGAATCATGGCCTTAAACTCAATGCGAAAGAATGCATAGTAATCCCCTTTGGGGAAAAAAGTACCCACAAACTACCACATAGGTGTTACCCCCTAAATACTGACAAGGTAATACGGGATCTAGGGACACAAGTAGATAGTCATCTTTCCTTTGACAACCATGTTGCCAAAGTGATTAGGAAATCCTATGAGGCCCACCTAATCAACAAAGAGTTTGTATCAGGATCAAAAGAGGTAGTGGTGGCCCTCTACACTTAAGTCATCAGACCCATCATTGAGTACAATGCACCATGTTGGATGTACTCGACTAGGCATATCCAGCAGCTGGAGAGACCACAGAGGTACCTCACCAAGAGGATTACTGGCCTCAAACAGTTGTGTTATGCAACACAACTGGAAAAACTAAATCTATTTTCTGTTGCATACCACCTACTCAGAGGCAAACTCTGCCTAACATACAGAGCCATGTCCAACACATAACTGTTGAACATGCTCCATCTAAGGAAAACAAAATTGAGTCGCACTACACACTCCAGGGATATGAACCTCATCACAACAATGAATACAACATGCTGTTGAGATAGAGTACCATCCCATAGACTTGCCTTACTGTGGAACAGAGTCCCAATGTACATCAGACAGAGCCCCACACTGACACCCTTCAATAGGAACCTTGAAGAGTGGATGGGAAACCATCAATTCACACCAGGGATCACATCATCAGCCCCACTAAAAAGGGGCTTAGGGTACTAACTCTTAGAACTAGGGCTTAGGAGACTAACCAATGGGGTGGTGAAAACTGCACAACTTGCCTAGGCTAATATATGCCTTCGTGAAGATAGTCTACTACATACCTATGAACCTATGTGACAGGTACATGTCTACATATAGTAGATGTGTACTTCATTATACAGTCATGTTGTTCAGCAGGCACATGCACCACATACACTGTAATGCTTATAGATACTGGTGGCTATTATGTGCAGTGGGTGAAATGTGCACCTTGTGTCTTTTGTGCCATTGGGATGTGTGTTGGGTGGGACAGTCCTGGATGGCTCCCTGTCATGGTCACCCTCTTACACACATCTCTGCCCATCCATCTTTGGCTTATTATACTGTTTTCCCCCTAAATATATAGGTACATAGGTATGTAATAGGCTATCTGCCTGAAAGCATATATTAGTATGGCCAGAGTGTGCAGCTATCAGCGCACCTATGGTTAGTTCCCTATGCCTCTTTGTAGTAGAGCTGATGAAGTGATCCATGGTGTGACAGTTCAGTTTCACATGCACTCATCAAGGCTCCTCTGGAAGATTGTCAGTGAGGGACTCAGCTTAATGTAGGTTGGGAGCCTATTCCTAAGCAAGGGAAGTCTGTGAGTTAGTAATGTATCCTCTCCAACGTGTTCTATTTATTGTTGTGATGATTATATACTTAGAGCATGTGGCACAGTGAGCTTGGGTTTACTTCAGATAGAGCATGTACATCAGTTCTGCGTTGGACATGGACCTGTCTGTTTGGCAGAGATCGCCTGAGTAGACGGTATGCAACAGAGTACAGATTGAGTTACTTCAATCTTGTTGCATGGGGCAACTGTTTGAGGCCACTAACCCTCTTGTTGAGGTACTTCAGTAGTTTTTCCAGATGCTGAAGGTGCCTCGTCAGATTCATCGCAAGTGTGTCGTGGTTCTCTCTGATGGGTCTGATGACTGATGAGTAGAGGGAACCTCCTTTGACCAACATACAAAGACTTTGGCAATTTGTGGGAACACATAGCATGATTTTCTAACACGTTGTGAGTGTGTTTCTGAAAGTAGAGATGACTATCCACATGTGTCCATAGATCCCTTATTATTACTTCCTTATTTATGGTGTTGGCATCTATGTGGTATCTGTATGACTGTAGCTCAAGGCCATAATTTTGACACAACATCTATCTGACTGAGACCATTTTTAAGGATGTCTTTCTTGTCCCAAACATTGATTATGACAACCTTTTTGCAGTCATCCACAAACTTTCATAACCATAGCCCTCATGTGTTTGATTATACTTCTGAATAGTATACACCATAGAGGAGGGGGTCCCAGGACTGAGCCATGGGGGACAGCAGTGGTTATCAGCTTACAGTCCAACAGAAAGACCACAATTCTTACCTTGTGGGATCTATCTGTGCCCCAGTTGGCAATCCATCAGATGACATACGTGTTTATGCACAGGTTGTTGATATTGTGGATACAGTATGTGTGTGGGATGTTGGAAAAGGGCTTTTCAAGGTCTATGTAGGCCGTGTGGAGCTTATTTCATTGATGTATGTCCTGGGTAACTGCTTTGCAAACTGTTTAGCAGGTTTAGGGACCATGATCTGCCCCTGACCAAACCAAAATGGGTAGGGTTGGGTGTTTGTAGGCTCCCAATAGCTCTGTTTATGAGTTCCATAATGATGGACTCCATGACCTTGCAGATCAGGCTTATTAGGCTTATAAGACAATAGTTCACATGGTCTGTTGTGAACCAACACTTGTGGAGTGTGCCAAACATTGCTGTAACCCATTCAACAGTTTCATATCCTGTACAGAGGGTGAGTCTCAACAGGCTGTTCAGGTGCAGGGTCTGTTTGTTTTGGAGTTCACATATGACACAGTCAGGGACACCACATCCCACAGATACTGTGTTTTTAGGTTTGGATAGAGCTGTTTAACCATTGTATATGTGATTTCTGGGTTTTCACAATCTCCTAGTATGGTAATGGGCCCTTTTGTCAGTGAAAGGGGGGTAAATATGTATGAACCTGTCTGACAAGATGTTGGCAATGTCAGCCGTTTACATGTATTCGTTTACACTTTGCACTAACTCAGAACATATATGAGTTTACATTGATATTTATGACATAGCTAAAGAAAGCTTCATGGTTCTCTATGGAATCTTTGGCAATATTTTTGGCAGAGCTTGGCTTGGATAATGTTAGGAGTGCTCATTGTTTCTTGATGATACTGATCAGAGATTTATTGATCTTCTTTGTATTTTAACTTTCTTTGAACAACGTACGTACTTGTATTACATAGTTTGATTATGACAGGGGTCCAATATATTATATGGGTATGCTTTCATATCACTGTGTGCGCAAGGCAGGATTGGTGAATAGTGACATGTGTCTGGAGTAAGAACTGCAACTGCCAGATATGTGTGGCCCACTGCTGTACTCAGACATGGCCTAAGTGTGTGAGCATGCCCAGTATGACCTTTCAGTAAGTTGTTGACTGACATTTGTTTTGTTTGTTTAAGTGTGTGAGCAGGCCCAGTATGACCTTTCAGTATGTTGCTCACTGAAATTTGCTAAATTTGTTCAAGTGTGTGAGCATGCCCACTATGGGCATATATATACTTTATGTGTGTGGAATATCAAGTTGGTTTTTACTTCAGGGCTCACCTTTGTGTTGTACATCGACAGGAAGCACGCTTTGCCTGCAGGGCTTCCATGAGTCAATTTGCATAGACTTATCAACATTTCTACATATGGGGGGACAGCTATTATTTGTACATTTCTACCTGGGGGGCACACCTGATTGTTACTGTGGGTGTACATAGGATAAGGGGTACCCCTGACACTTATACACAGTTGCTAGGCCTGCACTGCTATGTCAAGTACTCCATTTCAGTCTGTACTGTTGCCTATCATACTGGCGTGAGGCATACCACTGTACTACAGATCTTAGCTTCCAATTACATGCATATTAGTTTGTGACTTCATAGCCTACCCAACCCACATCACACTGCCTGGCCTGCTGTTATCTGTCTGCACAGGCCTGGGGGGAGGTTACCCATATGCCTCTTCAAAGGGCATGATACAGCATTTTTTTGTGTTTGCGTTTGTCTACAATTGTCCTGCTGGCTGTGACTGTTAGGTATGTGACCCCCCCCCAACTGGTATGTGTGAGTGACTTAAGTTGTGTTTGTGCCAGTGAAATGCTGTCATGGCTTAGTGGTTCAGTACTGGTGATTATAGTGCACAGTATCCTGAGTTCGAACCCTATCACTGCTTTTTATTTTCCTGCTGGGAAGACCTGACTGGTTAAGGAACAGTAAAGCAGGTGTGAGAGCGTTTACCCAACTTTGCTCGACTTTACCCGACTTTGCTCAATGTTGCCCGACGTTGCCCGACATTGCACTGGTCAGCGCGGTGCGCAGCTACTCGCAATTGTATTTAACTCATTCACTCTGGAGTAGCTCAGGAAAAGCTGCCTGCTTAATTCCACCATAGGAACAACAGTGCAGCCTGAGCTCATTTTCAGAAAATCCATTTGTAATACCATACAGAAAACAAATGTTCATAACTCTTTAACTATAAGAGCTAGACTAAAAATGTAAATGCGAAAGTTGTTCAGCAGACACTGTCCTTTCAAACAGTGTAAATGATGATAGTGTATATCAAAGTCATTATTAAATATTTGGCAAGGAATGCTGATATTGTGCATATTTTTTATCTTTTTGGAAAAACAAAGCATAATATCTTGGTCAATGTACTATGCAGACTAATACAATGAATGTCAGCTTTAAAATTATACCGTAACCATTACTGTGTGATGTTCCTTTCCTGAGATATTCACAGTAATATGATTAATATATTATTTTTCATAATTGATAAATAAGCAAAGCATAATATCTCATCACCTATAATAGACAGAGGCTACATATCAGTGTAGAAGTTGTGCATCTGAATGTCGGTTTCAAAATGATGCATCATTTGTGTGATCACCATGCTCCTTTGCAAAGATATGGGCATAATAATGAAAAGTATTGTAAATGAATAATTTTCATAATCGTACAAGACTAAACAAACTGTGATATCTGTACATGTGTAGAGTGCACAGACACAGTTATTTTACCATGTTGTAAGGAGTAACACTGTCTTCAAAATGAGGTATTACTTGGCACACTGACATGCTCCCTTGCAAAGTTATTTACCAAAATATGAAAAAAAAAATCATAACTTCCATAACCTAATTCCAAACAAACTTTGATATCTGCACATGTGTACAACATACAGGCACAATTCTTTTACCATGTTGGAACCAGCAATACTGTCTTCAAAACGAGGTATAACTTGACACATTCAGATGCTCCCTTGCAAAGTTATCTACCAAAATATGAAACAAAATCATAATTTCCATAACCTAAGTCCAAAACAAACTTTGATATTTGCACATGAGTACAACATACAGGCACCATTCTTTTACCATGTTAGAACTATCAGTACTGTCTTCACAATGAGGTATTACTTGGCATATTCAGATGCTCCCTTGTAAAGTTATTTATCAAAATATGGAAAAAAAAATCATAATTTTCATAACCCATGTCCGAAACAAACTTTGATTTCTGCATATGAGTACAACATACAGGCACTGTTCTTTTCCCATGTTAGAAATATCAATACTGTTTTCAAAACGAGGTATTACTTAGCACAGTCAGATGTTCCCTTGCAAAGTTATTTACCACAAATATGAAAAAAGATCATAATTTTCATAACCTATGTCTGAAACAAACTTTGATATCTGCAAATAAGTGCAACATACAGGCACCATTCTTTTACCATGTTAGAACTATCAGTACTGTCTTCAAACTGAGGTATTACTTGGCACAGTCAGATGCTCCCTTGCAAAGTTATTTACCAAAATATGAAAAAAAAATCATAATTTTCATAACCTAAGTCCGAAACAAACATTGATATCTGCACATGTGTACAACATACAGGCCCAATTCTTTTACATGTTGGAACTATCAATACTATACATATACACATACAATACATATTCGATTGTACATGCTAGCACTCTCCTGAAACAGTTGTTCTTTATCAGCATCTTCACCAGCTTCTTACCACAGTTGTTTGCCAAACTAATAAAAATATATTTTACACAACACATTTCGTAATAGAGTTTTATTTACCATACTGGTCCCTACTTGGTCATAGGTGTTTTCCATTCTTCTCACAAGCTGCATATTGCCAATCCTGCATAGCTCTCCTCACGCCATTGTGGAGGTCAGTCAAGAACAAGGCAATGCCTTCCTCAGTTAGGTGAATGCCATCCTTTCTGAACAGGTGAACATCTTTTGTGGTGATGCTGTCAGGACAGATTGTAGATCCACTGACCCTGTGTATCAAGCCATGCATGAACCCATTCTGTAAACGTCTGGCCTTGTGCACTGCCCATTGACAGTTTTCTGTTTTCCACATCTGTTGAGGAATTATGTCAGACCACACAAAATGACAACATGGCCACCACGACTGCAGGTGTTCAAAAATTGCTCTGATTTGAAACCGCAGCCTTCCGAGTGGTTGACTGATGACATCATTCCCTCCAATGTGCAGCACAAGGATGTCGGGCTCAGGGTAGATGGAACACTTCTCTTCCAACAATTGCAGTACTCTGCTCCAATGCATACCTCTTCTTGCAATCCAGTATACCTTCAGACTGGATGTGGAGAAGCTCAAGTTGTACTGGTTTTCAGTTATGGAGGCATGGCTGGCAGCCCAGTGAATGTAGGAATGGCCACATACTCACACACTCACTTGTCATTCTCCTGCTCGTGAAGCCATGTCAGTATCAGAAGGTGGATGAACCTGCACAGGAAAGAAAATGCAAACAGATTACTACTGATGTTTGACAGATGTATTGGAAGACTACATATATGTGTATATCATAATGCATTACCTGGTTAGACCATCCAAATCTTCACTCCTATCCCCAGGGCATTATTCTTTTCATAAGGTACATAAGTGGTGATGACACTGTGGTGGTACATAATTACCACTCGTGAAAATACAAAATTACACACAACAACTGACAAGGGGGCACAGAAAGGGCACATGTAAAGATAAAAAGCAGGGTAAGGACTGCCACTCCACTAATATGTCTAGCACAGGCACGGGACTTCAGGCCGTGGGCGTCTGAAGTGTACCATACCTGTGCAGTCTACCTACTCAGACTGCTGGTAGCAGCAATGACTCCTGATTGCATGCAGTGCAGCACTCTGCCTTACCTCTGCCTTTTTCATTGACATGTGTCCTTTCGGCAATGGTCATAAGGACTCAAAGGGGGGAGCTAATGTAAAGGGTCTTGCCCTGACCTACATACATTTACTACACCTGAAGGGAGGGAGACTGAGTGGAGAGCTCAACCAAGAGAACATGTGAAAAGACTAAGACTGCCCCAGGCAACATGTGAAAAGACTAAGACTGCCCCAGGCAACATGTGAAAAGACTAAGACTGCCCCAGGCAACATGTGAAAAGACTAAGGCTGCCCCAGACAACATGTGAAAAGACTAAGACTTTCCCAGACAACATGTGAAAAGACTAAGACTGCCCCAGGCTTTGTCTTTTTGCATGTGTCCTTTTCCGGAGGGAAACACTGTATCACAGTGGCAGCCCTGAGGCCATTTCTACCTAGGACAGCAGAACTATGGGACTGAACTGAAGAGTCTCCAAGTTCCCAACTGAAATCCAGGTCAATCACAAGATCCATGGATGGCTGGGTATGCCCTCCATGATGCACCCACCAACACAAGAGAAGTTGGCATAAATGTCTGAAGAGGAACCTTCCTGACCTTGGTGCATAAGGGCTTGGCCAGTACCTGACAAGGGGACACAGAAAGGGCACATGTAAATTCCCTCTAAATGAACTACAGGCAATGTATGCACAGAAAGGGCACATATAAATGCCCTCTAAATGAACTATAGACAATGTATACAGATGCATCACCCTATCTCCCAAGAGAGGCCACTGCCATATTGATATTCATGTGTATATGTGTATATGTGCAAGTACATTATGTACATAGATATATATCGATATACACATATATGCACATATATATATATATATATATATATATATATACAGATATATATAAAAATATATATATATGCACAGATATGCATATATATATAACAGTATATATATATATATATATATATATATATATATATATATATATATATATATATATATATATATACATATATATATATATATATATATATATATATATATATACGGCCTTTTTTTTTCTTCCTTATATCTGGACTGCCTGCTCATCTATTTCATTGTTTTAATGCTTCCTCTCCACATTACTACAGAGATTGGCCACTAGGTGGCAGTATTCACCAACTACTACCTCCCTTCCATCTCTCCTTCCAACTTACTATAACATCTCAATATAACACCTCTCCTCTTTCGCTACTTACTATCGCTCCTACCCTCTAGCCAGCTCTCGATGCTTGTCTGTTCCCTCACGCATACACCTACAGTCACTTTAACCTTCCTACCTAGCTCCCTCCGTACTTACCTTTATCCTGACTGATTGTTTCCTCTCTCTGTCCTGCTGCCTTCCTCTTTGTGTCTACCTGCTCCGTTCACCCTACGGGCTCACTCCGCTCCCCTACCCTACCCCCAAATTCCACCCACCCCCAGTGGTACTACACTTATACTTACTTAGCCACTCCCTCCTCAACTTCCACCCAATCATACATACCTCCATTTAAACTAATCAGACACACCCTTACTCATTCCCTATTACAATACACCACTACTTTGACTACATTACCATAGCCCTCCTCTACTGCTTAACAGGAACTAACTCCCTCCTCTCTACACCCTCCTTATCTACTTCCACTACTTACTTCCACTACTCACAAATTTTAACCCTTACCATTTAACACTCCCTAATCTCAATCTCAGTGAAAATGGCTTTGACTACCTTAACCAAATTAATATTCCTAGCTATACTTCCTACTATCCTTACCTCCACCTACCTCCTCACTTTTTTCAAAAAACTGCAATATTACCATTTCAACTGCTCTCTAAAACAAACAGCAATTCACACATCCATACTCATTTGCAATCACACTAATATCACTTCCATTCCCAGCTATCTACTACCCAAATTCCACAGAGTCTCCCACTCTAAATATAATAATCATACTATAAAAAGAGAGAAATATTTACTTTACCTAAAATACAATGCAGCAACAAAACATCTCAATCTCTCCTTACTAGATGGTGACATCCACCCAAACCCTGGCCCTGTCAATACTACTACCCTAACAGCCCAGCCTAAACTCCCCAACTCACTCCTAATAGGACATCTAAACATCCGTAGCCTTAACAATAAAGTAGCTCATCTCCATGCTCTTCTAGATATTCACTCCTTTGATATCCTTTGCCTGACAGAAACTTGATTGAAACCAGGAACCAAAGACAACGAAATTATCCCCCAAGGCTACAATATCATTAGAGAAGACCAAATAAAGCATAAGGGAAGGGGCTTAGCAGTTATATTTAAAGATGGATTTCACATCTCCACACTCCCATATAACACCCTCCTCAGGATAGTAATGCCGAAGTCCTAGTTAACAAACTTCAAATCAACCCTAACAAAGCTTTATACCTCATCTGTATCTACCTACCTCCCGGTAATAATATCAGCACAATTGAAGCTATATTAAACTGGGCATCTTCAACTTACCCCCAAGAAACAGTAATACTAGGTGATTTTAATACTGACTGGAAAAAAGTCAATACAGATAACCCCACTTCTCACATTAACCTGCATGGCTTTAATCAAACTATCATCTCCACGACCAGAATTAATAAACCAAACAAAAAAGAGACTACCTTAGACTGGATACTAATAAATAGACAGGAGCAAGCTTATAAGGTAGGCACTCTCCCAGATGATTTAAGTGATCATATGTTGACCTACATCATAAGACAAAAACATGACCTGCCTAAACCCCCCACTTTTAGGATTGCACGGTCCAATAAACACTTTATCCCAGAATCATTCCAAAATGAACTTAGTGCCTGTAACTGGTACCCTTTAAAAACTCTACCACTTGAAGAGGCTATAAAATATCTAAACTCTACTTTTTTATCCATTCTTGATAAATATGCACCTAAACGGTCGAGCCGAATGAAATCCAAACCAGCCCCCTGGCTTTCCAAAGAAACCAGGCAAAAAATTATACTAAGGAACAAATCTTGGGCTAAATGGAGGGCTAACAAGACTATCTCTGATCAACAAAATTTTAGGCAACTAAGAAATAATACAAAAAAGGCAATACTTACAGATAAAAAGAACTATTACTGTAAACTACAACAAAACCATCAAAACAATCCCCAAAAATTTTGGTCTAGCATAAACAAACTCCTGTCCCCTGGACACTCTCATACACCTACCCCTCTTGAGGCTGATCCTAATACCCCCTACAAACAGCCAATACATTTAATACTTTCTTCACAGAGACCATACAAACACTAGCCAGTCAGCTAATCCCAGACAACTCAAGCCTTCACACCACAACATTACCTCCACTACCAACATTTAAACTGCAACCTATCTCTACTACTCTCATCTGTAAACTCATCCAGAAACTTAAGCCCTGCACACCTTCTGCTGACCAAATACCATCAGAATACTTGCAAAAAGCAGCTAAGGTAATTGCATACCCTGTATCCATCCTCATCAACAGAACCTTTACAGAAGGAATCATTCCAGACATTTGGAAAATCTCCCATATTATTCCCCTACATAAAGGTGGCAATTCAAATGATTACTCTAATTACAGGCCTATAGCTCTATTATCTCCTTTAGCCAAAATAATGGAAAAATGCATGCACCAACAACTACTACATCATTTATCTCAACACAACATTCTAGCTAACTGTCAACATGGCTTTAGGCCATCACACAGTACCACAACTGCCCTGCTATCTTTTATAGATACCATTAATAGAAACCGCAACAACAATAACCTCTCATCTGCTCTCTTTATCGACCTCTCAAAAGCTTTTGACATGGTCAACCATGCCCTTCTCATCAACATTCTAAAGTCCCTCTCCTTTGACTGTCAGACTATTAAATGGTTTAGGTCTTATCTGAGCAATAGGCAACAAGCAGTTCTCTGGCAAAACAACATATCATCCCTTCAGCCAATTACCCTCGGAGTCCCTCAAGGCTCTATTCTAGGACCACTTCTCTTTTCACTATTTATCAATGAACTCCACACAGCAATCCCCCAAGCCACCTGCATACAATACGCAGATGATTCTACGCTAGTATGCACAGCAAACTCCCCCTCAGAACTACATTCTCTAACCCAGAAAGTATTTAACATAGTAGAAACATGGTTTACAAATAAATGCCTCCTTCTCAATGCTAAAAAAATAAGCTCCTTCTCTTTACACCCACAAACAAATCCGCACACATAAACTTCTCTGTTATTTCCAATAATGGTACTATTATACTCCCTGACACAACCACTAAACTGCTAGGAATAACTATTGACAATAACCTGACTTTTGATTGCCACATAAATAATACTATTAAAACTGTCAACAGAAAAATAGGCTCCTTATATAAGATCAAACCTTTCCTAACTCCTATAGCCAGAACCACAATTGCTCACTCAAACTTAATCTCTACACTTCTGTACGCTTCACCCATATATACTAACCTAAAGAAAAATAATATTACCAAGCTAGCAAATTCCTATAATTCCATTGCCAGATTTGCCACTGGCAACACCTTTAGAACTCACCACTGTCTGAATCTAAGGCAACTAGGCTGGCTTGAACTTCAAAACCAACTGATACTTCCCCAACTCACCATTGCCCACAAGATTTTCTACCAACTCAACAGCACTCCTATTCTTTCCAATCTCATCCAGCCTTACAAAAATCTGAATTCCCTTTGCTCCTCTAAGAAACTGCTTGCTTGCATAGGCAAGTCTAATAACCTGGCTGGAGACTCTCTTCTTTTGTAACACAGTGGGAAAACACTGGAACCTACTGCCCGATGAACTAACATTACTTTCTTCCTTGCCTCTCTTTAAACATAACCTCAAAAAACAATCCTGACTAACCATTTCCCTTTACTAAGTATAGCTCCCTAAATTTCGAATTCCTACTTTTCTCACTTAAATTACTAACACTCCTAATGCATTTGTTACATACTAATTCCTAGTAAGATAGACTAACTGATACTCCCAAATTTATATGCCAATAAACTCTCTCTAGTAGATTAATTACTCTTAATTAACTAACTTCTTTTTCTATCTTATTAATACTGGTTGTACAGCATACTTTTTATCTCTAAGCACAAGTCCTTGTTGTATTTTTATTAAAACCTTTTCTGTCAATTTCTACTTTTAATTCTTTAAATTTTAAATTTTTAATGTTGTAATTTCTATAATTGCCGGAGCTTTTCTCCCCGGGCCTCTACTGAAAATGGAAATATATCCAGTTAGACTAGCCCGGTTAACAAATGTAAAATAAATTAAAATAAAATAAAATAAATATATATATATATATAAAACACAGATATATATATATATATATATATATATATATATATACATATATATATATATATATATATATATATATACAGGAAAAAACATCCGAGGTTTTGAAGGATAGCTAGTTGATGAAGAATGGATGGGTTGGCTTGCAATGACTACAAATAGAGAAAAAACACAATCTGGTTTGCGTATTCATCAAAGTGATAACAACTTCTACTTATGTGAGTAACAGTGACAGCAGCTGAGACTTTTACCAGAAAAGTGATAATAACTCACTGCTGTATTGTAACTGCACTTATTGCTAATGTGATAATGACCTTCCTTTCAGTACTGCAATGTTATGCATGCTCAGACAAAAGTGATAATTGCTGCACATAACCTGTTGACTAGGCATTCATTATATTACCTTGTGCAGATGTTGTGTAACACAGACTCATTATCAGTAAGGAGAACACCTGAGTAATTTAGTAAAATAGTATAACACTTACATATTACTGAGCCCTTCCTCCCTCCTAAATGACTGACAAAGCCAGGAAAAATGCACAAAAAATATGGTAGCTCCATGCTGGTAGTTGTCAACAAGTGATAACTTTTATCTCAGTCATGCAACTACTAATCACAAATAGAATAATACAAGCAGAAGTGATTTCTTGTCTGTTTATTTTACATTACACTATTAATTAGTCAGTGGTGTATCTGATGTCTTATATGCTGGCATATTACAGTATAATTACATTTCTGTGCTGTATTCTAAGTAATGTAACCATATGTAATTTTCAGACTTAATTTCCCCAGTAACCCCTCCAGTTGTTTGCATTGTGTATGCACAAGCACCAAAATGGCACAATAAACTATTTTGCCCACCAGTCCAAATGGCACAATAAACTATTTTACCCAGCGGTCACTTCAGCAGTCAGACCATGTATGCACAAGCACTTCCCTGATACACAATTAATTATTTCCCCAAGCAACATCCTCATTAGTATGTCCAGGTACACATGCATCTAAATAAAACGTTTCACCAAACAAGCCTTCAGTAACATCTCCTAGTATGTACTACCACCAGCATGAATACTTCACCCAAGCAACCCCTTCAGTAGAATGTTGAGGAATGCACAATCACCAAACTTAAAAGCTTACCCAAATGAAACGCGTGTAACATTTCCTACTATGTACAACCACCAAAATGAAGCATTCACCCAAGTGAGCCCTTCAATATAATGTAGGCACAGGCACCAGAATGAAAGATTTTCCCTAAACAACCATTCAATAAAATTTCCTCCTATGTACAAGCACCAACAGGAAAATCAACCAAAATATAATTTCTCTTGGATGGTTGAAAGGTATGTGCAGTCATCAGTAAAATTATAAAAAATGTACGTAGGACATGTACCCTTCCTTTCATAAGCAATACAATGCATCTATGAGAAACACCATCTTGGTTACCTGTCTAGAGGTTAAAAAAAAAATAAGACAATAAAAAATAAATAAATAGAAACATACACAGAATTTACTAGGCCAAATATACGAGGCAAAGAAATCTCAACATTCTGTGAAAATATGTACAGCTGAGATGCCTCCAGCTCTCACGCACAGCAAATGCTGCTCATAAAGCAAGAAGGATTTGATGTCAATATCGCATCAAACTGACAACATCCGCTGGATAATGAAGAAAAGCAAGAGTGCAAGAAAATATAATAAATATATATATATATAAAACATTGGACTGTGTCAACTAAAAAGAGCTGGGGGTAGTCTCTTAGAAGCCAGGTCACAATATATGCCTTGAATCTGTACCCCAAATAATTTATATTTATATGCTAAACATATTATCAGAAGTAATAGGTTGGATGAATTGGAAGTTGGACTGAAAATATTAACAAAACCAGATATGCTATGCAGATACTCTCCAGCGAAGACAGGAATAGCTGGTCAAAAGAAGGTCAACACTCACCACACCACATGGAACACATAGCCCTCTAGAACATACACCAGCACTGCTGTGTAAATTCCACCATAAGGATAGACAACGTATACAAAACACAGTACATCCTGATAAATTTCTTATAAACAGTTATGTCAAAAAAGGATCATTATACATTATTATGTTCTGTAACAATTTGTGATCCTTTTTTAAATGTGTCTCTTGTGCCACCATGCTGTTCTTGCATTACATTATTCCTTCATCTCCATAAAAAATGCAATTTTTTTGTGTGTCTGTGTTGTGGAATGAATGATAACACTGAGTACAAGCAAACAAATGCAAGCATGATGTTCCACCAACTACCTATTATAGTCATGAGCACAACAAAATAAATTCTCAACAATGACAGATCACTGTCTTATGCTAAGCTCTGCATTTATAAACTACTTTGCTAACCAAAAAAATTGAGCTGGCCCATGGACTCTTTCAGCAACATTCTAAGCAACAAAAATGAAGGTAAATTTAATATATTAGGCAACTACATGCACATGTAGCCAATCAAGCAACATGTTTTTGGAAGGTGGGAGGAAACCAAACACCTTGGAGAAAAAAAAAAAACTGAATATATATTGGCAAATATATAAAGTTCATAGGCTCAGTGAGTGAAGGTGAGCACAGACCCTGGAGCCTAAAGCAAACGTTTTACAACTGAGTCACCATATCCTGAAAGAGTCCTGTTACCAAGTGGCATAAGGCAAGTTTTAGAACTTGAAAAAACTGGCATAAATATCAGCCTCAATGCCCTACAGTTAGCAATATGCTTATAGCTGCTTGATTGAAGTAAGAAAACAATACAGGATCAAGACATATAAAAACTACAAAATAAATAATACTCCCTTGTTATAAACAGTTTCTACAGCTTTATCATCAAGTCATACTCTGAAGTGTAAGTGATTTAAACTCAGAGGGAAAGAAAACTGACATCTTAGAATTACCCCTTCAATTACAGTAATTTCAAAGTTTATAGCAAGAAGAGCGGGACAATGACATCCCTAGCTGACACAATCCCTTTGTTTATAAACTGTGCAATACAGTTTTCTTACAACAGGCACATGTTAGTCAAAAGTTAGGCCAATATCCACAAAGTTCCCAAATCCCGAACAAATAGGTCAGCTCAGATATATATTGTCAATGTGGTAGTTTCTTGGGGGATAGACTACTTCCCAAAACATACAATAATGCAGTTTTTGGAATTAGTCCATGATTTTGGCATCATTGGAGATGCTCCTTCCTGCAGGATTACCAAGTCACTTGGGGAGTCAGAGAATTTGCAGGCTAGGAGCAGTCACTATCTCATTCAAAATGAAAAACTATACAAATGTATTATGCCATGGTGTTAGATGTAACCAATTCTAGCATCTCAATACAATTTACATGCCAAATTAGTTATTTAGTTGCATCTACCTACACTACTTTACAAACACATGGAAACAGTACAGACATGTTACAGAAAATCAGCCAGCAATTTTTTTTTTGTTGTGATTTGTTTAGCAGCATAAAACTGCATGCTCAGTCTGGATAAGAGACAATCTAAATGTACATTAATAAAAAAAAAAAAAAAAGAGTGACACAGCAAATACACTGTATGCACATAAGATGAACAATACTGCTGCAACATATTAAGCAAGTAATACAAAGAATGTGAAAACATCCAACACAGTAACCAAGAAAAGAAATGAACATGGGGGTCCATTGATTACAGATTATTTTAATGAAAAAAAAATGTTCAAGAAAGCAAACAAACGTAAAGTGTCGGAAATTTAACTGGCAAGGATAAAGGTGTTACATTTGATTTTTTAACCAAAGGTTTTAAAATGTCTAAATTTAGCACAGTTAAGGTATAGTGAAAGTGGCTTCTGTGGTTTGGAGGGTTAGAGTGGAAAATAATCTGATCAGGGCAGTGGCGTTTTGTTTTAGTTTTGCATGCTAGGCGCGAGCAGCAATGGATGCTGGGTAAATTGGTAGACAATAGTTTTAGAGTACAGAGTAAAAGGTGGACTCTTTCCTTTATGGGCAGCAACAATACGTTTAGTCATTAGTGCACCATGCTTCAAAAGAAACTAAAGACAATATATAGAAATGCTTCCGAAATGTCAATATTCAGACAATTTTGAAAGCAATCTTCATAGCGGTCATTGGCTATTCTCACTTCTACACGACCTTTCTCAGGGACAGGACAGGAATGTATCCCATGACTAAACCCCCCAACTCCTAAAAGAAGTCAAGTAATTAATGAAAGTACTGCAGAAAAAAACATCAATCCTAAAATACCAAGGAATATGGCCACTTAGCCAGGTTTACTTATCTCAAGAACTCACGAGGGTACGCTTTTACATCATACACCTCAGCTGTCTGAAAATAGGATCATCACGCCAACTGTCTGACTTTTTAGAAGGAAGTGCCCCTGCATCAGGACGCACTGCCGTGGTCAAGCAATACTTGCACACTATTTAATTCCCATACCAGAATTAACGGAAGTCACAATCTGCAAATAAATGCTACAAAAAATAATAAAATAGATAAAGTAAAATACACCCTCAGAAGTACTTAAACAGAAAAAAAGTAAATAGTAGATGCATTAAGGAAACCAAACCCAATTTTCTGCTATGAACAAACTAACATACATGCAAAAAAAAACACAGCTTTAATCTGAAATCGACCCTCAAGTAAAGCCACATTCTTATGCCAACACAGATAACACAGCAGATAATAGTAAATCACAACCGACAACTCTCACTTGAAGGAGAAACAGTTTATATGAGTAACAGTTTCATTTACCTGCATTTTAGATGAACCCAAAATATAAACCAACAGAAAAACAAAGCTGCTTCCCCACTACTAAAGGGTGAAGTGAAGGAGAGAAACCACCTCTACTTTCTAAAACAGAACTCAGTTGAAGATGAACGGCTTGTTTCATGGTGAGGAGCTCCGTAAATGGCTATCTTTTCCTAAGTGGCAGTAAAGACAAACTGACAAAGTGACACACATAACACAATGGTCTGAAAAAATAAATAGAGGGATCCGGCAGCTATTCTGGTGAATGCAGCAACTTGAACTGCTAATGTTGGACCCTCCAAAGAAACCATACATTGGGGATGGAGCTGTTATGCAAGTGGCAGCTTGGCTGTTGGAATCCGATTGGCTGCCGACACTTCCTTCTTGCAATGCACAGAGAATCGGCTTACTGGAATTACAGCATATATACTAAGCTGATTTTCTATGAAAATACAAATACTGACTTCATGCAAATCCACACTCAAAACTAAGTTGAGGAAGTAACTGAAAAAGTTCAGGTACTTTTTCAACTTAGTTTTTAACATGGGAGCTACAGCAGGAATGTAAAGTTAGATATGCCGGTGGAAGTCACTCGGGTGTAACTCCATACAATTACTACTGTCACACAGAGCGCTCGGATGTAAGCATGTAGGTGCTGTGTGACGGTACTCGGGGTTAATGAGTTAAATATGCTCAATACTGGCAAAATGTGCTTAGCAGTGCTTTATATTGCTTAATACAGGGCACTCATGCCTCAGGTGGTGCTGCAGGGCTGCCTATGTCAGATGCACATAGTATACCCTCTATACATGTTTGAAAACAGGTAGTGTCAAGTTAGGCATCCCTTTTACAGTATATGCAAGTCAGAGAGAGGTGTCATTTCCAGGGTTCCTACTGAGTCAGTGTATATGCTACGCGTTGCTTCTTTGCCAAGGCCAGGGCATACTGGGCACGCCTCCTTCTGCCTACTGGGGCAGGCTCAGGTTGTTCCTCTTCCGAGTCATGCTGTGCCTGTGCAGGCATTGGCAATGGTGGGGGGCTGGTTGGCCCTGCCCCATGCTGTTCCTGTTGCAGCTGTTTCCACAGGATCATATTGTGTAGCATGGCACATACCATAACAATTTGGGTACATGCAGTTGGTGAGTACTGCAAGGCTCCACCAGATGTGTCCAGGCACCGGAACCATGACTTGAGCATCCCAAACACACGCTGAGTTATGTTTCTTTTTTATGCATGTGCCTCATTATGGAGTTCTTGTTCAGGTGTGTGTGCATTTCTGATGGGTGTCATCAGCCACGGCTCCAGTGAGTATCGAGCATCCCCTACTAGGTGACCATCAGGGATGTCCCCATTGGCAAATCTCTGGTACAGCTGCATCAGAAGCCAGATGTGGGAATCGTGATAGCCTCCAGGGTAGTCAGCACACACATTCATTATTATGCGTTGGGCATCACACACGACCTGGCAGTTGATGGAGGGGAAGCCCTTGCGGTTGATGTAGACCCTAACCCGCTCACCGGGTGGTGCTTTGATGCATATGTGCATGCAGTCTATTGCACTCACTACCTCAGGGTATTCTGCTATTTGGTGGAAAAGATGCATATTGCTGGCCAGTGCCTCACGGGAATTGGGGAAATATACATGGTCACCGACATGTGCTGACATGTCATCCAGGAACTGGTGGAGTACCCTGGATGCTGATGCCTGTGAAATCCCCATCATATCACCAGTTGGTCTTTGGAAGGTACCTGTAGCTAGTATTCTTAGGCCAACACATACCTTGGTATCCACTGGGATGGGTTCCCCTCTGTTGGTTCTGTGTGTGAGGTGTAGCTGGCACAGCTCAACAATTTGCTGTAGGAGGTCTCTGTCCACCCTATAGCGCTCCACTATCTCCAGCTCATGTAGCCCCTGGTAGATAACACTGGGTCTGTACACTCTTCTCCATCTCCTCACTGTGGGTTGTTCAGCAGCATTCACAACATCACCACCCTCAGCATCTTGCACATGTTGGTTTATGATAGCAAGAGCAGCCACTAACATTTTGTCTGACTTAAGCTTTTTAAGCTTTCCCTCTTTGTATACTGCAGTGTTGCAGAGTTCTTGAGAAAAAACAGTTGGGAATGGTGTTTGCAGAGCTTAAAGTGCTGGGCTGGGCTAGTCTGCTGTCTGTATAATTGGCTGATTTTGATATATTTCACCTGGCAGCTCTGCTAGTTCTCCTTGGTTAACTTCCTACTACTTCTTTTCCTTCCTTTTGCCTTTCTGTTTCTGCCCGGGGCAGCACTGCGCAAACAAGCGCACACATGCAGACATGCACGCACACGCTGTGTGCATGTTTGCAAGGAGTTTCCTATCTTTTAACAGTGCACACCTTGGGTTTGAGGTTTTCAGATAGGACAACTGTAGGCACGCCTCTTGCAATCCTGAGCAACTCAGGGCAAACACAAGCCACTGTGCTCCAATTAGCTTACAGCCTGTCTGACACCCCCCTCATGATGTCACCTATATTGTACTCTTCTAATCATCTACTCCTACTCTTACACTCTTGGGACATGCCTCACATGCTGGGGAATATTGGGATTCACTATCCTTATCCTCATTTGCCTAGGATTGCCTAGTAATGCATGGTTTCATCTCTCACACTGAGCTCCCCCCCCCACTTAGCAACCACTAGTCAGTGGCCATGTTGTCTTCAGCCTGCCATTCACCTGCATGGCAGAATAAGCTTTTTAGTGAAAATGCCTATTTTTGGCTTTTTTAAATTATTTTCTTGTTTTTATAAGCGTTGCACGTTTGTGCGGTGCTGCGCTATGCTTAAACATCTGAGATCTGGGAAAAAAAAGTTAAATTGTTATATTTTTAAACATTTTAAAATGCCAATGGCCTTATATTTGGCCATTGGCATGCTTCCTCAATTGTATGCATCCTTTATTTGGAGCTGTCATAGCTCCATTTAGCTATTTGCAGAAATGTACTCCGTTACCAACGGAGTACATTTCTGCAGCTAATACTAATGAGGTAATTTGCATACCATGACGCTGTCTGTGCAAGAGTAGCTTTAGCAGCTCTCGTGCACGCCCTTGCCAGCTGTTCCTGGATCGCATGGCAAACATGTTGCCGGCGTGAGCTCCTACACTCTTCTTGCTCTCCGTGCAAGATTTTGTAAATCTGGGGGAAAATTAAATGTATACTCCGCTACCGCACACAAGTTGTGACTAATGTTTCTGTCGCCAAAATGAAAGTAATGCGAGTATGTAATGCAACTGTTACTATTATTTTTACTTTAATTCTGACAGGTAAAAAGCAACTACTTTAATTAGGTAATGGTGGGTATTTGTGAAGCCTTGCTGTTTACTGTTGGAATTGTGGCTTTGCAAGATTTGTGTGTATTTTGGTAAAGTTAGCTGTCGTACAAGCCTGTAACTACTGTTTCTGTGAAACAGATTAAATTAATAGAATCATTGCTATTTTCACTTTAATCCTGGCAGGTCAAAGCAGATACTTTAGGTCAGCAATTGGTATGATGGCTGTTTGTGGATGGAATGTTTGGCACTGTAGCTTTGGTGTAATCATTCTAACTTTGCAAGACTAATGTGTGTTTGGTTGAAATAAGGCAGAATGTAAACTCTGACTACTTGCATGCATCAATTCAATACAGTAATGAAAACGTTATTATTGATGATGGCAAGGCCAAACCAGCTTCTTTAGGTAGGCAGTGGGTATGAGGGGCTGTTTGTAAATGAAATGAGTGGTCCTACCAGTGGCGTAACTACGAGAGGAGAAGTGAGGCAATTGCCTCACGGCGCCAAGCGGCAGGGGGCACTTTCAGAGTCTGAACCTACCTTTAATTCTAAATTTGGTGAGATCAAACAAAAACTTAGTAAAATCGAGGCAGAATCCATTGACAGGAGAAAGATGAAACTTGAAAGGGACGTAAATGATTTTGCCAATGGTAATGTGTATATCAAACTCGGTGCTAAGGGGAGGTCTCGATTTAGAAAGAGCAATGTTTTTTCATCAACCCGGGACTCTTCATATTCATCGGGAAAACATCTTCCAAAAAGAGTGTCTCTTTTGAGATGCTCCCTAATGAAGAACCGGTTGACCAGGGGAACCAATCGGGTTTATCACAGGGCTTCCAGTGTTTTCAGAACAGCAACGGTAGTACAGGCAGCAAGCAGAAATGGAAAGGCAGACACTACCTGCTGAGAACAGTGAACAGGCATCTTCACAAATTGTTGACCATGAACTAAATGTTAATAAAGGTATTGATACCTTAAAAAATTTTAATTTACCAAATTTACCACTTTCTAATGTAGCCATTGGTGTGTTGTTAAAAGGGGCTAAATTCGTCCCCACAAAGTATCCTTCTCTTGGAAATGTTCTCATAGAAGCCAGTAAATTTTGTCGTAAACTTCATTTAGAGTATTTTTTTAGAGAGAAGTTTTGTTTGGCAGGCAAAGTAATGATTCTTTGACATCCAGTAGTTCTGAGGACTCTATTAGATCTTTCAGTATATGAATACGAAGATATTATGGATGTATATGACAATAATATTGAGGAAAGGTGAGATGGTGCCAATGCATTTTGGCCAGTTTAAAATTCCTAATCTACCACATGTTGAGAGTTCTTTTTGTCCTCCTAAGTTATCTGCTGTCATTTCCCTGTTTGAAAAACTATTATTGAATGATATTGAAAAATAATTTGGAAAGTTTAAATGCAAACATTTTAATTTGAGTAAAGATGAATGGCAGGGACTTTCTAAACTTTGTAGTTGTGTGGGAGACTATGTTTTTAGGGTAGTGGACAAGGGTGGGATTGGGTGATTATGGACAAAGTAACATATCAGGATATGGTATCTGAACTTCTGAATGACAACAGAAACTATTTAAAACTTTCCTACAATCCTCATTTGCGTTTTAAAAGTAAGTTAGAACCACTGGAGAAAGGGGAAAGATTGGGTTTTCTTTCCTCACAGTCTGTTAAGAAGTTACATATTGCTATTGCTAGAGATTCATATTTTTATGGTGTACCAAAGATTCCTAAGCATCTCAGCAAATCTTTGGGCAGACCGATTCTTTCTGGCATCAGTTCTTACTTGGAAAATGTGGGGGTATTATTGGACTCTCTATCGAAGAAACATTTGAGTTCCATACCAGCCCACATAAAGAATACACAGGAGCTTTGTGTTTTGATGAAGAATATTATCTGGAGAAAATATTATTTCTGGGCTACAATGGACATCTCTTCTTTATATACTAATATTACATTGGGCAAGGGTCTTGAAGCAATGGCAACTATATTGGGTGAAGGGCCACGTAGTTCTTATATTTTGGAACTATTGGAATTTTGTCTAACACGCACTTATTTTACTTTCAACAAAGAATATTACTTGCAGATAAGGGGCACAGCCATGGGGGCTCCCTTTACCCCCTATGCTATTTTGTAAATAGAAGAATTTGAAAAACGCTTCATTTACAACCATAGCTATTTTTAAGGAACATGTAGTGTTGTATAAGCGATACATAGACGATTTGTTTTTCATATGTAAGGGTCCCCGATTTGATTTTGAGAAATGTGTGACTGATTTGAACATGAACACTCATGGTTTGCAATTCTGTTGTCATACAGATCCCAGTGCCATACGTTTTTTGGATGTCCATTTTTTTTTTTTTAGCGAAATGGGTCCTATTCAATTTATTCCATTCAGAAAAAACCCTGCAGTTAACAATTTTTTGCATGATTTTAGCATGTATCCTGTACATCTTATTAGGGAATTGACTTATGGGGAATTTAGAAGAGTATGGATGAATACATCTGAAATGGCTTCCAAAGATAAATCTTTGAAGTGGAAGAGAGATTATAGGGTTGCCACCTTTTCAAATGCCCAAAGAGGGACTGTCCCTTGCAAAGTGGGACAGGTGGTAACCCTGAGAGATTATTGGTCTGGGGTTATTCCAGTTCAGTTTTCAATGAAGCAAAAAACAAATTCTTGAGAGAAACTTAAAATAGGGAGCAAGCACGTGAGGTTGGGACTTTTGAATACAAGGATCAGTTTACATCTAGAGTGGAGGGAACAGGAAATAAAATGTTTTATGTTACCAGATTTAGTCCCTTTTCAGACACTAAAACAAGTGGTCACAAGATTATGGCCAATGATAATAGCAGATGATAAACTGGTCACCTTATTTCTACAACATGTTACTTTTACTTTAGGTCACTTTTTGAATTTAAAAGAATTGTTGAATCATCCCATTACGAATCATACACACAATACTTCCATGGGATCTTTTTCATGTGACATATGTAGTGTATGTTGTAGAATAAGAAATTTATCTAACACTACAATTAATGGACATAGATTTGTTTCTCAAGAAAGATTTAATTGTCAATCGTGTGGTGTTGTATACATTTTTGGATGTGGATGCAATGAGGAAAATGGTATATAGGGCAGACCAAAAGAAAGGTTAAGGTAAGAATCTCTGAGTACCTGGGAAACATTAGAAAGAATAATAATAAGTTTAATCCAGTGGCAGAACATTTCATGAGGGTCCATTTTGTAAACTGTTATTCTTTATTTTTTTAGTGTGTTGGGACAGCCGACTGGCACTTGTGGTACTGGGACATCGTTTGCCAGCAAATTGAATTGTTAGAAATTACTTTTATTTTTAATTATGGCACTCTGGCTCCCTATGGTCTAAATCAGGGAATATCTTCTTTTTTTTTTTTTTTGCATTCCCTTTTACAGTGATGTTTCGCATTACACCACTGCTTTTGCAACTAAACAACAAAGCTGATGTTATTTTGTACTAGGTTATTGGTGCTGCATCAGGGATATTTTACTGTCTAAAATGTGTATATATATATATATATATATATATATATATATATATATATATATATATGTGTATGTATGTGGTAGCCTCTGTTGAAAATTGTTTTTGTTCCATCCATTTGGCTTCGGTCATCTCGATGGCTTGGGTTCCCGGGGGGGAATGTTTGGGCACCTAGGAAAAGTTTGCCTCAGGGCACTTCTAACGTAGTTACGCCACTGCTACTATTTGCTGTTATAAATCTGCCTTTGCAAGTCTGCTGTGCATTTAGGTGTAGTGAGATGGAGTGAATACAAGTACTGACTTTTGGCTAATGTTTATGTGAAAGCAAAACAGTAATGCAATTGCATTTTTTTTAACTTTATAGGTTCAAGCCAGATACTTTTGGTGCAATGGGGTTGGGGAGCTATGTCATTTTCAGAATGAAATGACTGGCCATTTACTGTTGTAATTTTGGCTTTGCAAGACTAATGTGTATAGGGATAATCATATGGTCTATTGCTATTGTCTCTGTAAAGCAAAAATTAAACTAACACAAATGTAGTATTATTTTGATGCTGGAAGGATCAACACAGAAACTGTAGTGAGCAATGAAATGACTGGCCCTGTTTTATTCTTTTAATTCTGGCTTTGCAGGGCTAATGTGTTTATGGGAGAAACAAGATGGAATGCATGCTGTGACAGTGTGTGCATCGAAAATACATTAATAAAAGCATTGATATTATTTTTATTTTAATCCTGGCAAGGTCAAGCCAGATACCTTAGGTAGGTCATGGGCATGGGGGATTGTCAATGAAATTAGTACTGTTCATGAAGCTGTACTTAAAAGGTAAACAATGATGGTACCTAATAATTTTTGTAATATGTTTTCTTCAGGGTCACCACCACCAGAATACCAGAATAAGTGAGCAGACTGTTACAGTGGCCTATCTAAAGTCTTTTAATATTAGTGACTTGACCTTTGATGAGAAGTTAAGACTCAAGAGGACTGGAAGATCCATACATGATTTCAAGATGGAGTCTCAAGGTAAAGGTAGGTCAAGAACATACAGGCATAGCTTCAGCAGCTCAGTCTATGACAAGCATACCTGGATCTGTGGGTGTGCAGAAATAAACAGTTTGCATTGCTTCCCGTGTTTATTGTAAGGTGGATAGGATGCCTGGACATCAAAAGGTATGAATGACCTGAAGAGAATGGAAGAAAAGGCTAGAAAGCATGAACAGTCTGCTAAACATTTTGACAACCAAATGAGTCTAGCAATTTTAGGATCTGTGGATATTAGGTCTCAATTAAGTACTGGATGCCAGTTATCAGTGGAAAGACACAAGAAAGTGGAAGAAAACCTTCATGCTCAATCAGTTATAATTGACTGCATCAAGATGTGTGCTGAAGAAGAAGTAGCTTTAAGAGGCCATGATGAATCAGAAGACTCACTGAGTGCTGGAAGGTTCTGCAGACTGGTAGACGTCACCTGCAGGATTGATCGGAAGTTGGCTGAACATGTAAAAACCTCAATTATTTTTAAAGGAACATCAAAAACAATTCAGAATGAACTCCTGGACTGCATGCTAACAATATGCAGAGAAGAAACAAAAAAATAGTTTCATACTGCAAAATTTGTAGCAGTAATTGCAGATGAAACCTCTGATGTTGGAGGGTTGTGGCAAACTGTCATTGTGTTCTGCTATGTTGTCAATGACCCGGTGCTTGAACATTTTGGATGATATTTTATACCACCTGGACAGACTGCAGAACATATTGCTGCTGTGATAAGAGAACAGTTGAAGGAAGTAGTAGGAGGCCAGCATGAAAAAGTGGTTTCTCAGAGTTATGATGGTGCATCTGTTATGAGTGGAGTTCAGCATGGGTCCCGGCCATCATAAGACAGGAATTTAAATATTCTTATTATGTACACTGCTATGCTCCCCACCTTAATCTGGTAAGGCAAAGAGCCATGCTACATAATACTGAAGCAAAGACATTTTTTAAACTCTTGGTGGAATCCCAGACTTTTTCTCATGTTCATTTCAAAGACAAGCTGCTCTGGACAGTATAGTAGCATGATGCATGCTTGTGAATGTCAAGAACACAATGAAGTTTTAATATCTGTACTGTAAATGCAGTGTACAAAAACTTGGGCTTGCTGTCAGAGTGTTTTTATTATTTGTACAAGTGCCCTAAATTTGCTGCAGCAACTGTACAGGTAGCAAATGGGCTACTGTGAACACTTGGAGATAATAAATTTAAGTTTTAGCTGACAGTTTTCCATTGTATAATGCCCCATGTTGACATTCTATACAGACAACTTCAGTGCTGTACTACAGATGCAACCACAGTTGAAAAGGATGCAAATATATTTTTGAATGCAATTGACAGTGTCAGATCGGATATCAATGGCATTGTACAAAAGTAGCATACTGGCAAGACATAGATGAGGGCCAACAAGATCTCAACCATTGTATGACACATTGCTGATTGCTGTAAAGGAAGTCTGTGATGTCATAAAGTTCCAGGCAAGATCATGATCTGAGCAAACTAGGTGTCTTCAGGCTTCTCACCTTCTACTGCCAGAAACCTTTTCAATGTGCATAAAAGAGTTTCCAGAAAATCTCTTCACAGCAACAACAGAAAATTATCCATTCCTGGTATGGGGACAACTTAGAATAGAATTTGGAGTGGTGCATCACTGTGAAGACTTTGCAGCAAGTGGCAGTGCAGTTAAGATGTTAACCTTCTTGGCGGACAACTCATTAACCAGTTTATCTTCAGAGATTTACAATGTGTTGTTGATTATAGCCACCACACCAAGGTCAACTGCTGAGGCAGATAGTCATTTCTCAACAAGGAAAAGAAATAAAATGTTTCTTCATAGTACAATGGGGCAGGAAAGAATGAATGCATTGGCTATGATTTTAATAGGAAAAGAGTTAAGGTGGAATATAATAGACTTCAACCAAAGAGTTATTGATTTGTTTACACAAAATAAAGAGAGACAAATGGACTTTATCTACAAGTAAGAAACCTGAGAAATACCCACAGGAACACAACAGAGGCACTTATTTGGTAGTGGTACTATACTACAAGTTCTTATTTGGAATCAGGGTCATGTGAATATTTTGTTTGCTTGGCACACTTGAAACAGTCCTTTTTGTGTGTCCAGAAAAAGGAAAGAAAAATTAAATCCAGTACGACCTGATGTGTTCCATACCAGATCACATCTTCTCTTTGGGTACAGAAACAGAGTATGAAGTATTATTTGCAGCATACTGCATATGTAAGTCTTCAAACCAACCTGAATATACATGTAGCAATGTGCTCTGCCTTCCAGTTCTGGTAACTATAACAGCAAATTGTATGGACTTTGAGATCATCCTACTGTCTGTCAGAATCACTGGCACATTAGGCATTGGAGTGACCTTGAATTGTGAATAATAAAATAGTACAGTGAGATCTCCAAATCTTCTTACTTTTCATATGGCATTGTACAAAATGCAGATTGCTTCATAAAATACACTGTATGTTTACTACATCATGTGTAGTCATAATAGTTTCATGCAGTCAAGACCAACCACTTTTTCACTGTTCAGAGGTGTTATAGCAGAACCTAAACACCTCATTAACTCTGAAATGAGCTTTAGTCTAGTATTGGTTGGTAGACTATTCAGCATGTGCAATAGTGACTGAGCACTTATTTTATGCAAATTGGTAAGTGTGGTCAGCGTTGATGCCACTATAACATAACCCCACCCCTTTCTAGTTGGTCCCACCCATTTGGCTGTCTCCTGCAGCTACCCTTTGATTTGAAGTCACCAGCCACAACTGGTCACAAGTACTTTGAGTTAAAATCTTCATTATAAACGACTACCTTAAAAAATCTCCCTGGTACCTAGTTGTGTAAAGAGCAACTGGCTTTCACACTGGAAAGCAGAGCCTTGTAAGTACAATTAGCAATCTAGTAGCCAGTCATTTACCTCTCTTGTACCATCCACTAGTAAAAAAAAAATGGTTTTATACTTTCCTACTATCTTTACAGCCAGTTTAGTGGATTTGGGAGTCCTGATGCAATGTAACAATTGTCTCATTCTTAAATACAACCACTTAATTCTAAAGTAAACTAAACACAGGGAAGCAGAGCCTTGTAAGTACAATTAGCAATCTAGTAGCCAGTCATTTATCTCTCTTGTACCATCCACTAGTAAACAAATTGGTTTTATACTTTCCTACTATCTTTACAGCCAGTTTAGTGGATTTGGGAGTCCTGATACAATGTAACAATTGTCTCATTCTTACATACAACCACTTAATTCTAAAGTAAACTAATACGGTATGTGAGAGATGTAGATACAATGTCACCAGAGGCAAGGGTCTCACTAACAAAAAAAAAAAAAAACACCAAACAGGTTGGAAGTCGCACACACACTACAACTACTATACATAGTGTGGACCAGACACATAGATCTACATATTCTGAGGCTCTTGAATGACATTTTCCAAATTTTCCAAAACCTTAAAGGTCTAACAGATATCACTCACAAAATAAGTATTCTCAGCATCCTCTAGAGCACTCTACTAAGATAAACACACCAAGATGCATTTAGCATCATCACAAGGTTCTAAAACTCTAAGCCAGTAAGGCAAATCACTGCACAACACAATATTTTAGTCACAGGAAATGCTAGTATGAGATAGCAAGTATCCCACTCATCAGGGTGAGCAAGGAGAGAGTCATAGTAATCTGCCTGCCAGGGAAAAGAATCTGCCAGATCTTGTGTGCTCTCAAATCAATGCACTGTGTCCCAAGACTCACACTCCACATTCCTAAGCACCCTGTAGAATATTAGGGTCCAACCTATCACTCTCATACTAGGCAACTTCAACTACCCCTCCATTAACTGGAAAAGCTAATCATGTACCAATACACTTGCCCAACATTTCATGGAGTTCATTAATTCCAATGCCCTGGACCAGCTCATTCTTACCCCAACTAGATGTAGCAACATCCTTAACCTGGTCATTACTAACATGGGTGACCGTTGCTCTACATCAATAGTCAGCTCCTCCCTGGTTAGATCCGACCGCAAATGAATCACCTTGGAAATCCACATTCCCCCCTCCCCCGCAAAGGTAACCACCATGAAAAACTTCTCCAAAGATAACTTTGGGCTCCTAAAAATAGAGGTGGCTAACTTCACGGCACCCATGCAAATGAAGAATAGTTGCATGACTGCTGAATCATACCAATACACTGTACAAACATGTACACAAATGCATGGATCTCACGATACCCAATAGAACCAAGATGCTCTCCTCCAAAAAAAAGGAAGTTAATCTGCTGGTCCCCTGCCATAAACAAACTCTACAACAGAAGGAGGAAACTGATGTGGAATAAGGTGAAGTCCCAAGATTGGAAAAACTCCCTTATCAGCCTCAACAAAAAGTGGAGATCCCTCATCAAATCCTCTAAAGCTAGCTATAAAAACAGAATTGCAGCAGACAGTAAAGACAACTGCAAGGCCTTCTATAGTTATATAAAGAATCTCCACGGCAATATCCAGATTTGCTCTGAGCTACTGCACAATGGTACTACCTATACCAAGCCAACAGATATTGCCAATATACTGGCCGACAGATTCAGTGCCAACTTTACCCCTCCACCCAAAGAACCAATCACAATACCAGTAGATTGCCAGGCACCCAGCATTACTGCTGCACAGGTTGAAACAGCACTGTCCAAGGCCAAGAATACAGCTTCTATGGGACCTGACAATATCCCTGGCTGTGTTCTACATGAACTACAGAGTGAACTGGCACCTCACCTTTGTGCCCTGTTCAATCACAACCTGACCTCAGGCTTTGTCCTTAGTAAATGGTGCACTGCTACAGTCATCCCTCTCCACAAAGGAGGAGTGACTACAGACCCTGGAAACTATCACTGCATTAGCCTGATGAGTCTGATATGCAAAGATATGGAACGCATCATTATGGACCTAATAAACAAGGATATAGGGAATCTCCAAACTCTAGATCCCACACAGTTTGGTTTTGTGAAGGGTAGATCATGCCTGCTCAACTTGTTCAACTTATTTGAGTCAGCCACCATAGCTGTGGATGAAGGAAAGGTGGTTCATACAGCCTACCTTGATCTGAAAGGCCTTTGATACCATTCCCAACTCAGGAATCATGGGAAACTCACCAAGCTAGGCATCAACTCCTATATCTATAGGTGGGTTGCAAACTGGCTCACAGATCAAACCCACAGTGTGAAAGTAGCTGACTCCAAGTCAGACTGCCGACTAGGCGCAAGTGGAGTTCCACAGGGTTCAGTCCTGGATCCTCTCATGTTTGGTATCTACTTTTCTGAAGTCCAGGCCAACAGGAAGGGACTCTGGCTGACAAAGTTCACAGATGATTGCAAGTTGGGAGCTATTATTAACTTCCCAAGTGATGCTGACATCCTGCAGAATGACCTCACTGAGACCGACTGGTGTCAGAACCATGGCCTTAAGCTCAATGCCAAAAAATGTGTTGTTATCCCCTTTGGGAAAAACCCGGTTCCCATGAATTACCACATTGATGGTAGTCCACTGAACGCAAAAGGCGTTATAAGAGATCTGGGAACATAGGTTGACAACAACCTCTCTTTTGATCACCCCATTGCCACGGTGGTCAGAAAGTCCGTTTATGTGGCACATCTCATTGCTAAGGGTTTTGCATCCAGGAAGAAAGAGGTCATTGTCTCACTCTACTCTTCTCTCATTAGGCCAGTTATCGACTACAATACCCTATTTGGCATGTACCTCACTAGACACTTGCAACAACTAGAGAGGCCACAAAAGTACCTCACAAAGAGGATCCTAGGCCTTAAACACTTATCCTATATGGACAGACTCAACAAACTCCAACTATTCTCTGTCTCATATCACCTACTAAGAGACGATCTCTGCTTGACTTACAAAGCCATGTCTGATCCAGATCTGTTAGAAATGCTACATCTAAAGAAATCCTAATACCTCCGCACCATATGCTGCAGAAACCTCAACCTCATTACCAAAATCAACAGAACATACTGGAGGGACAGATTCATAACCCAGACACTGCCCATGCTATGGAATAGACTTCCCATACATGTCAAGCAGAGCACCTCACTGACCCTCTTCAAGAGAAATCTTGATGAGTGGATGGGAAATAGAAAATTCACCCCTGGGATAACTCCAGTGGCTCTACTCGACAGAGGCACTGGGAACTAAGGTTGGGTAGCATGATGGCATCAGTCTTATGGCTAGGCTTGTAAAAACCCCAGGGCCATTATCCTAGTACACACCTATGAACCTATGAACCACAAGCACAAGTGTGGCTTTCTCATAGTCCATGTGGTTGTAGATCTGAGATGTACCTTCCTGGGTTATATGAAGAGATACGTGAGAGAGCTCTCAGACTATGCATTCCAGGCCAATATGATCCTAACATTGAGTAGCATTCTATCTTCTGCAAGGATGAGTCCATGGTACCAACAGTAAATAACTGACTTTAATAACTGGCTTAGTTTTTGATGACTTTTCAAGGGAGCACAATGTTTGCATGCCTGCCTGGGGGGTATGGTAGATTTACTGTGCTGCATTACGAGGAATGATCTGCACCTGACCTTACCCCCAGGATTTTAAATATTGGCTAAAACCTTTTCCACTCTCTTAGTGCCTTTTTTAGATAGTGCCAACATGATAAACCTACCATCATAGTTATATGACTTAGAATAATCTAAAAGTGTTATTCAATGCCAGGAATCTAATCAATAAACTCTACTCTCTACAAGCTCACTACATCCTGAAGAATATAGGCATCTGTGCAGTTACTGATACTTGGTTTAAAGCCAAAGAGGGCACCCAAACAGTATGAGGCTATAATGCATTCCAAACAGTCAGAATATCTACAGCACAGGTACACTACAGGTGGAGGAGTCTCAATTTGCATCAAGCACAAATGTACCTTAAGTCTATTGAAATATATGACACGCTTGAGGTTCTCAGTATCCAGCTTACCATAAAAAAGTCCCATACTATATCCATGCAAGTTATAAATCCCCATCCATGATTTAGAGAGCACAAACCACAGATATGAATGTACAGCAGACACTCCACATTCAACCCAACACACTTTTTATGGGTGACTTTAACCACCCCGACATTAACTTTGAATTATACATGACCTGGAACATGAAGAATTAGTCTGTGCACACATCAGAAGGTACATATCCTTGGCCTTGTCCTCACAAACATGGGGGAGCATGCACTACTCCTAGTGTAAAGTCCTCATTGGTCAGGTCAAACCACAAAACTGTCTCTTTTGAAATAAAAATTAAGTCTAGGATGGCAGCTAATGCTTGAGCATTTACAAACTATTCCAATGCTAACTACCTCCTACTCAGCAACAGTCAATATAAATTCCAAACTCTCCTAATCTTAGGAACACATCTGTCTGTCTGAATTGTTCATATAAACCCTGTAAAGTCATGTAAATAGCTGCATAGAAACAGCTGTACTACCTGAAATAAATACATGAGAGCCTCCACCCTAATGGAATCCCTGTATAAGTAGAATTTTTAATAAAAGAAAGATAAAAGACAATTGTCCCCAAAAACAGGAAGGGTATTGTTCAGCAAGGTAAAAACTACCTCACTAATCTGAACAAGCAACTCAGGGGACTAATAAAGTCCACCAAAGCCAAATCCGAGATAAAAAATAGCATCCTAAACTAAGGAAAACCATATGGCTTTCTTCAGTTATGTCTGCAACCTTAAAAGCAAAGTCCTAAAATGTGCCAAACTAATGGTGAAGGGAACCACCTATACAAAACTACAGGATACAACAAATCTGTTGGTCAATACATTTAGATGACTTTTTTTTTATTCACATCACCCTGAGTCACCTCCCCCCCCCCCCCAGGAAATATCCTCTATCATTTCACAATCAACTATCACTAAGAAGCAGATCCTCACTCCTCTCTCTAAGTCAAAAAACACTGCTTCAGTGGGACCCAACAATATCACAGGATGCCTCCTGAACAGTATGAAATGACCTGACAGACTTACTAGAATCTACTTTTAACCATAGCCTCTAGACGTTTCATGCCAAACAAATGGAGATCTGCAATTGCTATCCCTCTGGACAAAGGGGTGGGCAAAATCCTGGGGCACTACAAACCCATAAGTTTGACTAGTTTTATATGCAAGGATATGGAAAGAATTATCATGGATCTAATAAAACAACATAGGAAAACTACAGACACAGTACCTTACCAAGTTTGTTTTTTTTCAAAGACAGGTCATATCTACTTAACCTGGTAGACTTCTTCAGGAAGGTCACTAATGTTATAGACAAGGACAAAACATAGCACACTGCCTACTTTTACCTAGCCAATGTGTTCAACACAATGACTCATTTAGACATTGTAGATAAACTTTAAAATTAGGCACTGGCCAATATGTCACCAGATGGTTAGCTAGAGGACTCATAGATAGGACACAGCAATTTAGGATACGGGAATCCATTCTTAGCTTTCAAGGCATTATCTGGCCCACACCAACTGATCATTTTCACAAATGCAAAACAAATAGCAACAGAAATACCTAAGATAAGGACCTTAGCCTTGTTTGTGACATAAACAGGACATGTTAGAGGGATAGGTATTTGTCTCAAAGATTACCCATTCTCTGGAAAAGGCTTCCCATGCATGTGAAGCAAAGCTCATCCTAACCCTATCCAAATATAGCTTGGACCAATGGATGGGAAATTACAAAGTTACCCCTGGTTTGGCACCTATGTCCCTAATGGACAGTATCATCCTGTGAAAGTTTGGTGTGTACAAGCCTAGAATGTAACCATAAAATTCTTTGAAATATTGACATGTCAGCAATATCATGGTAAATTTAGGGTATATCCAAAAAAAGATAGCCAGCACCCAGGAGGATCTGAAGTATAAATCTTTATTAGAAACTGAAACTAGACCGGTTTCAGCACAAGGCTTTCTTCAGTAGTACATGTGTATTATGTGTATTATGTACTACTGAAGAAAGCCTTGTGCTGAAACCGGTCTAGTTTCAGTTTCTAATAAAGATTTATACTTCAGGTCCTCCTGGGTGCTGGCTATCTTTTTTTGGATCTACCGTGCTTGCTTGCCTGGCACCAGCTTAACTTGCTAGCTTCTTTTTCATACATAAATTTAGGGTATGCTTGGCTAGGTTTAAAATATCACTTGATCCAATTGCCTAGTAACCACCTATGAATCTATGAACCTATGAACTACGCAGGCTGCCTGACTATAAAAGAAAGCAGACTTACAGCAGAAGTTATAGATTCAGGAAGCATGCATGGTGTATGCAACACATACCTCTCAACTGTCTAGATCTTTGCAGAATGTCCAGATTTTTCCTCTCATACTTTTGGTCTGCTCCTAATAACGTGTGGTTTTATAGCAAATCACTGAGGATTGACGTCACTAATTAATGACATACATTTGAGCTTCAAACTTCATATACTTCAAAAAATGCATGTTAGCACAACTGTTATTCTAGCAACTCTCTATGTTTATAAGAGCAGTATTTAAAATCTGTCACTATGTTGCATTATATGACTTTTGCTTTATTTTTATACACACACGACTGCACACACACACACACACACACACACACACACACACACACACACACATACACACACACACTCAAGTACACACACATGTATTACCCTCTGAATTACAAACATATGTCATGTATAACCCCTAGATGAAACACTACACCTTCTTGTGCATCTCTCCACCAGAATGTGAAGCTTGAATTGTCAACCCTTAAGTGCACCAGCTGTTGCATTATCACACTTACTTTTTTTATCTTTTTACAACTGTGTCTGAGGGTGGATAATTTGGAGTAAAGGGAAAAGGTCAGGATTTTTCCCTTTTGCTTCAAGTTTGTGTCAACTCAGAGGTAGTTTGGAGTTCAGGGTGTGGTAGCAGAATTACCACTCCATCAACTGTCTGGTGGTTTCTAATAGACAGTGTATATTCTACTATGTTTCTGCAGGTCAGGCAGGCAGTTCCCTCAACTCCCACATATGTTACACGTCCAACATCAATCAGAGATTTATGTGTGGTGACTTTCCTCAGAAGCATCTTACTGCTGATGCCAGATATGCCTTGGAATCATGATTAATGGCACCTATCAGAAATACCCAGACCAAGGCAGACAACAGCTACAGTTGTGCTCTGTCACACACTTATTTCATTGCAATGCATATATTTGATGGCCTCCTGAAGGCACACTTTTGTTGCCAGGATGCATCTGATGATGCCCTGCAGTATGACCCTGGCAAAAGTGCTAAGATATTTTCTACTTGTGTTATGTTACATAACATAATTGGGAAGAAAAAAGTTGGAGCCAGAAGTATATATTCAGAGAAAAAAGTTGCACCAAACCAGGCAGTGGAGGAGGAGCTGATAAGGATTCTATGGAGAAGCCAGAAGCAGGAGTGGAGTATGAGTGATCAAGGTGGGCACACTATGCTGTAACACTGCCTAAGATCTGTTGCTGACTCATAACTGTGGGATAAAATAAAGCATTAAACAGAACATTAAAAGTGATGTTTGCAAACTTACACCCTGGCTGTTAAGTATCTGTGCACAGACTGGCCACACTGTGCATCAAACATGGGCTACACACTAACAAAATACTGAGGAAACAGCACAGTTATCAGTATTTGAACAGGCAGGGAGAGACATAATGAGAAATATCATCCACAGAAAAATGTGGATATGTTGCAATGATTGATATAAACTTGGTGCTGTGAGTGTCTTATGTGAGGGAGGTAGGGCTTTTGGTTTACTGTGCAGGGTGGGGGCACTGTTACCTTTGATGCGCATGTGTGCAGATTTGGGCATTGTAGATGCGGGTATGTGTGTGTCTGCTGAGAAACAGTCTTAGCAGATTTTGTAGCACACTGATAGGCTCCTATAGACAGGCCCAGGGCAGCAACAGGAGATGTGTGTGCAGTCTGTGGTGCCTCCATCGAGGATAGAACCCTCACCTGGAAAGTTCAAAGACACTACCCAGCCCTTCCATAAAGGAAGGTGTGCTGTAAGAATGTAAGTGATAAGTAGTAACACACATCTTTGTGTCATGAACTTCATGACCTCATCAACATTAATGTTTTACCCCACTTACCTCCATATTAGAAGGTGGGATGAAAGTGGATATAGTATGTGTGTCTGACCTAGGTATTTCCTTTCCATGATAACCCTCAACAAAGGAAACAGAAGTGAAGTGAGTGCCCATGAGAAGTATGTCTGCCTTGCTAGCTGTGTGCACAGCGAAACCTGTATTATACAAACTGCCTGTAGAACATGTCCATCAAGTTACACATATGTGACATGCAGTCCCAAAGATCATCACGTACACACTGTATAACACAACATTTCAGCAATGATTGAGATGTTGTTAGTCTGTTCCTCTGTAATGGCCATACACATTCATTGGGCCACATTCATAGAGACAGCTAGTTCAGTTTGAGGCCTTTGCCCATGGTCTCTATGGCAATCAGCATGATGACCACCCCCGTCTTCCCCATACTCAGAGGAGTTGGTGACAACCAAGCAAAACTACATCACAGGAGGAGACATCCCTTCCCGCATAGATCTGTCTGTGACACCTTGTCCTTTAGTGTCTACTGATGTCTCTGGGATGGGTTCCGCAGGCATAGTGGACATATCCACTGAATGAGGTAGGGATCATGACTCCACATTGCCTGTATTCAAAGCAGACACCATGCTTGCAGGCATTGACAAATTTTGGCTGCCATCATTTTAGCATCTGAGTCAACATGAAATATCCATGGTAGAGGAACCTGATAAGAATGTTGCTCTGATGACACCAGTGAGAATTTCCCACAATAAATAAGAATCATCACATGTCTTTAATCTGAGTGAATAAATTAACTATTGGCTATAGTAGTAGAACACATTAATAGCAAGTGTACTTTTTAACTGGTGGTCTCATTGTCTATAGCTTTGATGTTCCATGGTAAAAAAAAATGACAAAATATGTAATCTTCAGGACAGTACACCTTTGTCCAGCATGCAATTACATGATATATAGCAGACATATAGACCTGGGGAATATCCAACAGAGATTTTTTAGAGTCCACTGCAGTGCTACTCCAATGTCTAGGACTCCACTATGGCTTCCTGATGACTCAGCCCCCCCCCAATCCCTTGCAGTGTGGCAGGGCATTCCTCTGTTGTTAATGCTGGTTCAACTGATGGACCACCTCCATTCTCCCTAAGTTCCTATGCCAGGTGTGAGGCATTGTCTTTGGCAACATTAATGTCAGTGGTCCAGTGAGTGATGTGTCATAGTTTCTGCCTTGGCCACTCACAACATTTTGGTGGTGCTGCGGTACCGTTGTCGCCTCACAGTTAGACGTTGCCCGTTCGATCCTCAGTTAGAGCGTCTTCTGTGTGGCGACATGCGTGACCGGGCATTCCTTCATTGAAGGTTGTGCATTAGGCCCAGCAAGCCAGCACATAAAACTCTACTGCCAAGCATTAGCGGACCGGAGTTCCGCTGTGGCGACCCCTAACTGGGGAAAAGCCGAAAGACACAAGCAAACCACTGCTGACCAGTCAAGATCTTGATAGAGACAGTAATTTAGAGTGCTTGATCATGAACATGAAAGACCTGCATCAAGATCTCAATGTCGACAAGGTAGTATTTACATATTTGTTGCTTGCATTTTGCAGGCATCATGCTGTGTAAGGAATGACTAATCTGTGTGCTGCAAGTAGGTGCTAGTGATACACACACACGCACACACACACACATATGTATATATATATATATATATATATATATATATATATATATATATATATATATATAAATATGTGTGTGTGTGTGTGTGTGTGTGTGTGTGTGTGTGTGTGTGTGTGCATGTTTATAATATATATATATATATATATATATATATATATATATATATATATATATGTGTGTGTGCGTGTATATATATATATATATATATATATATATATATATATATATATATATATATAAGTATGAATGTACTTAAATTCAACAAATAGGTAAAATATCAATGTCACTAATGTTGACATGTTAATATTGACAAATGCACCCACACATCCCCTGCTAATTATCTAGTCCAACTTGAAGATCGAACAATCCCCAGGGAAAGATCATATTCTACAACCCTGAGAATTGTTGACCATGCACATCTGTCAGCCATCTTGTTTGACTACCAAAGCATGTCGACAAACCAGAGGTCAACATTAAGGAGTTCTATTTATTTTTACGGGTTTCTATATATCTACCTATATCTGTTTATTTATATATATATATATATATATATATATATATATATATATATATATATATATATACATACATATATACTGGAGATAAAAAGTGTACACACCCCTGTTAAAATGCCAGGTTTTTGTGATATAAAAAAAAATGAGACCACGATAAATCATTTCAAAACTTCTCCCACCATTAATGTGACCTATAAGCTGTACAATTCAATTAAAAAACAAACAAATCTGTTAGGGGAAAAATATAAAAAATAAAAAACGTACAATAAGCTGGTTGCATAAGTGTGCACACACTTACACTAATACTTTAATGAAGCACCTTTCGATTTAATTACAACATTCAGTATTATTGGGTACACACCTGCCATCAGTTAAAGACACTATGATTAACCCTAAATAAAGTCCGAGTAGGATTTTCCTGACATTTACTCAGTTGCTTGCTACAGCAAAAGCCATGGTTGGTAGAGAGCTTACAAAGCATCAAAGGGATGTCATTGTTGAAAGGTATCAGTCAGGAGAATGGTACAAAAAAATTTCCACAGCATTGGATATACCATGGAACACAGTGAAGACAGTCATCAAAAAGTGGAGAAAATATAGGACAACAGTGATGTTGCAAAGAACTGGACGTCCCTCCAAAGCTTATGAAAAGAAAGGATGAAAACTGGTCAGAGAGGCTGCCAGGAGACCTACAGCAACACTGAAGGAGCTGCAGGAATTTTTGGCAAGTACTGGTTGTGTACTACATGCGACAACAATCTCCCATATTCTCCATATGTCTGGACTATGGGGTAGGATTGCAAGATGGAAGCCTTTTCTTACACAGAAAAACATCCAGGCCCAGCTAAAATTTGCAAAACAATACATCAAGTCTCCCAAAAGCATATAGGAAAATGTGTTATGTGTTGAACTTTCTGGCCACAATTCCAGCAGGTGTGTTTGGCGCAAAAACAAAACTTCACATCACCAAAAGAGCACCATCTCCATGGTGAAGCATGGTGGTGGCAGTAGGGGTTGTTTTTCTTCAGTTGGAACTGGGGCTTTAGTCAAGGTGGAAGAAATTATGAACAGTTTCAAATACCAGTCACTTTTGGACCAAAACCTTCAATCTAGAAAACTGAAGAGGAATTTCACCTTTTAACACAACAATGACCCCAAGCATACATCCGAATCAACAAATGGCTTCACAAGAAGAAAATTGAAGGTTTGGAATGGCCCACCCAGAACTCAGACATAAATCCAATAGAAAATCTGTGGTGTGACTTGAAGAGGGCTGTGCACAAGAGATGCCCTCGCAATCTGACAGATTTGGAGTGCTTTTGCAAGAAAGAGTGGGCAAATATTGTCAAGTCAAGATGTGCCATGCTGATAGACTCCTACCCATGAAGACTTAATGCTGTAATTAAATCAAAAGGTGCTTCAATAAAGTATTAGTTTAAGGGTGTGCACACTTATGCAACCATTTTATTGTACATTTGTTATTTTTTATCTTTTTTCCACTAACGGATTTGGTTGTTTTTCAATTGAATTGTACAGGTTATAGATCACATTAAAGGTGGGAAAAGTTTTGAAATGATTTATTGTGGTCACATTTTTTTATATCACAAAAACCTGGCATTTTAACACAAGTTTGTACACTTTTTATATCCACTGTATGTTTATATATATATATATATATATATATATATATATATATATATATATATATATATATATCTTTATAAACTGCAAGAAAATCCCAGCCAAGATAGATGGTCAGGTTCAGCAAGCTCTGCATGGAGTGCCTGAATAGTGTAAGAGCTGCTGCAAGCAATGTGGCCACCGAGTGATCCAGGAACGAGCCCCCAAGACGTGCACTGGCGCACTTACACTATTCCCACATGGACACCACTGCTATAAGCTAATTACCTCATTTGCTAGTGAAAACGATGCAAATGAGGTGAATTAGCAATCCAGGAAGCAGGCAGGCATCTGTGCAAGAACGGTGTAACCTGCAGAAATGTATTCAGTTACTAACCGAATACATTTCTGCAAATTACAAAATGAAGGCATGAAGGCTTTAAAGAAAGCATGTATTCAATGTAGTAGGCATGCCATTGGGATGAGAAATAATTGCAAAATTATAAAAAACAACTTTATTTATTTTTTTGTCCGATCTCGACTGTTTTAGCATAGGGCAGTGGTGCGCAAATGAGATCGACCCGAAAATAAGAAAAAAAGTTGGAAATAAGCTTTTAAAACCAAATCAGCATTTTGCCATAATAGTCAATGGCATGCATAAGACAACAATACCAGGGAGTAGTGGTTGCTAAAGGGGAAGGCTAAGTGTGAGTGTAGTAACTATGAATTAGCATTCTGCTTGATGCAAATGAGGGGATTGATACTGAATCACATATTTCCTCTCAGTGTCAGCTTGCACCCAACTGTGTAGGTGCAGCACCACAACTGTACAAGTCTAAGAGATGGATGACCTCATAAGGGGGAGTGTCATGCATACTATAAGCTTATTGGAGCTCTGTGGCCTGTGTTTGCCCTTAACTAAGAATAGCTAAGGAAGAGTGTGTCTGTGGCTGCCTATCAGTCTTTACATTGCCTAACTGGGTGTGCACACCGCACACTGGGTTTAAAAACAAAAAAAAACTGGAAATAGCAGCTCTGTTCACATCTGTGCACTGGGTATGCATGGTGCACCTCAGGGTTAAAACAGGAAGGCAATGGGAAGGGAAAACTTCAGTAGGAAAGCAATCAAGTAGAACTAGCATAGCTATCAGGTGAAATGTATCAGAATCAGCCAATTACACATGGAACAGCTAAGCACACTACTATAAACTATCCAAACACCTTCCAATCTAGTTTTTCCAACAAACTCTACACCACCAGTGTACACAGACAGGGTAATTTTACCTGACAAAACTAACAAAATGTTAGGGGTAACTGTCGCTCTCATACAGCAATATGTGCAAGAGGCTGAGGGTGGTGAGGATGTGAATGTTGATGACCAACCCACAGTGAGGAGAAGGAGAAGAGTGTACAGACCCAGAGTAACCTACCAGGGGCTACATGAGCTGGAGATAGTGGAGTGCTATAGGGTGGACAGGGACATTCTACAGCAAATTGTTGAGCTGTGCCGGCCATGCCTCACACACAGAAACAACAGAGGGGAACCCATCCCAGTGGATACCAAGGTATGTGTAGGCTTAAGAATACTAGCCACAGGTACCTTCCAGTGGTCAACTGGGGATATCATGGGGATCTCACAGGCATCAGCATCCAGGGTACTCCACCAGTTCCTGGATGCCATGTCAGCACATGCCGGTGAGCACAAATATTTCCTCAACACCTGTGAGGCGTTGACCAGCAATATGCATCTCTTCCACCAAATAGTAGAATACTCTGAGGTAGGGGGTGCTATAGACTGCACGCATGTACACATCAAAGCACCACCCAGTGAGCAAGGTAGGGCCTACATAAACCGCAAGGGCTTCCCCTCCATCAACTGGCAGGTGAGTTGAGATGCCCATGGCATTATCTTGAATATGTGTGCTGACAGCCCTGGAAGCTATCGCAACTCCCACATCTGGCATATGACACAGCTGTACCAGTCATTTGCCAGTGAGAGGATCCCATACTGCCACCTAGTGGGAGATGCTGGCTACGCACTGGAGCCATGGTTGACAACACCCCTCAGAAATGCACACACACCTGAACAAGAACTCCATAATGAGGCACATGCACAAAACAAACATCATAATAGAGCGTGTGTTTGGGATGCTCAAGTCACAGTTCCTGTGCGTGGACACATCCAGTGGAACATTGCAGTACTCTCCAGCTACATGTACACAAATATTCATAGTATGTGCCATGCTACACAATATGATCCTGCGGAAAGAGCTGCAGCAGAAACAGCACGGGGCAAGGCCACACAGCCTCCCCACCATTGCCAAGGCCATCACAGGCACAGAGGGACTCAGAGGAGGAACTACCTGAGTTTGCCAATGTTGGCAGAAGAAGGCATGCCCAGTATGCCCAGCCCTTGGCAAAGAGACAACTCATAGCACATACACTGACATGGTAGCGACCCTGGGAATGACACTTCTCTCTGACTCGCACATACAGTAAAAGGCATGCCAAACATGACACTGTCTGTACTTTACCATGTATAGGGAGTATACTATGTGCATCTGACATAGTTAGCCCTCCAGCACTGTCCTCAATACTGGCACAGCAACAAGGTAAGTCACTCTTCCTACCAATTGGTGAATGGAGTAGTATGTTCTGACAGTTGTATCTATGGTATGGACGTGAGCATGCAAGGGAATCAGGAGGCTGAATGGGATGGTTGCAGATAATGGGCAACTATATGGGCAGCATGAAATCCATAACAAATACTGGTGTCAACATACTAGGCAGTACTAGACAAGGTGACACATCTCACTACAGTACATGTGGTGGCCCAAATGTGTGTCCATAGGACACACACATGCATGTCAGTGAGGCTCACATACTCACCACTAGTCTCAGCCAGCAGGACATGTGTAGATGACCATAAAGAAAGGCTGGGTTAAGGCCTCCAATTTATGTCAATGGTTAACAGCTCCCGTCCAGACCTACACAGACAGACTACAACAGGTATGGCAGTTGTATGTTAGTTCTGAAGGGCAAGAAGTCTGAAACTGAAATGTAGATCAATAAAACCTAAGATCTATACTCTACTGATATGCCTCCAGTCTGAATGATAGGTCACAATTCAAAATGAAATGGAAGTCAACAGAGTACCTGAAATATCAGGACAGTCATAGCAAATATTTAAAGTCATCAGGTGTGCCCCCCCCCCCACACACACACACACACAATCCTATGTAGAAATGCAGTAACATGTAAGTGTGAGGTGTAATAACAGTGGAGCACAGATTACCTGAGCTGGCCCAATCTACAGGATAGATTGTTGCATGTGTACAATATGTTGGGATCTGTGTATTAGGCTGTCATGTGTTCAATATTGTCTGGAAGTGGTCAGCATGTAGGCATGGAGAGTTATGTCTTGGTGACCTGTGGGCAGTACTGTGGATGACAGGGCCATGTTCCTACAACTGCAGTGCCAACCACAATGCTTCTCTGCAATACCCATGTCAGCAGTTGTCCATACTCACTGTCCAGATTTCAATATCTATTACTGTCTGAAAGATGGACATGCCATGAATGTGGGCCCATACATAAACATAGTACACAGGTGGACGTACCCTAGACAGAGTACATAAAATGTAACTGTCAACTGCACACAACTTTGGAATTGTACATACAGGTTAGCAGGACATTAGTTGTTTGTGTAAAATGGAATACTGATGCAGTCTGGCCAATCACTGGCAGACAACAAAAGCCACAGCTATGAAGTAATGAGAGATTGTCAGCTGCAAGTAGCTTCCATAGCACACATGCACTCAGCTCACCCCACCATCAGCCACAGGTTTATCACAGGTCATATCCTTGCTGTTGGGAATGAGCACAGCATGACCCCACTTCTGTATGGGAATACTCACAGAATGCAACATGCTGAAGAGGGGTCCAATACAGGTGTGTCCCTAGCTGTAAGCAGCACCCTGCCTGCATCCAGACCAATGGATTAATATGGACAGGAACTATTGCCATTAACGCCTCACACACTTACCCTGTCACCCCAGGGGAATCCACTGGCTCACAGCCTGGCAATGTAGGAGAGACAGAATGCACTGGCCTGCCACAGATGGCCTGCCTCAATAACAAATGGCATACAGTCCTCTGTGAAAGGCCTGTGCCTCACCCGTAGTGCCAATTTATGGTATCTCATGGGGTCCCAACTAACAGCATAACACAGTCAACAGAACACAAATGCAAGGCCATGTTGACAAATCCCAGTAGCATGCCCACTATGTCCTACTGCATAAACTGTGGATCAACCCCTAAATACTGCTAGGATGCAGGGCCAACTATAATGATACTTCTCAGATGTTGCTCTCATAATGTTAGGATGAGGATAGCATAAGAGAATGGGGGGTGAAGAAGAATGGACGTCATGAAGTGTGTGAAGTCTGAAACTCTGATGTGTGCCCATACTACCCCTGCCTGCAAACCCAGTAATGGGTAGCTACAAACCTGCTTGTAAACCACAATGTGAAGGGGAACTGACCAAATATATGAGCCCTGCATCTGGGTAACCTGGGTGAATTTGTACAGCTGAGAGGTATGGCCATAGCAGGATATGGTCATTCTGTTATGTCTTTATACATACAAGAAGAGGATCCTCAGCCACCATAGTGCCAAGGTGCTGGACCATTTACACAGACCCATCAGCAAGTGTCTGCAGCTATCCCTCCAGAATTGCATGAGTGTGCAAGAATATATAGGCTGCAGACCACAATACTGGACACAGCTTCATTCATCTTGTATTTCCCAGGAAATAAATGTGAGAAAATAAGTATATCTGTCAGTAGTTGATGACATAATACATTACAGTGTAAAACAGTACATATGTCTGAATATCTCTGCTAACACACACCCATGTAACACAAGCAGCACAGACAGCAATAGTTACAGTATCCCACTATCTGTCGCCCATTGTGACTCCATATTGTCAACCTATCTACAGATATCCTGCAGAAACAGGTTGCTAGCTGTAGGTGTAGAACAACAAACCCTGGACTGGAGTACAGCCCTACGTGGAATGGATTCACACACTCAATACAAAAGGTCATACTAGGCATGCTCCTACACTTAGAGAAATGAAGCCCATGTCTGACAACACAGTGGACTATACATATTTGTCATTCACAGATGTTTGTGCACACACACCAAATTGTAAACCATTCATGCTTTGCACACACATTGGATAGGAATACTCACACATATCCAAGGCCAACACACTATATATATATATATATATATATATATATATATATATATATGTCAAACATACACACACACAGATGTGGGGAAGAGAGACAGACAGTGACAGAGAGATTTCCGTTATGAAGCCTGTCCCACCCACCACACATCCAATTGGCCGATATCACATGATCTGCTGATGTCAATCACTGTAGACATTCCTTTTGGTAGCCCTCAGCCTTATAGTGTTTGTGGTGCTTGTAATAACTGTGTAACATGATAGTAGAAATCAGTATTTATCTACCATTTGTATACCCAGTCCTGTTAGATGTAAAGTTGTGTGTGACTGAGTGTGTGTGTGTGTGTGTGTGTGTGTGTGTGTGTGTGTGTGTGTGTTTGTGTGTGTGTGAGTGTGTGTGTGTGTGTGTGTGTGTGTGTGTTTCCAGAGGAATGATTTATGGCCATTCACACACACTGCACTTCCCATTGCCTATGTTAGCACTCCTGCTGATGTCAGTCACCTTGAAATAACCCTATGGCCAAGTCTCAACCTTATAAGCTTTGTGGTGCTTGTGATACATGTGTAATACTGTAGTGTATAAAACTAGTTAGGTAGAAGTTCTAATCCTAGACATGGCAACTCTGAAACTCTGTGTGTGCAGGAATGAATGATTTTGAGGCCATTCACACTCACTACACCTCCCATTGTCCTACTTTAGCATGCCTGCTGATGTCAGTCACCTTGAAATAACCCTTTGGTCAACTGCCAGCTCCTATAAGCTCCATGGCACTTGCAATAACTGTGTAATAATATGGTGTACCATACTAGTTAGATAGTTCTAATCCTAGACATAGCAACTGAGAAACTGTGTGTGTGTGTGTGTGTGTGTGTGTGTGTGTGTGTGTGTGTGTGTGTGTGTGTGTGTGTGTGTGTGTGTGTGTGTGTGTGTGTGTGTGTGTGTGTGTGTGTGTGTGTGTGTGTGTGTATGTGAGAGAGAGAGAGTGCATGTGTCTTTGATGATACCTGGTTTTATGGACATTCACACTTATGACTCTCCCCTTACTCCTCCTTTAGCACTGCTGCTGTTACTCACCTTCAAAGATACCTATGGAGAGCTTTCCAATATATAAGCTCTGTGGCACTTGCGATAACTGTGTTAGAGTACCATACTAGTTAGGTAGGAGTTCTAATCCCAGACATGGAAACTGTGAAACTGTGTATATTTGTGTGAGAGAGTGTGTGTGTCTTTGATGATACCTGATTTTATGGACACTCACATACTACTTTCCCCTTACCCCTCCTTTAGCACTGCTACTGATGTTACTCATCTTCAAAGATACCTTGGCACAACTCTTGACCATGTAAGCTCCATGGCACATGCCATAAATGTGCAACAATGTAGTAGCAGTAACTACATAGGTATGGGTTTGAATCTCATCCATGGCAAGTGTTTGCTTGTGTACATATGGCTACGTATGTCTGGCCCTCAAAGATTTTGGCCCCAGTTCACATCTCAGTGCCAGACTTTAGCAGTCCTGCAGATATCATCCAACTTAGAAGTACCTGTTGCCAACCCTAAACCATATAGTGTCAGTGGTGCATGAGGTAAATGCATAACATAATGGTCCAAAATGATTGTTAGATAGAAGTTTGAACCTCACCTTTGGCAAATTTAAATGTATGTGTAGGGTATATATTTTTTGGGGGGGATCTCTCACCCACTACATCACCCAATGCCAGTATTTACAAGGGCTGGTGATGTTCCTCACCTTAGAAGTACCTTGGGACAGCATCCATCCTATAAGGTCTGTGGCATGTGCACTAAATGTGAAATACTGTAGTAGAAATATATAGCTAGGCAGGGGTTTAAATCTCAGTACTGGCAAGTGTGTGTGTGTGTCATCAGTATCCAGTGTGAGGGTTGCTGTGATTGTGTAATAATAGGATCCATTGTGGGGTGGGTTTTGCTAAATTATTATGCTGAGGACCTAGTATATGTCATAATGTTGACATTACAAGGCCAACAGATGTCAAACACCAGAGAGGTTGGTGTAGATAATTCAGAGCCCTACATGTGACAGTATGGATTAGTGAACAATATAGGCAAACTTTCTATAACTCATAGAATACTCTCCACCCACATATCATAAACAAACACACTTGGCTAGGCAACAACCACTATATTGGTAGTTCCTTGCATATTGCCTCCCAGATAGTAACCATGGTGTGATAGCAGTGGACTACATGCCTATTGACCACATCAGTGCTACTGACATCAGAAAGTACTTTGATGTGTTACATCTCCTGACTGTGTGTTATCCAGCAAGTAAAAGGCCATGGCACCCTGTTCCATCCCCTCAGTAGCCAAATAAATGTGTACAGTGGACCTTTTGCCATGTTCCCCACTGGATGCCTGCAACAACTGTACAGTCTGCAAACATATCCCACAAAGGGAATACCATGCCTTATACACATGCCCTGTATGGACAGATGCCACTAACTCCACTTAATACCTGTATCATACTGTTAGCGTAGGTGCAATCATGACCTCAGTTACATAGCCAGGTCTCACCAAATGAGGTCAGGAATGCTATATCAGAAGATAACAATCTGTCCACACAACATGCCCCAGAGACCTCAAGTCCACTACCACAACGAACATGCATGTGGGACATGTGCAAAATCCAGACACTGTCCATGTTCACATCACTGGCCACCCACAATAAAAACCCAGATGAGATGATGGTGAATACAATACCCACCCCTGGGGACCACTCCAGGGACTACACCCCTGATCCACACTGGGGACTATTGTCATGTGGCCTAATGCCAAGGAATTCCCTTGGCCTAGCCTTGTAGGACCTTCAGGCCCATTCACCTACTACACACCTGTAAAGCAATGAACCTATGGATCTCAGTATTGGCAAGTGTGTGTGTGTGTTTGTGTGTGTGTGGAGATGAATGATTTTGAGGCCATTCACACTCACTACACATCCCATTGCCCTACTTTAGCATGTCTGCTGATGTCAGTCACCTTGAAATAACCCTTTGGGCATGCTTTAGCCCTATAAGCTCCATGGCACTTGTGATAACTGTGTAATACTGTAGTGTAGCAAACTAATTAGACAGGAGTTCTAATCCTGGTCTTGTTAACTGTGGAAATGTGTGTATTTGTACGAGCAAGTGTGTGTGTGTGTCTTTGTTGACACTTTATTTTGTGGACATTCACACTTACTACACTTCCCTTACCCCTCCTTTAGCACTGCTGCTGATGTCACTCACCTTCAGAGATACCTTTGGACAGCTCTTCACCAAGTAAGCTCAGTGGTGCGTGCAATGACTCTGTAACACTGTAATAGCAATAAATAGCCAGGTAGGGGTTTAAAACACAGTTCTGGTAAGTGTGTGTTTGGTGTTTGTGTGTGTGTCATCAGTATCCTGTGTGGGTGTTGGGGTGATTGTGTAATGACAGGATCCATTGCAGTGTGGATTTTGCTTCATTATTGTATTGAGGACCTATATCTCCCAATGTCCACATTACAAGGCCAACAGTTGTCAAACACTGTAGCGGTTGTAGACAATCCACAGCCATAAATGTCTACTGCCATGTGCAATTACTTTGTGACAGTATGGATCAGTAAACAATATAGGCACCAATTGTAATACCCAGAGACCACTCTCCACCCACAGATCATACACAAACATGCTTGGCTCTTTCTCTCTTCCTTTCTTACTTTCTCTCGGTCTCTCTCTGTCTCTCTATCTCTCTCCCTCTCTGGTAGATGTGGGAAAATACATCTGTTTTGCATAGGCAACAGCTTGACTTTTGTAGGTAATGCTCATGATCAGCTAATGGCCTGTGAATGAATTGGAGTCCGCCACTTGCTAACTGCACGTGGAACAGCTGTGGTATCATTCCTATAGCCAATGGCATGGAAACACACTCCTATAACTAAGGACTTTATGTGGGTGTTGGCCCTTTTCCTTCACTGTGAGCAGGACTTCATGTGGGTGTCTGACAATCAGCATCACAGAGGGTAGTTGAAAATACCTCTTACAACAACACTGTGAAGACAGGCCAACAAACAGGAGGGGGATGTACCAGACATGGGGACAGAATGTAAGTATTGCCGTTCTACATTTGAAGTAAAGTTGGTTTAACAGGGTTTGTGTGTATATGGCTGTTCTGCATGATTTAAAGTCTGACATGACAGTGTTATGTGGCTGAGGAAACTCTCACCTGTAGGCTATCTGCAGACTGGCCAGTTTGGAGTCTTAGATGTGGTGTGTTACTCACACGTTTTCTGTCTTTAGAAATTCAGTAGCATACTCTGATGATTGCAGTCAGTAAATGGTGACATTCATGTGTGTTACTGACTTCATATCCCTCAGAAGAGATATGTCACAACAAACCCTGTTACACCAGCAATATTCTCAGTTTATCATAGCAATATGTCAATATTGGCCCTGTGTTTGTGACTCTGTCCCCCAAACCTGTCACCCTTTGTCCATATGTAATGCAGTAAGAGGTGCATATGTACAGTATATCATTATTTATTGACGTCATTCCTGATATCAAGCCAGTGATATATCAGACTGCCAGACATTTTATGTATAGGAGGTCTTATATCTGAGGACAAAACCTGGACATTCTGTTGTAGTCTGTACAGTAGAGAGGCCTGTGTACTTATGGTGATTGTTGACAGAGTGTCAGTATTGTGTAGCAGTGTATTGTGAATATGTTATTTGGCCTGTGTACAGACTGGGGTAGATGTCACTGTTCGTGGTCCTGTTTTATCGGACACTGCATGCTGCTCCAGTTTCTGGTACCCTATCAGCATATATGTTTGTAGGGCCAGACTGAGATATGTCCCATACCACAGTAAGGCATCAGTCTACACTGTGAATTGGGCCAGTATATGTAGGGTTAGTGTGTGAGTGGCAAATACGAGGATGGTTTTGTTCACACAGTCCATATACTGTACTATTAATTAGGCTTACCATAATGGGACTGCGTTGAGATTGTTTGTGGGCATGCACTTTCACACTGGTGTCTGTTACTCCACGCTGTTACATGCCTGTAGTGCCTGCTATATTTGAAATTACATGTGTATTCCCCAATAGGAAACTTGGGTTAGTGTTGATGCAGTCTGCCTGTAGTTTACACAGTGCTTGGTGACATGCCTAGCAGCTCAGTGTATTTACCTAGTGTGATGTTATGCCCAGATATTTGTCAGATGTACTGTTGCCTGGCCACCATACGTGTTGTATATTTCAGAAAAAGCAGTGGGATGCTGTGAAGATGTATGTCACTAACTAGTGGGAAGTATGTGGGCTTGGGACCTTTGCTCCTCCAGTTAATATGTGTTAGGACAGATAGGAGGGTGTGAATGCATCAGCTGTGTAAGCTTATCTACTCCAGTATTTGTGATATAGCCCCATTTTTATGGCTGTAAACATTAGCTTTGTCAGGCTTGGACCAAACATCATGCACTAGGGAGTTCTGTTTATACCTCTGGACTGAACAGATTGTTTCAGAGTGTCCACATTCATTGGTCATATTTCTGCTGTATTCCACAGGATCATTACTGTGATTTGTGTGGTACTTCACTGTGATGATTTTATGATGTCTTTCATTAACTGATGGCGTACATGTCAGTTTCAGAAGAGCATTCCTACAGAACATTTCTGTTGACGCAGCCCCTGTTACTGTAGCAACATTCTACATTTATAACTGCAATACTTACATTATGTTCCCTTGCACTAAGAGGTTGAGAGTTATGGTGCTGAGGTATGACTTCACTACATGTTATGGGCATATGTTTATATATATGTGTGTGTATGTACATGTATACATATACCTATATATATATATATATATATATATATATATATATATATATATATATATAGATTCACTTTAGAAGATCGAATTCCCAAAATCGCGAACCTCATATGGTCGAGACCAAAAGATCGAGTTTTGGAAACTCGAACTTCTAAAATGAAACCCCAAAAAAAAAGTCAAACTTCGCCCCCCTGCACCCCCCCCTACTTAAATATACCAACTCCGAGATCGCACTACAGTGGGGAAAAGGGAAATCTCCCATGTTGTGCTGTATGCGGAAGTGCAAAACGGGAGATTTCCCACTTCCTGTCAACACCACAAAAAAGATAAAAACATTACATACACACAGAGCGTACAAGAAGCCTTGCCTCTTTGTGCACGTAATGTTTTAAGGTAAGTAAAGTGTTATTTTTTAAAACTTTACATATTCGATTTACTGAAATGTCGATCATATGGTCTCAACCATATGACATTCGAGATTTCAGTAATTCGATTATGTAAAGTGCTTCTATATATATATATATATATATATATATATATATATGTATGTATCCATATCCTTCTTATATGTAAAAATGAGTGTTGTATATACCTTCTCAGATGTATCCCACTATATTTATCTGACGTGTATATTTAGATATAAAAACATGACTGATTCAACACTATTTTCACTAACAAGTAGTAAACAATTGTAGTAGTCAAAGCAGTTGTTCTCTACTATTCAGTATGTGTACTGAATGCTATATTTGAAAAAGCAACAGACATTTTTACAGCTCACATGACTTAGTGGTTCAGTGCTATGACTATAGTTAAGAGCATCCTGGGTTCAAGACCTGCAAGGGCTGTTTATTTTGTTGCTTGGCAGAACAAGGACTATTGGATACAGCGTGGCTAAGGCAGTTTTGAGCAACTTTAAGCAGGTTTGTATGGGTTTGCATGACAGTAACCAGTGCTAACGTATGGTTAAATGAAAAGGTGCTTACACAGTGTAGGCTTCACTTACCAGTGCTCGAATCTGCTTAGCATTTACATTTAAGCAATGCTTAAACTTGCTCAGAATAGCTAAGCCCTGGTAACCAGTGATCACATTCCAGTCTGATAAAATAGCAGGGTAATGACATCTTTAATAAGTGTATTTAATTCCGTGTACATAGCATGCTTCTATGTGCTGCCATTACAGTAGCAAGGAGTGTGAGTATACTGTATGGTACACCTGTGTATAGATGGCTAGTACCACAATCTTTTCTCTTTGTATGTATTTCATACATGGGTAGTAGCCCAGGTTATATGCAGTCACACTTGCATGTATTGTATCATTACGCTACTACTTTTATAGTGCTTTTCCAAGTAAGAGTAGATTGCAGATTGTAGGACTGCAGCTATACACCCCTGCATACAAAGCTTGACTCTGAGTACTGACTATCATGTTCTTGGTGTGTGAGCTGTATGTTTTTACATATCTCCTATTGGATATTGATCTGCTATGTTGATACTAACTGTAGATTACTATGTGTTTAGGACATGTCATTGAAGACTGCTCTCATGTAGTAATGGTATACCTATCAGTGTCATCTATCTGTCAAAACATTCATCTTAATGCATAACCTGTTGGCTAGCTAATTTCTGTCTGTCCTCTGTACAGATGTGCAGATGTCAGATATCCATCTTGGCTGCTTACAGGCAATCTCTGATTGACTGACACTGACATGTCTGCCCAGCAGTGTTATAAATGCCACAGCTTCTAAACCCCACCCTGTATACACCACTTGCCATGGATACCTCAACCAGACTACCACAGTCAACAGAACATGCTTGGGTACAGGTCTCTAACCTAGACACTGGCCAGCTTATGCAATATATGTTGCATACATGTCAACTGGAGCACCTCACTAGCCCTCTGCAAGAGGAAAACCAGATGATTGGATGTTGAATTTAACTGTCAGCCTGGGGATCACTCAAGTGGCATCGGTTGATAGATGGCCTTCTGACAAATGTCAGGTGGCATGATACCAGTGTACTCACATGCCTCTTCTCATCTCTCCATGGACATTAACCAGGTGACACACACCTAGGAACACCTGCACCTATGGACTTCAGTACTGACAAATGTGTCAGTGTGCATTACTGGGAATAACAGTGTCTGTGTGCTTGTAAACTTGTAGTTGAAAATACTGTGAGGGTCTTCACACCCACTACTCCCCCATTGCTATACTTAGAAATGGCTGCTGCTGTAATTGACATTAAATGTATCTTGTTACACTCTTCACCTTCTGGGCTACCTGGAGCTTGCAGCACCAGCATGACACTGTTCTACAAATGGGAAAATAGGCGTGGGTTACCCTCTGAGTCCTGGCAAACGTGAGTATGTGCATGTGTATGTTTGTGTGTGCAATTGTGTGTGAGTGTGCATATTTGTACGAGACAGCATTCTGAGGCCACATTCTCCAAATACAGTAAACCTTGCCATACATTATAAGGGATGGTGATGTTGCTGACATTAGGAGATCCATGGCAAACCCTCATCCTACTATCCCTGTGGCATGTGCAATACATGCATATCCCTGTAGTAGCACTGATTAGATAGATAAGGGTTTGTATTGCAGTCCTGGTCAATGTGTGATTGTGGGCATGTCAGAGCATTATCATGGGTTTCAATGAGTACAATATCCAATGTGGGGTGCGGGTGCTGGGTGTACTGTCTTTACAGCATGGTACCCCTCAGTACATGTCTCAATGTCCACTGTATGAGGACCGCTGTCACCATCAACCAGGTATCTGATTACACTATCCAGACCAATGATGCATGTGATGTGTGGAAAAACTCTGTAACAGTACAGACTCACTGACAAGGTAGTTAGCACTACTAAACCCAGGTTTGTCAAATGTGTCTATGACTGTATGTGTTTTTCAAGGTGTATATGACAGTATGTCATACTATGTATTGTTCATTAACATCCAGTACATCCCCCATTACCATACTGTACAAGGTCTGATGATGTTCTTCACTTAAGAGGAAACTCGGGACACACCTCACCCTAAAAGCTCTGTGTTGTGTGCAATTAAGGCCAAACACATTAGTAGCAATAACTACCAGGGTAGGGGCTCTACTCTCAGTGTTTCCAAGTAAGTGTGTGTATATCTGAGGGGATCTACTTCAGTTTGCAGGAAATATATGTCCCAGGCAATCATTTGTCTGAGAACTAACTGGCAAAAAGTAACATTTCAAAGCAATCATCTTGCGAAAATTCATTCCATCAAAACAAGTAGTGGATGTGTAAATGCCCTCTTCCCCACTGTACAGCTGTACAGAGATAGTGAAGTTGGTATATATATAGTTGGGTGTGGTTGCTGTGGGCACAGCCACCCACATTGGGGTTATTGTTGTGCATATCCCCTCGCTTAGTGTGATGTTATACTGTACAGTTTATGTTAAAAGGTTAAGTAGTTGTTAATCACACTATGTGTAGTTTTATGCCACCCCACACCCTCCAAAGTGGGGGGCAGTGTGCCACCCACACCAGCACACCTATGTTTACAAATTTTAGGATTGCACTACATTGGGGAAGAGGACATATACCCTGTCAGTACCATTGTCAATGACATTAAACTGACGGACTAATTATTTACTGATGTGAAGTTTTGGCAATTTGGTCTTGGTGGAATTACATAGGCCAAAATGAGTTCACTGCAAAATGAAGTACATCCATATGAACAGACTTCTCTGTGTATTGCGTTAACACCAAAGCCTCTGTGTGTGTGTTATTCACAAACATTTGGTGTGTGCCACCCAATACACTTACCATTGTCCACTGTAGAAGAGCTGCTTACATCAGCCACCATGCACTCACCTGTATACACCCCTCAGACCTATCAGCCATGTGGCAAATGTAGTAACTGTTATACATACCTCTTACTTGTGTTCAGCTGTACCCGAGATATGACACAGTTAATGTGTCACCACAGTGCCACACCCCTTGTAGGAAATGACAGCAGATCAACATCCTGCTGACACACAGACACCTAGAACACAAACAGAATGCATTATGGAGAAGACAATCAGTCAGTGTTAATAGCAGGTGTAATGCACCATGGCAGGACAGCTGCACACCCTAACATATAAGCATTAACCATTCCAGCTGAAAACACATTAAACTGCATTACATTGCTAAACCTTAGTACATTCACCCTCTGCATCAAAACCATATTAGCATGTCTCTGCATCAATGGTATGGATGACAGGGATGTGGCACAGGTATCATCATATGCACAGGGTGTTGTGGGTTTGCCAGAGGCCTAGGCTGAACCGTTTGGTTGACATTGTGTGGGTTAGGGGGTTCTTTATTAAATGGGCTGTGCAGACTTGGTGACTGTAGGTATGGAGGTGCCCTAGCTGTGTTGGTGATGTGTGGTGTATGTATGCACACATTTCTGCCATGTGGCTGCCCTATAAATGAGTTTGTTGGACAGTTGCAGACCGTAAATGCCAGTTGATGTATGTGCAATAACATCTGTGTACACTGATGACCTTCCAAGCCTCATGTGGATTTCAGGAGTGTACACACCCCTGTTGACATGGCAGCCTCTTCTATGATATGCAATGGGGCCATATTACTGCAGTTAAAAACATTACACACACCTGATATGTGACATATGACCTATGTAATCCTATCCTGAGTCAGATGTCTGTCAGTCATGGAGATGCTCACTGAGATGCCTACCATATTGGGGGTGCATAACTGTGCACACCCTTAAACCAATGGTTTGTTGAAGCACCTGCGAACTGAAATACAGCAGTCACTATTCCTGGAAGGGGTACAGTAGCATGGCACATCCTTGCCTTTGCAAAATTATGTCTGTCTTTCCGACAAAGGTACCACACCTCTGCCAGATTGCATGGCCACCAGCTCATGTGCATAGCCCATGGAAGTTACACAGGGACTTCAGTATTGCTGTGGAATGTGTATTATGTGTGTCCCAATTCATAACCTTGAACGTATTAAGATACGGCCAGTCTTAGCTAGCTTTGGATGTATGCTTCAGTTCACTGTTGTATTTGAAGCTGACACCCTTCCCATTTTCAGCCTTATTGCAGATGCCTGATAACTGCAGCTAACATGAGTGTTAGTTTGCAGTGTTCCACATTCACTCCACCATGTCTACAGGCCTACTTTCAGGTAATGAACAGCAACTGTAAAGATGTACACTGGCACGAGCAACCTTCAAGTTCAGGATGGTAGTCCTGATGTGATGTGAGTTGCTGCTTGTGTACCACACGTAACTTTAGGACTACTGTCTGTAGGTTTGAGCCTTGGTCTCATGACACCATTACACATTGCAACACATGCCTTTGGAAGACCTGGGATCATGCTTTTTCTACCTGTATGGAGGTCTGGATGATGTTTCTTGTGGGACAAATCTCCCAGCTACTTACCCTAACCCATAGGGCACACTTATGCAGACTCCAGGTGATTATTGACACAGGTAATACACAGACAGGACTTGTTAGACATTTGTGCAGCTGCCTCAGTGTTGCTGCATGTATCTGGATAGCCTCCCTGACCAGTTTGCACTATGTATTGTCATCTGTATTAGATAGCCATCTGTGGCTTGTCAACATCACTGTCATCCCATATTTAATATACCTTTAGATGACTGTCTGCACTGTTTGCCATTGGATATACAATAGTGAGGTAAAGTTATTTTACCCTACTCCTGACTTCCTTTCAGATATGAGATCCATGTCATTGTCGCCGGCAGCTAGCTAATTGGCATGGACATACTTCTTGGACAGCAGACCATTACATGGTGTGACAGAGGCCTGTTCATGATGGCAGGTGTGTACTGCAGAAGAGTGAAAGCTGTCAGTGCATCACAAGCTGCCTCCACAATATGTTAATTGGAGTGTGTGCACATGTATGCTTCCAGTGTATTGTCATCATCTTCTTTCAGCTGTTCCTGTTAGGAGTCACCACAGCGGATAATCTGTTTCCATTTCTTCCTGTCCTCCGCATCTTGCTCTGTCACACCAATCACCTGCATGTCCACTCTCACCACATCCATAAACCTTATCTTAGGCCTTCATCTTTTCCTGTTACCTAGTAGCTTCATCCTTAGCATCTTTTTCCCAATATACTCAGAATCCCTCCTCAGCACATGTCCAAACCAACATAATATTGCCTCTCTGGCTTTGTCTCCAAACCTTCTAACCTGGGCTGACCCTCTAATATACTTATTCCTAATCATGTCCACCCTCTTCACACCCAGTGCAAATCTTAACATCTTTAACTCTGCCACACCCAGCTCAAACTCCTGCCTTTTTGTCAATGCCACTGTCTCCAACCCATATAACATAGCTAGTCTCACTACCCTCTTGTAGACCTTCCCTTTCACTCTTACTGGTACTCGTCTGTCACAAATCACTCCTGACACTCTTCTCCACCCACTCCATCCTGCCTGTACTCTCTTATTCACCTCTCTTCCACACTCAGCATTACTCTGAACTATTGATCCCAAGTATTTAAACTCATCCACTTTCACCACCTCTACTCCTTGCATCCTCACCATTCCTCTATCCTTCCTCTCATTCACACACATATATTCTGTCTTAGTCCTGCTGACCTTCATTCCTCTTCTCTCTAGAGCATACCTCCATCTCTCCAGGGTCGTCTCCACCTGCTCCCTACTCTCATTACAGATCAATGTCATCTGCAAACATCATAGTCCACGGGGACTCCTGTCCGATCTCGTCTGTCAACCTGTCCATCACCATTACAAATAAGAAAGGGCTCAGAGCTGATCCTTGATGTAATCCCATCTCCACCTTAAATGCATCCATCACTCCCACCACAGACCTCACCACTGTCACATTGTCCTCGTACATATCCTGTACCACTCTTACATACTTCTCTGACACTCCCAACTCCCTCAGAGCAAACATTGCATCTGTAGTGCTCTTTCCCAGCATGAAACCATACTGTTGATCACTAATCATCACGTCCCTTCTTAACCTAGCTTCCACTACTCTTTCCCATAACTTCATGCTGTGACTGATCAATTTAATCTCTCTGTAGTTACTACAGCTCTGCACATCACCCGTATTCTTAAAAATCGGTATCAAAACACTTCTTCTCCATTCCTCAGGCATCCTCTCACTTTCCAAGATTTCATTAAAAAATCTGTTTAAAAACTCCACTGCCATTTCACCTAAACACCTCCATGCTTCCACAGGTATGTCATCTGAACCAACAGCCTTTCCATTCTTCATCCTCTTCATAGCTATCCTTACTTCCTTCTTGCTAATCCATTGTAATTCATGATTCACTATCCCCACATCATCCAACCTTCTCTCCCTCTCATTCTCTTCATTCATCAACCCCTCAAAGTACTCTTTCCATCTCCTCAACACACTCTCCTCACTTATGAACATGTTTCCCTCATTATCCTTTATCACCTTTACCTGCTGCACATCTTTCCTAGCTTGGTCCCTCTGTCTAGCCAATCGGTACAGGTCTTTTTCTCCCTCCTAAGTGTCCAACCTTTCATACAACTCTTCATATGCCTTATAGGTGCTCCTTAATAGGAGCCTTCACCACCTCTCTCTTTGCCATGCACCTCATCTCCTTATACTCCTGTCTACTTTCTTCATCTCTCTAACAATCCCACTTCTTCTTTGCCAGCCTCTTTCTCTGTATACTTTCCTGTACTTCCTCATTCCACCACTATGTCTTTTTTTCATCCTTCCTCTGTCCAGATGTCATACCAAGCACCTTTCTAGTTGTCCCCCTTAGTAGCTCTGCTGTAGTTACCCAGCTATTTGGTAACTCTTCACTGCCACCCAGTGCATGTCTTAACTCATCCCTGAACTCCACCTCACAATTACCCTTGTTCAATTTCCACCATTTGATCCTTGGTGCTGCCCTCACACTTCCCCTCCTCTTCTTGATCACCAACGTCATCCTACAAACCACCATCCTATGCTGCCTAACTACACTTTCCCCGGTCACCACTATACAGTCTCCAATCTCCTTCAAACTGGTCCTCCTACATAAGATATAATCCACCTGTGTGCATCTTCCTCCACTCTTGTATGTCACCCTATGCTCCTCCCTCTTGATAAAATACGTATTCACCACAGAAATGTCCATCCTTTTCACAAAATCCACTACCATCTGACTTTCTGCATTCCATTGTTTAACACCATACCTACCCAACACTTCCTCATCCCCTCTGTTCCCTTCACCAACATGCCCATTGAAATCTGCTCCAATCACCACTCTCTCACCCTTGGGTACAGTCATCACCACTTCATCCAACTCACTCCAAAATTCTCATCCATCACACACCCAACTTGTGGAGCATATGCACTAACAACATTCACCATTACACCATCAATTTCCAGCTTCATAAACATCACTCTATCCAACACTCTTTTCACCTCCAAAACACTCTTAGCATACTGTTTCTTCAGGATAACTATGCTTCCAGTGTATTGTAAGGTTTGTAAACCCCATATTTGTTGTCCTAACATAGGATTCTATTTATACATTAATTGTACATGTTAGGTGCACATTACAGGTTGAAAATGTGTGGAATGTGTTATTGTGCTCTGTCATTGTATATATCAGGAACAGTTGATACCATCATAAGGGTGTGTACACTGTTGTATCAACTGTATGAAGGTTATTTTTCATATATGTCCCTACTGTCGGCTATTTATCCCACCATTTGGCTTGTCTCTGTCCATACATTTTGCACTGATGGGTTGTGAGGTATACTACAGGACTCCTACCTACCCTTCACCATAGTGACCACTGTGATGCTGTGCAGTTAACACCAACAAAACTGAACCTGTACATCATGCATTATAGGTAGGTGTGATAAATGTGTACAGGGCATATAGCATGACCTTAACATGGCCAGTGTATTGGCAAACATGAACAAAATAACTCCATAATCACCAGTCACAGGCTGCTGCCCCAGCTGTATACCTGAGGGACCTACATAGTTGTATGAGAGAGGTAATTTCAGTAGCCACTCATGTGGCACTGCTACAGGGTGGAAGCAGAATTTAAGAACATTAACAGAACAAACAGCAATACTGCAGAATATGCAGCCCAACACCATAGATGTGCACATCTGTGCATTACTAAACTCCAGCTATAGACTATCTTCTCTGATATCTGCATGCAGATTCTCTACAGATAGAAATGTAGAATCAACACTCTTCTAGTTATGTGCACTGTGCCCTTACCTGCACACTTCTCAAACATTGGATGGGTGCCACCCACCTCAACAAAGCTGGGTTCTATTCCATGGTGGGTGTGCTGGGTGGGTGCACTAAGGCTTGCAAGGAGCTGTTCCGTATGTGTCAGTGGGGGCTGGCTGGCTGCACCCTCACCTGTGGTTAGCCATTCCCTTGTTACAGCAGCTGCTCAGTTCTGTACATGACACAAAATGTCGCTGGCACAATGACAGACTTGCTCTTAATGCCAGTTCTCTTGTCCAGCATCATTCACCCTGTGGACCAGTTCTTCCCATAGGGTTGTTCGGTCACTTTGGGCTTCTGTACCACGTCCGAACAGGACATCATACTGCTGTATGAGATACTGAATGATTACATCATTCTCCAATGAAGTAAAGGCTGGAAGCCTTCCTCACGGCATGGTAGCTGGAAGACATAAATAGGAGGAAAGTTTACATGACCTCATACAATTGTCTACTTGCGCATCAACACAGAATATTACTTGACAATATTCCAAATTACAGCCTAACCCTATAATCAGCTGTCATTACAGTCCTGGCCCTGACCTATCTTATTACACCCGATGTTGCACAGTTAACTGCATAGTCCTCTATTCTCCATTCATTTCTGTATATAGGGATGACAGTGGCCATCATCCATGTGGATGGTGGCAAGTCTGTGTTTGACTGTAGTGTGTGATGGAGCTGTGAGCACATGCCTTAGTTCAGGTAAGAGGCAGACAGTGATGTTCTTGTGGCCCAGGGAGACTTGCTGTTGTTGCCTTCAGTAGGCATTATGTACATGTTCCCCATTGATGAGGGGGGTAGTGTATTTAATATGCATATCCCCCTATAAAATATGTGTGGACAGGGTGGCACTGTTCCCACATAATCTGTGTGATGCATGTTGCCTATATCCATGGCATGTGTGTATGAGGTGTGCTTTACCCCCAGTACAGGTTGAATTGTGTTATTGCCTCTGAGACTGACTACATATGTGGAGACACTCTGTTGCAATTGTCCTTGGTGGTGTGGATATGTCTGATTTATAGTCATAATCAGCCTTACACAATGTCAGCTGTGAACATACATGCTTGCTGAGATAGAGGTGGACTGGCCTCCAAGTTGTTGGCTGTGCCTATGTGTCCCTGTACAGCCAATACAGCATCCTATTAAGTGCTTTCTGTATCACTGCTGTCCACCAAGAGGGATTGCTCTCTCCTTGGTGGAGGCTACTTTTACAGGTCAGTTACTGCTGATTACATATAACTACAGTGAATATGAAGTGTACACACCCCTGTTACAATGCCTGGTATTTGTTCAATTCGACTTGACACCTCAAAAACTCATTTTAAACAAATTCACACTTGTAATGTGACCTCTATCCTTTACAATTCAATGTAAACCATGACAATCGGGTCTGTGAAACCATATGTGAAATAACAATCAGTACAATAAGCCAATTGAATGTGTGAACACCCTTAAAGTGATATGTTGTGTGAACACCTGTTGAGATAACTACAGCATCCATTTATCTTGGTTTGCACACTCAATAGAATTGCATGGGTTATGGGTGACATTTGGGGTTTGGAACATTTTTGAAAGATTATCTGTGGTCTAACTGTCATACAGCACACAAACCTGCCATTCCAACAGGGGTGTGTACGCTTTTGATATCTAATGCATATAGGTGTTGCTGTAGCTGTTAGTGTTAAGCATGGGCAATGGGTCATAACACAGATGAACACTTCCATAATTGCTACATGATAATCATGCCGACTGTAGTACCCATATCAGTGTCAGGGCAATGCAACAAGCAGTAGCTGTACACATTTATTTCTGTTGTATGCACTGACACTATTACACACATGTGCAACATACACACCCTATTTTTCCAACTGCTTGTAACTCATGGTATCAGTTTTGCGCCTTCCAGCTGGACATACACATGCATACATGTGCCCAGGGGATACCTGGTATACATTTGTGTTCTGTGTTAGTATGGTACACTGTTTTCACAGTCTTGCTAATCAAGCATACTTCTCAGCCAGTTATACCCACAGGACTTCAGGACAAAGACCCACATCAATGGTTGACAACAGTAACATCAATATTGATACCATATTACTCTAGCTGCAACATACATATTTACGTTGATTGCACATTAGCCTTTGACACCTCTGTGATAACCTGGGAGATGTCCAACAGTCATGACTACCCTATTATGTTACATTGTCATTGCTGGAAGACTTGCCACTGGTTTGGCCGACATAGGTCAAGTATATGTGTGTGTGTCTACAGATATCAGTCACAAATGTGCTTATTGTCCAGCAGAACACTGTACAGTTGAATGTTATTAATTCAAGATATCACATGCAGTTCAGCATCAGCACACATGTCTGCAACAGTACTGTACTATGCACATGCCCTACATATGTCTCTTAGCTTTCCAAGACAAACATATATCATACTCATATTCACAGGTAACATATGGATATGGACAACATCTCATTAACTCATTACATCCAAGTGATGTCTCCAGGTGTTTCTTCAGTTGCCTCCTACTGCGGCCTCTAGGCATCAAATATTGCCTGTTCATATTTGCATTAATAATTCCAAAATCATGCTACATACAAGGTATCAGAATATTTTTTTCTTGAAACATACATGATAGGAAACACAGTTGTATTGGTATATGACTTCTGTCAATGAGTATTTGTTAGAACTGTAAGTTGATAACTTCATTTTTTAAAGGCTAAAGCCACACCTACTGGGAGTTAAAGGTACACACCCAAAATATTTGTCATGGAAGGAATGAGTTAACTGGCCTAACAGTGGCACAGTCACAACTGTTTGACAGACACTCTAGTGGTTGGAAAATGTGAGCTGTCCTTTCCCAGGCTGAGTCAGGCTCCTAAGCTGTGATACCACCTCTCAAACTCTTAGAGCCACACATGTTGACAAAGCTTAACATGATGGGGGGAGGGGTAAATAGGGACATATCGTACCTATTCCTGTTACAGAGTTATGAAGTTTTTAGCATAATACATTTTGCATTAATGTGACTGTTCTGTAGGATGTGTAGTCTTACACTCAAGTATTTGTCATTACTTCATGACTTCAGTCCTATGGTATTTGTCAGACAGGTAGACATGTCAAGAGGAACAGACATAACAGCCTGATTTCAAAATCTGGACATTCTATGTAGATTTGTACAGTTGACAGGTATGGCTGTGATGACTCCCACTGCAGACAGAGCTAGATGCTATGGCCATAGCAGTTGTATAGCAGGACATCAGTACAGCAAGATTTGCTGTCCCATATACATTTTTCATACTCAGCTATCCCATTATTACAGACCAAGTAATACATTAAATTACATGCTTAAATGTTTCACATACCTTTTTTTTGGGTTTGTTGTATATTCAAACTTAAGTGTTTTGGTTTGGTTGTTGTCTCGCTCTGTGTTGCTTTCTCTCTCTCTCTCTCTCTCTCTCTAGTACAGGGATTGAGTGGGTTTAAGTTACAGCATGACTTTTGTAGTTGAAGGTCATGACCAGGTGATGGCCTATGCACCAATCGATGTTCCCCACTTGATAATTGCATGCAGTGCAGCTGTGTAGTTCTTCCAATAGCCAATGGCACGGCAACTCACTCCTATAAATGTGTACTTCCTGTGGTTGTTGTCCCTTAAGGAACAGATCCTTTCTCTGTGTGGACAGCAGTGTTACAGACAGCAGGTGAGAATTTATCTTACAACATGACATGTGGACATAGGCCAACTACAGGTTTATGTAAGGTTCCAGACATAGGGACAGAGTGTGAGTATCACTGTTATATGCTTTGAGTACTGCTAATTTAACAGGGCTTGTGTGTACATGCTAGTTCTAGATAGCTTGCAGTCTGACAACGTTATATGTTTGCATAGCTCTCAACTGTAGGGCTATACACATAATGGCCAGGGTTTGGACCACCATGTTTAGTGTATTCCCCAAACAGGTGTTGTCCTTGACAAATCATTGTCATACTCTGTTGACTGCTATCGGTAACTGGAAACATGCATTAGTGTTTGTGACGTCATATCACTCAGGAAGGATATGTTGCAAACAATCCTGTAAAACCAGCAACTTTCACAGTGTATGAGTGCAATATATTGAACATGGCCCAGTGTTTGGCCCTATGTCCTCCAGTTATATACCAGGCTTTGTCCAGATGTCATGTAGTAAGAGGTTGATAGGTATGAGCTATCATTATTTAGTGCTGACATTACTGCTCTCATCCCAGTGATGTTATGGACTCCCACTCATGTTGTGGGGTAGGGGGCATAAATGTGGGCCATAGGCTAGACAACATGTGTGACCATGTACAGTCAAGAGGTCAGTGTAAACACTTTTATATACCCATGTAACACATTTTAGGGGGGTACATGTTTGACTCTTAGGCTGTTAGTACATGTGAGAGATAGTACTAATAAAAACATAAAAGGTATGTAGCTGTACTTTTTGATGCTATGGTTATGGGGTCAGTGGTGGGTTAGAGGTTACTGTTTGGCACACAGTCTGTTTGTCAATTTGATAGACCAGTTTGAAGTGAAGCATTCTTATGTAAAGGATCAATTTACATTGTAACATTTGATACTTTCCCCACTACATGGTTAACTGAGGAGTGTAATTGGAGGCTGTTGGCATAATCATGTAAATGAGTGTTGATTGATTTTTGTATTCAAGACAAGTATGTTTTGTACTGTTGTACTACTTGAAGGCTGTTGCCATGACACCTGTGTCTGATACTTTGTGTGGCTTACTTTGGTTACCAACTGTCCCTCTGTGCAAGGCATGGTCATTGTTTGGCCAGTTGTGCCTGACTCATAACACTCAACTGTACACATTGTTCCATAATGCCCAGATGTCGGCATCATAACTCTTGTGTGTTCTTCCTTAATTAGGTTCCTTTCTGATAAAAAGCTGAGGATTGGACTCATTCAATGATGACAAATATTTGACTGTAAGACTCCACATCCATCAGAAAAGTAATGCTACTGCAAAACCTCTAGTATTCTATCAGCTTTCTGAGATTGTAAGAGAATATTTATAATAAGTCCCTATTTGTCCACCATCATGTCATGCTTTGTCCATATTTTTGCCTATAACAGGTTTAGAGGTATGGCACTGCTGACAACAATTCTGACAATTGGAAAATGTCCTGAGATGGTAGGAGCAAGAATGTATCATATGTTTCCTTTAGTATTTGCATAATTCAGTTATGTTATATTTTACACACCTACATGCTGTAAGACATGGCATAAACAACTGAAATAGTACAGAAATAAACCTTTTTTGGGAAAATGTTGGTGTTATGTGTGGTTTTTAAAGCAAACATTTTCATTTGTGAAAACATATCACACTCTGGCCATTTGATAAAGTGGCAGCTGTAGGATTACTGGCTGTTTGGGTTTTACTGTGCTCTCTTTAGTCATTTCAGTTACTTTCCTAAGAGGTTGCTGTGTGTCTGGTCACTGTGTAAGGTCTATCATGATTATATAGTGGCAGAGTGTGTACTTGTTATTTGGACTGTATATGTGTGGGGTCAGCAGATGAATGTCCCATACCATCCCAGCATTCTATCTATAGTATGACCTGCCACAGGATATGTAGGAGTATTGTGTGACTCACATGGGGGATATATCTGTCCACACAGCCATTGTACTGTGGTGTTTGCTAGGCTTACCAGTATTTATCTGCAAGTATGTTGTTTATTTATACATATATATATATATATATATATATATATATATATATATATATATATACATATACACACATATATATATATAGAACAAACATTCACAGATATGTTTTCACACATATAAATATAATGTATATATATATCTGCGTAGGTGTGTGTGTATATATATATATATATATATATATATATATATATATATGTGTGTGTGTGTGTGTGTGTGTGCGTGTATATATCTTATTTGAATGTTTAATGCTTCCACAATATACATTCCAGATGTACAGTGATTGTCCTGCAAGATATGTTCATGAAATCATCCCAAACTCTTATGGCTTAATGGTTACATGCTGTGACTATGGTGTACATGTTGCTGGGTTCAAAAATGGCAAAGGCTGTTTATTTTGTTGCAGGGCAGAACAAGGGCTCATGGACAGAGTGTGATTAAAGCACTTTAAAGCAGCTTTAAGCAGGTTTGCACGGGTTTGTGCGAAGCTAAGCAGAGCTAACACAAGGTTAAACGTACAGGTGGTTAAACTGTGTGGGCTTGTCTTAGTGGCACTTACCAATGAGCAAATCCGGTTAGATATGATAACTACTGTTTACCTTTTCTGTGTTTGAGCATATGTCAACTGGTTTTCCTTCTACTCAGCGATAGTAATACACGGTTAAACATATAGGCGTTCTATTGAATATCAAGTTTATGCAGTTCAGGTGGTGTAGTGGTATGGTCTCCAACTTCTGTGTACAGGGTTAAAGACCTGGGGATGCTAGCTTTTTCATTAATGTTAAATGATTAGACTGCATGATAAGTTAGGCAAAGCAAGAGCAACATGTAGAGCTCAGATGGTGCAGTGGTATGGTTGCTGACTGTAGTGTAAAGGGTCCTTGGTTCAAGACTTGGCAGGGCTGATAAATTTTGTTTCTGGCCTCAACAATGGCTGATGGGGAGAGGATGATTAAGGCACTTTACAGCAGCTTTAAGCGGGTTTGCATGACTCTAAATGGTGGTAAAATACAGTTACTTTATTTAGCGGAGCTTACTCCCGCTAAACCCTGCGCTAATTTATTTGAAATAAAAGAAAAAGGGGTGATAGGAAAGTGGTGAAAAAAGGGGCATGTAGAGGGAAAAACAAGATGAAAGATGGATAGGGATGTGCAGGACGGGAGTAGGGAAGGTCCATAGCTATCCATTTGTCCTACAGCAACAACTGTGCATATGTATTGACTTTGGAGGTGAATTTGGATACTCATACCCCTGAGAGAGGGGTGAGTACAACAATAATGTGTTGTCTAGGTAACTGGAAAAGATTACATGTGTCCAATGGACACATCTGCAAAATGGACAGCTACGTATAGGGCATAATTTATTTGTGGGAACAGATTGTCCCTTTTTTTTAAGGTGAGAGTGGGTTGTTGGGGAAGGATAGTAGGTATCTGTGGGGTGGGAGGCTGGGTAGGAAAACAGACAATACAGACAAGGCAGCAGACAGGGGCTGTGTATGACACATGTGGGGGGTGAACACCTTAGGGAGGTTGGCTGGGAATTGGAAGCACATGAGCCCACAAGTGGATACAGTGAGACTGAGGTCCCCACACATGGGCAGTCACCACTGCACCTTCATGGTCCCAAAGGTGGCTGTGCTGGGGGCTGAGAAGGAGGGTCAGGCTGAAGATGCACTACGCAACCCTCAAGCTGGCATAGCGGAGTTGAAAACTCATTTTGCATCTCCCTACACATCAGACTCTGGACCTGACATCGGGTGGTGGGGTCCTGTCCGTGCCCACTCCTAGGGTGAGAGATGAGCCCCATCCTCTGAAGTGGTTCCACCCATGAGTGGTGTAGGACCAGAAGATGAGGAAGATCCGGGGTGGGTCCCAGACATGCTGGGGCCCAGTGCCATTGCCAGATGAAGCAGGACAGGTGGATCTGCTGGGATTGTCCTTCCCAGATGAGCTAGGGTGTTGACAGTGTACAACATATGTTGGTTAGTTATGAACAATACAGTGCCAGGAGTAGTTGTAATGTCATGCATGGGTGTTCCAATAGACCCCATAGCACAATTTCCAATCAGTTGCAAATAAAACAGAACACTTGCAGATATGGAACCCACAGTGGATATTACAGCAGCATGCAGGTTACACTGATAGCAACAGGCCACCAATTACTTAATTTCAACAGGGAACAGTAATAAACAGACATTGAAATATTGGTATAACAATGGGGAGCATGTCCCAACAGTAGGTTTGTTAAAAACATACCATTTATTTTTTTGGTTGTATTATTGTTGCAGATAGGGTGGGGGTAGACAGAGAAATGAACAACTATTTATTACATTGCTCACAACTGTTATGTACATCATAGTTTACTCAGTACTCTCCAGATATGACCTGAAATCACAACTACCTATGGACTTGGGGTTGGCCAGTGGGTGTTGCAAACAGTTATCAGTTCAAACTTCGTACACCTAATATACAGCTGTACTCACCTGCCAGAACTGTGGAAAAATTGGGTTAACACTACCTGACTGTTTGTACACATTAACAGGGTTCAGCTTTGATATGTGCAATCATACTGCATGTGTATGCACTAATGTCATAGTCCACCTTCATTTTTGTACAGCACCATGGGTGCTGGGGACAGTGACCAATAGCCATGATGGTGTGACACTTGAGGGACATTTTTTGGGGAAAACTAAGTGGTCTATGTACTTCTCTTGCTGTCATCTACAGCCTTGGGGCTGGCCAGTGTGTGTTCTACACAGTGTATAAGAGACACATCCTAAGGTTAATATCCAGCCTGCTTTACCTGCCAAAGCTATGGGAAAATGTGTGTTGACACTACCTGACTGTTTGTAACAATACTCACATATTCTTGTGCGAAAATATACAGCTTAGTACCACTCCCAGGATTCAAACCCTGCCAGTTTGTTCAAATAGTAGTCACAATGCTGATCATTATCAGAACAAGCTATCAAGGAACTGGTATTTCTTGTCTGAGTGTTTTCTACCTATTAGTCTGTGATTTGGCCAATCTGACCTTGTACTTCTGACATTTCTGCATGGCAGACAGTTGTTCTACTGTGTACTCACAATTTCAGATATTACATTACAGAAAACAAGACTTGACTGTTTGGCACATGAACCTCACATACTTAATGCTATCATAGCCATATTTGCTGTGCAAAAGCTATACACATTTCCAGTTCCTACTAACATATTGCAAATAAAACACAACAGTCCAGAGTTGTAAGTTGTACAGTTTTATTGACAGGTTATCACTGTTTTATGTATATCACTAGCATTTTCTGTGGTAATTTCAGTTTTATTCAGTTCAAACAATATATATTACAGCATGACAGGTGATATTCTACTGCTTTCGATTATACTGCAAACTAGATCAGTACTCACCAGCCTTGCGGCACAGCTTTTGCAACCTGCTGCCATGTGCCTCCATGTTCAAAGCCCTCTCAGCTGCAGCTGTACAGGAGTCAGAGAAACATTTATGACTACCTATCCATCATATACACAGCCTGGAATATCTTAAACGGCAATTGATACTGATACTTACACACTACTGGGGCATTCCCTGCCCACGCATCTTGTTCCCATTGGTTCAGAAGGTCCCTCTTTCTCCGCTTGAGATTAGCATAGTTATGCCAAACCTGCTCACCAGTCCAAGGGATCCCAGTAGCACTGTTGAATTCATGGGCAAGATGGTCCCAGGCCTCCACTTTTTATTCTGAGCCCTGGTACTGGCCTTGCAGCAGTCTCACATCATAGTTTTCAACAAGGAGTCCAACCATGACCCTGGACTCCAGAATGCACCAGCGTTGCGCATAAAAGCTAATACCTTCTCCTACTCCAGCCATGGTGCCTACAGTGATGACCTCCAACTTGTTATCGGCTGTATTCCCACCTACAGGGTTTAAATAGGGCCGATTTCCCACACTTTGCCATGATTACTTACTTTTGAAACTACTGAGCTCAGCTAAGCTACGGGCAAACCTGCTTAGCTTAGGCTGGCAGTGCTTAAAGGGGCGGGTTTAGCACTGCTCATCACTGGGCAAATCCACTTAGCTTGGCTACTCACTGTTTAGCAATAATATTTAAGCAATGCTTACAACCAGGAAGCGTGGCTGTGCTATGCTTGGCATTGCTTACATTTCAGTTTTTAGATTATCAGCTGTGTGGGATTGATTCCTGACATATTATTATTTTGTTTACCTTCCCTAACATCCCAATCTGTGCTTTCATTACATTTATTCTTGTGTGACTATCTGTATGGGGCACTTGTGTTTATATGGGGGTTTCACAACTTTATTACACTGACACCTCACATCTGGCCCTAATACACTGCTCTGGTTGTAAATATAAATTATTTACTACATAACTACACTTAAAAATTACATTTGTGGTGATTTCACATACAAAATACAAATGGCATCATTGGGGCTATAACTCTGCCTGTCCACTTGCAAAGCATACACGCTAACCATTACTGCTTACTGTGCATGTATATTGCTATTTAACTTGTTAGGCTGTTTCAGCTCGGCTAAGTGTAGCTAAGCAGTGGGCACACCAGTGCAGCTACACTTAAACTTTCTTACTGATGTGAAAAGAAAAAGACATTACGGACATTTTTTAAGTATTTCTCTTGCAAACTTTATGGCTGTTAAACTAACAGGCTTTGTATTTCCAATCATTTTCTGAAAGGTATGATGTCTGCACTTCAAATTCTCTGTCATTATTTTCTAACTTCATTCTTTAATGCTTTGCCACTATTTTTACAGTGGCCACTACACTTTTATTTTACAACCATACACTATACAGCATTTTGGCCATATCTCTGATGTTCAAAGAGTGATCTTGCTATTTTGCATTGTAATACAGCAATTCTGTTATACAGGGGGTGTGTATCTTGTGACAGCACTGCTCTCAGACACACCCCTGTGCTCATACACATTTCCATGTACATATTCCAGCACGGCAGCACGCCTTCATGCATATACATGGTGCGCTGCTGTGCTATACTGTAATGGTACCTTCCATACAGGAATAACCTATTCCTGTATGGAAGTTTGCTGAATCCCAGGGAGAGTATTTACTGTGTAATACCTTAAACCTCCTGTGATGGAGGCCAGGGGGACATATGCAAATGACCACTTAAGGGCATACCTTAATTTCAGTTACATGGCTTCACAAGGTTCCCTATTAGAAGACCGAAGATGCATTCTTTCGAATGCATCTTGGTTGAACTCAAAAGCCTAAAACGGCAAAATATCAAAGTGGCTTTTAAGCAAATTCTTTCCCTGGAAAAGAATTTGCCTGGGAAAGAATTTGCTTGGCCGCTTCATTACTTTGCCATTTTTGGCACTGTAGTGCAGTTTCTGAGTTAGTATATTTAAGTAGGGGGGAGTGGGGGGCACAGCCCCCCACTTAATGTAATGTCTAAAGTGTTTTACTTATTTATTTATTTATTTTTTTGTTGGAACTGTTCTGACAGTTCGAAATTGTAAGCTTTTGCTCACATATGGTCGATTAATCACCGTTCGCTTTTTTAAGCGTTCGGTGATCTAATATAGACCCATTCACAATACCTATGACTATTGAGTTTTCATGTCTTTATGAGTAGATTCAAGTCAATGAAGACAAACTCCATTAACTGTAGAAATATCATGTTATGGATTTTTCCTGCTCTCAT
>NC_056727.1:1029491514-1029499014 GCF_019279795.1 Protopterus annectens | reverse complement strand
GTTATGTTATTCTAGCTTTGTTGTAACAGTGTATGCCAAATCATTGTTTAACTTATTTTATTCATTGCCTAGGTTTACTGTACCTGCATAGCCTGTTACCATGGTCATAAATAAAGGGTTACTTCTTCCCAGGCAAAATGTTCATTGAGGGGGAAGGGTCACTATTTCTAAACATAGCAGATATATATCTCTGAAAATGACATAGCTTACTGTATGTCTCCCAAATATGCAACAGAATCTAGATTTAGTGTTTTTGTCTGGAAATGTTTGCATAGATATTTCTATAGACCAAGTAGACTCCAGAGAATTTTTCCTCAGGCAGACAGCAAATGTTGGAAGTGTGACAGGGAAGGAAGAGGTAATTGGGAACATATTTTCTTGGAGTGTGGTAAATTGGTAGACTTTAAGGATTCCCTGTGGGATGCACTGTTGGAGATGCTGGGTGGGCAGATTGGTTTGACCAGGCAGATGATTTTTCTGTGCTATGATACAGAATCAGAATTGTTTAGGTATGGTAAGGTCTTGCTGTGTCTAATAATGGTGGCTGCCAAAAAAGCAATTACTAGAAAATAGATATCAAAATGTAAACCAACTATACAGGAAGTAGTGAAAATAGTAACAGAGATAAAACAACTGAGATTGATATATTTAGAAAAAGGTAGGAGGAAACTACATAGGAAACAAATGGGAATTGTGGGAACAATACATACAAGGGAAGAATGATGTTTAAAAGGCAGCAGGACTTAAATGAGTTATGTAATGCCTGTTTGAAAAAGAATGAGTAGATTATAAGTGATGTAATGTTTGCAATTCGGAGTGTGTCAGTATGGATTGTGATGCAAAATGCTTGCAACTAGGATTGTGTCGGGGTGGTTTGTTTTCATTTTTGTAAATGTATGATAGTCTCTGTAGTAAGTGATGGTTTAATAAAGATGTTTCTTGTTGAGAAAAGGCAGGAATTTAATAATTTGCATAATATTGCTTAGGTTATATGATATATAGCAATATATGTGAAGTAAAATGTTTGTTATGTTGATTATAGTGTGATTACTTTTATATAAATGTAAATTTGCCTATGCCACAAGTGATAATTCAATAAAGGTCTTAAAAAATGGCATAGCTCACCTCTAAAAGTAATATAGTTTGGCAAGCATTCTTAATTAGTTAATAAATAGGTAAAGAAATTAACAAAAAATCTTGACCTGTGTGTAACACTTGCTCTAAAAACAGTTGCTACATTTTTTTATTTAATAAAAATCTTAGTTTAGAGACTGTATCAGCTGATCTTCACATTTATTTTTATTTTTTTTTTGTATGCAAAGATTGACACCTGAAAATCCATCTCTTTTGCTATATAAGCTCTTTATAAACTCCCTTGCTCCCTTGTCTGCTAGACATAAGTCATCTGGTAGCATTCTCTGTGTGTTCTCTTTAAAGATCAATTTCAGCTGATTCCTATTCAGTCCCTGCCAGGGGAAGAGCCACAGCACTCATTCATTCCCCTCAGTGAGAATATCCACTGGTGTGACCATCAATGAGGCAGCCATTAGGGGATTTAGAAGCACAGCTGTACCACCCCAGTGCCAACATAAGTACTGATATCACTGCATGCATCATCTGTATACTGCTATAAGAGTGTGCACTCTTTCACATACAGTCATTTAATGGCTACCTTAACCAGTTTTTTGGGGGTCATGTCTTCATCCATCCTTATATTCTGGGTAATTTTTGTATGAATTTTTCACTTCAGCCCTAAACAGACAGGGTTCAAAAGGTGGGAGCCAGAAAATCCTTCAACCTATGGTAGGATTAACAACAAAAAGCAATACCTCTCAGAGCCAGCTCTTCTGTTGCCTACGTTGTTAATTGAAATTTGGTCATTTAAGTTGAAACTAGGACTCTGTCTCTCTCTGTGACTTTGCTCCATTTACTATTGAAACATATAGCACAATTTAATTAGACATTGATTAGGAAGTCAATGTCATTTTATTGCAAAAATTAAGTATCACGTTCTGAAACATTTAGGTGATAAAGATACATTCATATTCCTTAAATAAGTCTGCAGTCTTCAAAGAACAAATCACTGAACTGTCTTTAAAATGTATGCACATTTTCAAAACTTTTTTCCCTCTTAGGTTTATAGACTTCCAGAAGATCTTTGTTCCTCTGGGATTTAATGGTTGACTAGTTCACACTGGCGATTCATTTTTTTATGTTTTCATTCCACATACTTTATACATAGGGACAAATGCAGCATATGACTGTAGAGTACCCGCTTTCACATTTTATAAAAGCATAAATATTTGACCAAATAAGGTCCCATATGTAACTGTGATTTATTACTGTGAGCCAATACTGGGCACTGATAAATACATGTGAAGGGTATATGGTTTGATTCCTTCCAGCTACATTAATCTACTGTGTGACTCTGTGTGAGTCAATTAATCAGACAATATATCTAGGTCACCCACATAAAGAGACATTTGTGTCTAGTGGGCTTGATTGGTTAACAAATAGAAAAAAAAATAAAGAGTGTAAGCATTTCAGCCAAAGAAGATTTTGTATAATTATCAGGTAGTTTACACTGAACTTATCTCATCTAGAAAGGTATGTTCAGGGCAAGAGAGAATTTTACAGCGAAAGATAAAGAGAATAAAAGTTTGTAATCCCAGTGCAACTTGTACTTTTTTCCTTGAATAAGTTGCTTAAATAGCAGAAAAATGACTGCTGACGTATGTGTGAGCTAAGAAAAAAGATATTGGTACATATTCAATAAATCTACATGGTTCACTAAAACTGTATGGTAAACTGCTCTACATGCCGTGTAGAGAAGTGCTAACATGGTAAACATCATGGCATGCTAATTGTGGCATAAGTACCTGAACTGTATGCTAATAAACCAAACCAAGATGGAGGAGCTATTCAACAAGCTATAAAGCAACTGTGCAGACTCAGTGCTGGTTTTCCCTGTGAATTCCAAAACCTATCTGAATACAGCCACATAAACTAGGCTACACAGAAAGAATGTTAGGGGCTGCTGTTGCACTTATCCATGTATATGTGCAACAGGACAGAGTCTATGGAGCTGCTTTTGCTAATAGACCACGGCCAAAAAGGAGAAGGGTGTCTAGACCCCATTTAACTTTTTACAATCTGCATGAGGTTAAAATTGTAGAGCACTACAGGGTGGATAGAGACATTCTACCGGAACCCTTCAACCTCTATATCCTCAACTGAGAGTAACAGCAAACCAAGATGAACCAATCCCAGTGGAGACTAAGGTATGTGTAGCACTTTGAATTTTAGCTACAGGAACCTTCTAGAAACCAACAGGGGAAATGCTGGGGGTTCACAGGCATCAGCATCTAGGATCTTCCATCAGTTTCTGAATGTTATGCTATGATATGCCAGTGAGTAATATATTTTCACTGTACATCTGAGGACAGAGAAATAACTATGCAGGAGTTCTACCCTGTAGCACACTACCTTGAAGTCCTGAGTGCCATAGACTATACAGATGTAGAAATTGAAGCACCACATGGGGAACAAGGAAGGGGTGCATATATAGAAAGGGTTACCACTACATTAACTGCCAGGTCATGTGTAATTCTATGCGAATCATCCTGAATGTGTGTGATGACAATCCAGGCAGTTTTCATGACTCACATATCTGGCACAACTGTCAATTGTATAAGATGTTTACTTGCGGGGATATCCAACAGTGTCATTTACTGGGGAATGTAGGTTGTACACTGGAACCATGGCTGATGATGCCCATCAGAAGTGCACACCCACCAATTGAAGAACACTATAATGAGGCATGTGTTCAACAAGACATATCATAGAGCTTGTGATTGGCTGCTGAAGTCACGGTTCCAGTGCCTAGATACATCTGGGGTAACCCTGCAGTACAATCCTCATGCATGTGTTGAAATATTCACTGTCTGTGCCATGCTGCACATTCTGCGAAAACAGTTTCAGCAGGAACACCAAGGGGAAGGACCACACATCCCACTGCCACTGGCAAGGTCACCACAGCCACATGTAGATGAAGAGTCAAAGGGGGAACAAGCAGCCAATGTGGGTGTAGGCAGATGTAGGTGTTTACAATATGCCCTTGCACTGGACAAGAGGCAAAAGATAGTACACACGCTCAGCACCTAAGGGACTAAAACCTTCATCTCACACACATGCATACAGTAACACTGATGCCAGGCAATGCTCACAACCTTTACTTACCCATGTAATGGCTGTGTACAGGTAGCATCAGACAGAGTCAGCCCTGAACTAAAACACTTGCAACTGTCAGATTTCCAAGGTAAGTGTTGAACCTGGAATAGAAAAAATAAATGTCTAAGAATACAAAGAAATAGCATAGCCTTGCATACTGTTACTTTGTAATGTAAGTAAGTATAAGGTGTCTGATTTTTACAGCAATTACATCAAGATGTGACAGCAGTGACTTATGTGAATATATGTGTCCTCTATCAACTATTAGGCCTCATATATCGAAGCTTCACACATTCATACATCTAAAATGTACAGATTTTCACCAAATGTGCACATTTTGGCCTCATACTTTTTTTACTGTCAAATCTTTAAAGAGTGAAGTTAGAAAATAAGGACACACATTTCAGTTTTCAGACTCCCTCTCAAAAAAACATAAAAATAGTAATGCAAAACCTGTTATTCTATCAACTAAGTTTGTAAGACCACAAGTTTTAAAAACTCTACCCATTGTTGGGGCCTTACTGCACTTTTGTTTATGGCTTGGTCCAGCTTTTTTGGTCTAAGAGGTTGGGAAGGATGTACACATTACAAAAACCTGTAAGAAAGCAGTACAATTTGCAAAACAGCATCACAAACATATATATACGATGCACTAAGTCAGCTATAAACCTCGAGTATCAGACAAAAGACTTATGCATCCCTGAATCAAAAAAATAGAAAACAAGGATATGGTACAGTTAGCATTTGCACAGGGTGTTTTTGTGTGTGTGTGTGTGTGTGTGTGTGTGTGTGTGTGTGTGTATTTGTGTGTGTGTGTGTGTATGTGTGTGTGTGTGTGTGTGTGTGTGTGTGTGTGTGTGTGTGTGTGTGTGGGGGAGGGGGCAGGAGGCCTAGGCTAACACAAACGGTTGTGACTGTGTGTAAGTAAGAAAGAGTAAAAGGCAGACCTTTGGATGAAGTATCAAATGGCCGCTGACCCAGAATGAGCGGTAAACCTCATGACTGACCGCTGTAACTGTTATTTGTGCGTTTGTCTGTATGTGCAATCCAGGTAAAAGTGGTGTATGAGTGTATGCAAGAACACATCCAAGCTCTGTGCTGGCTCTACAGCCTAGTATGCCAGACAGATGTGAGCCATGCACAGTAGAGGTGACAGTTCATCATTGTCATCCCCAACCTCGAGAACTGGCTCTGCCCGGAGTTGCACTGGCACATCCACACCAATGGTCAGATGCACTGTTGCTATTTGAATGTGACTGATATCTGTTGGATGAGCTCTCCTCATGACTATGCCAAGGAACATGACCCCATGACCTGGCATGTCTGGGTGTGAACACCTCGACCACTGATGGAGCAGTGGAAGTAGTGACACTATGGCAGCATGATTAGGCACAGCCACATTAACTAACATCAGATGATGTGGCTGACCTACATCCATGCACCCAGCAGATGTTCCATCACACGTTCTGCCCATTCCAACATGTCATTCATCCGATCCACTGAACTGGTAACATGACGGTGTCAGTCACACATTTCAATCTGTGCCACATCTACAACCCTAAGCATTTCTTCGGAGGCCCTATTGGAATGTGCATGCACCTCCACAATGCCCGAAATGCACATCAAGTGGCACAGAAAAGCACACCAGAATCAGGTGGAGGATGGACAGCAGGCCTCTTCCAAGTACCCTTAACAACCCTCCTGCATGGCAGCTCACCCATACTTTGGCTACCCCCAGAGTCAACACCCAGAGTCAACAGTCAATGAAGCCACAGTAACCACACTACTACAATCAAGTGTCTCACCCTCCATCTGTCCAATGTCTAAGGGCTCAATGTAATGGGTATGCATAGGCCTACTGGCTGTGTCTGATAGAATTACAGGGGATGGCTGAATATCAACCTCAGTGTTAGATTCAACCTCTGTACCCCCTGACTATGCCTGTGCTTATCCACCACCATCATCAGAGTTTGCAGATACTCTGACATCAGGTGAAAAGAATCTTACACGTCCACTGTCAGGATCACCTAGAATAATAAGCAACAAACACAGGAAAGAAATTTACAGCTACACTACTACAGTTCAATATATGCTAACAGTCTAACACTGGTGCTACTATTACAGACAGTATAGCAATACACACACGCAGTCCTAACATCCATCTCACACATCCAGATAAATGCATAGTTCTGTCAAATGCTTATCAATACTGAATTAAAAATGTTTGGCTTACCATGCACAGATGACTCCACACTTGCTAGGGAGGATGGTCTAGGATGAAGTTAAGAAAAATATAAGGAGACCATCATCGCAACAACAGCAACATGGGGAAAATATTTTGATCTTTATATGCCCATTAACAATACATTTAACTAAAACTTGGATGACGGTGGTGCAGTGGTTAATGATGTTGCCTCACAGCAAAAAGCTCTCTAGTTTGATTCTCAGCTGGTGTGGCTTCTGTGTGGAGGCTGCATGTCTTCCTTGTATTCATGTGGGTTTCTGCTGGGTGCTCTGATTTTCTCCCACATTCCAAAGACATCTGGAGTGTTTCTCCTAGGCTTCTGCTGAAAATAGGCTCTGTCCTAGTTAGACTTTCCCGATCATCAAATGTTAAATAAATAAACTTTTCCACCCCAAGCCCATGTGTAATGTACCAGAATGAATTGTTAACTGTATCAGTCTTTAAATAGGTCCACTCCCCAAAATAATCTATTAAACCAACTAAACTATTGCTTTCAATATTTTTTGCTATACAATAAATATTTAAAAATTGACATATGTAGGCCTGGCTGGAAGCTCCACCTGGGACATTCTTGTCCTCCCTAAAGGAAAAGCATCAACATCAAACCCATGCTGTGATGCACTTTCCACTGAGCTCTCTGGATCCATGACAGTGGAGAGGAACTCTTCATTTTCTGTCAATGATGGCTCTGTAGCAGCTACCCCCACAGAAGCCAGTTGTCCATGGGCCACTGCAACTGCTCTCCTCCTGGCCGGTGAAATCATGTCTGTGACCCTATGATGCACCTGATCATATGTCCTGCTGCACTCCACCAACAGCATTGACATAATTCACTATCTGGTTCCAAATTTGCATTCTTCCAGTCATATCCCCATGCCCTCTCACAAGCAGATAGGCACCATGTTGATGTTAGGCTTGGACAATGACATAATTCTCAGAGTCACTGATTGGGGGGGTTGCTGCTATTGGGATGCTTGGGTGCCATAGTCCAAAGTGACATAAAACATAAAAAAATACTACACATA
>NC_056727.1:1029326514-1029486514 GCF_019279795.1 Protopterus annectens | reverse complement strand
GCCTTACCTTAGACATTATCACATTATCCAGTGTTGCCTATGGTGGTGCAGCAGTTAGCATTGCCACCTCACAGCAAGAGGTTCTCTGGTTCAATCCATGGCTGGGGTGCCTTCTGTGCAGTCTGCATGTCCTCCCTGTGGTCGCGTGGGTTTCCTCTGGGTGCTCCGGTTTCCTCACACATCCCAAAGACACGCAGCAGGTGAATTGGACACTCTAAATTGGCCCTAGGTATGAGTGTGTGCATGTGTGTGTCTTCTGTGGAAGGTTGAGCGCCGGGCTGGCAACTTGACACTGTAAAACTCCATGAGCGGACAGATGATCTGCTGCGGTGACCCCTAACCGGGAAAAAGCCGAAAGAAGAAGAATAAGCCTACCTTTACAGAGATTATGGTTCATATTAGTATTGCTACCATAATGTAGTTTAATTAGATGGCACATCTAAGTATTTAACCAGATGTTATTCCTGCTGCAGTCATTCTGCTTAGTGTATTAGGAAGCTAAAACCCATACTCTCATTAGCAAACTAGATAACTGCTCATCACTAATTAGCACTATCTCCCTGTAGTCTATACCAGAAATTAAGTCCTGTACTCCAAAAACAACCTTCAACTAGTTGTTAAAATCTAATAACACTGCAGGGAACTCATTTTACTCTCATAAAGTTTCTAAAGAGCAGAATTCTTTACCCATTTCTGTCACACAATCTGATTTATTTATTTTACATTTGTTTACTGGGATAATCTGACTGGGCAAAAAGCCCATTTTCAGTGGAGGCCTGGGAAGAAAAGCTCCATAAAGGTACAAACAGTAGACTTGTAAGCATTACATAAAAAATAAAGGTACATACAAAAATGCAGAAACATTGCAATAGCTGTTGACAATACATAATGTTTGTAGGATAGTTGAGATAAGGCAATATGATAACAACAATATACATACATTTAGAGAAGAGAACAATTTAATGGATAAATTGCTCTCTTTTCTAAATCTCTGGGAAATTGGCTAGGCTTCAAATCCTGGAAAACACAGCTAAAAGAACACCTACTTGATTCCTGCAAATGCTCCTGTACCCACCCTAGGCTATCACTATAACACAACACAACAAACTAATATTATACACTTTGTCTCAAAACTATTCTTCCTGCTATGTTGCCTATACCTTACCATTTTCCCATACAATCTTTCTTCTCATATTGCTACACACTAACTCTCACTTTCTACTATGTTTCCCTTAAAATTTTATTCCTTGTATTACTATTTACTACAGATCTAAAATCAGTTCCATGCAAACTTATGCTTATTGTTCCATATAAAAATTGTAGTGTATATGTACTTTAAAGCTGCAGTCAAATGTTCTGTATCATGCTACACCTACCTGGGAATTCAATAAACTCCATGTATTCATCGCATGAAGCCTAGATAGAGTATACGTCTTAGCAGGAACAGCAGCAGTGCTAATCGCATATTCATTCAGCTCATCATGCTTACATAAATAGAGGCAAGGTTTCATGGCCAGCAACAGTGCTACCACCAGGAGACTGTGCAGAATGACCACAGAAACAAGAAGCATTCAAGCTTGCCTACAAGCAAATCTGCTCGGCAAGATTGTGCCAACAGCCACAATGACCACCAGGGGTGAAGATACTGCAATAACAGCAGTAATAACACAGTAAGAAAAGTGTACTGAGAGCAATGATTACTACAACAATTATTTGCAGAATAAAATAATGGGGGGGTCAGCAAGGTCAAATATAAGCAAACATACACTGGGCAGGGAAAGTATGCTGATTAATATGGGCACAGACGTTAATGATAGGAATGAATAAAGTGAAAGAGGGCATGATAAATATTAGATAATGTCCCAAGATAGGATATGTCAACATATGTACACTTCCAAATTAGTCAGTAGCACAACATTAAGCACATATGTAGATAGCACAGTACGTGCTTTTGTTTACACCTCATCACACATGATTATTTATACGTGATAGTCACACAAGGTTACCTGCCAATAGAGGTGAATGGTTGTAATATAAACATCACTAACATTCTTATTGGAGAGGACATTTAGCAAGGATAGCATATACAATATGGAGTGTGCAAACTCTGAAGACAAGAGAAATGACTTCCTTGAATATGAATAACATGTTGTCTAGCTCTCATCCAGTCAGGAACACATAACAAGAAACTCCTGGACAAATGTAGACAGAAGCAGGCACAATCATGGACCCTTTTAAAATATTATGACCACTAATCTTCTGCACTGACAGAATATGTGAGTGTAGCGTATTATACATGTTCTACAGGAACAAATGTGTACCACTGTAATGATTGTCAGTATTCTATAATGGGAATTCACCACTCCTTCCCCTTAAATGAGGGGTTAAGAAAAAGAGGGACAGTGTTAAAAATAGAGTAGAAATCAGGGCCAATCCTGGCCAGCTGAGAAGTTTGCATGACACATAAGCCACATTCCTCACCTGAAAGAATCAAACCCATGCCATCAATGTTGTCACTGAGCGATGTATTTACTGAGTGTAAGACAGAAAGACGTATCACACAAGCATCTATTAAAACACCTTGAAGGGAAGTCTGCGCTGTCAAATTCGAATAGGTATGCATCCCAAAGGATAGTTCTGTATGACCTGCCTGACGTGCAGGAGCTCACTGTGCCAAATTTGACACTTGAATAAAGCATCCCTGTCTGACATGGGTATCAGCCATATGAATAACAACACTTACAAGTAACACACTATTATGAGTGGTTTCCCTACACAAAGCTGAGTATTGCATGCATGTGCCACATGTAATAGCAATGGATATTGTCTGAAGCATCTACAACTGATGAGTGGATTAAGAAATAGAGTGTTATAATGAATGGTACAGCAGTATGTGAGACTGATACCAGTGCATCAACTATGCCCATGTGCACAGAAACTACAGCAGTGTAAAATCTAGCATCAATGATTGAGGAAGCTGTCACTGTGATATTGTTCACATACCAAATAATGCATGGCGCACCCTGTATAAGTACATGCCAAACCTCAACACATGGGCCACATGATCACTGTCCCCCTGACATTGCCAGATGAAAATCTTATACTGCCATGAAATCCTGACATACAGCCATATATGTGCATGGAAATTATCAAGTGGCAATGCTGATGTGATGTAGTGGTACATCTGTGAGGTAATACAGTCACACTACAGTTGTACCTATGCTACAATTGCACTTCAAGCTGTACATGACTTCCATATAAAACCTTGGGTATAAATCACAGTGTGGCATATGACAAAGTGGAACTGTTATCACAGTCATACAACTTTACCTACTTCATGCCATTGCACCAGTTGTACATCATATGCCTATATGTTTATCAGTGGAAATATTTGTGTGTGAGGGTCCTGACACCATATATCTACAAATTAGATATGACGTTGATGCTGTTAATGCAGAACAGTTAATGACACAAATGCTGACAGTCACACAATGCTGCTGGGGAACACCTGAATAAACCTTGTGAGTGCATATAATGAATCACCCAAGGTTACAAGAGAATCTCAGCATGTCATACATTTGTGTATATAACAGCATTACAACACGTGGATGAAACCAGGCATATTTGCCCATGTAATCAGTATGACATAATGTTGCTGTATGTGAGACAACATTTCCAGATGCTTGGTATACACATGTACACCTGTGTCATACTGCAGCTGCCATTGTGATTGCCATACTGCAGCTGCCATTGTGATTGCTGAATGAGAACTGTGTATAATGTTAATATACTCCAATACAAGAACGCATGCCTTTGTAAAGCAGCATTATACATAGCATCATCCCATATGAAAAGTCCTCAGGAAGCATATTACTACAGCTGTTATGGAAGAAACATGTAACGAAATGGCAATAGCAGCCATCAATTCAGTTGGTCAAATCATAGATTGCAATACACTGTTGTAGGGCTACAGTATATCCTCACCTTAACGTACCACATGTGGATGATAACATCATTGACTTTTGCAATATTCAGAGGATCATAGGACATTACTAGGCTAATGGCCAAGAGCACATAAAATCCCAGCCATCATTATGCAAATTAAACACAAATCACTATATCTATGTGATGGAAAATAGTAGGAGTATGTGCCTATGTGTGTGCATGTGTGATTTTATTACAGTTTGCCTCTGTCCATATGTGACAGGTCCACCACCCCATGACAAAATTAGTAATCACACAACTAGTGATGTGGAGATGACTTTCAGAGTGTAATTGAGGGATCTGCCTCACGATGTGTGTTCATCTTTGAGATGCTGACATCCTCAATATTATGCAGAAAGGATGTTATATGGACAGAAGGAAAAAGTGGATGTTGGATTCATGGGGCTATGTAAAAGGTTCTTCAAGTGGGAGTCAAATGAAAAGAGATTCAAAACAACATGCACTTTATAGAGGCTGAGATCAGTCTATATTCTTAAAATAAGGTGTTGAAAGGAGTGTTTGACATAGATGTGGACTTACATCCTGGTGTTAAATTGTCTCCAGCCTGATAGTTGAATGAATGCACACAGTCAGGTTTACTGCAGTGAGATTAGAACCCCTACCTACCTAGTCTTAAAAAGCTGCCCAGCACAGTATGTAATGGTAGCCCCAACACACAGGTCAGGTTTAAAAGAGTGCCACAGTGCATTTTATGTTGAGAAGAGGATGTTGGGAGGGCTGTATGAAATTGCTGTGGAGTCATGTAGCAGTGTAAGAGTTATCTTCTACATACTACTTGAGCGAGGGCAGCAGGAACTAGACAAATGCTCTTCCAACCACACACATGCAAGTTGACTGCTGTGAGATGAGAACTCCTACTTCTTCAATTAGACAAACAAACAAACAGTGCTATATACTCATGCCATCATGTAAATCTGATTTTAACAGTGTCAGAGTGCACTTTATAGAGGATGACATCATACGGTTGCAGGTAACATATACTGTTATAAGGCTTGTGTGCAAAGTCTGGACTTATAATATGATTGTGTGAGTGCAGTTTGAAAAAGTACATAATAAATACATCCTGGCAACCTAGGAGAAAGAAGCTGTCATGAACGGATTTTACAGATGTGAGACAGGCATGTACCTGTTCCTCAGGATGTTGTGTAGATGACACAAACACACACTTTGGAAACACCAGTAGTGTAATGATGGAGTTATGTGTCTTCATATTCAGATGAATGTATGCCCACTTTTAATAGAAGTTACTGACAATATCTATGGGATATGATCATGGATGACAAATGTCTAGTGTCACTATAAACTCATATCAAATGTAACAATGCAGTTATGTTCTGTAATTCTGGAGTCTGTTTGACAATGGCCCAAGTCCTGATATATCATTTGCAAGTGCATTGCTGCAGGGCTCACATGAATATCAGTAGGTATGTGCTCAGTCAAGCACACGTTAGTGCCCTTCTTTTGTGTTTATGAATGCATTTCTGTGTAGTGGAGGATTACAGCCCAGTAACCAAAGTTATACATGCTATACATTACTTTACACAGTGCATCACTGAGTTGATTTGTGTGAATGATGGGAAAATATTGGCGCATGCATGATTCGATTTTTAGGAATTCAACTTGTGCTAAAAGTAGCAGTGTCCACTGGTGCTAACTGCCAAACTATGCAAATAGGAACATACAGTAACTGGCCTGATTGGGCTTAATGACAAAATGTATTTGTTTGTTGTTAACGTTTTGTGTGTCAGACTTGCAAGATATATTATGTCAGAAATTGCTGGCAGCATGAAATGCATGGTGTAGTCTCTCTCTGAAATGTTGGGGCCAAAGTTTTATTACATAAATAACTGTTGGCCTTGTCTTCCCAGTTTGTGAGACATTAAACATAGAACAAATATGGTTCTCTGCTTAAGGAAAACAGTTAAACATTTAATTTACTATGCCTTTCATTATGCAAACAGGCTCAGTGGCAATGCACAGCTGTCAGCACTCTGTACAGTATTGAATGTGGAAAATACACCTTTGGCCTAGCTTTCTCTGTGACACAAGAGTTGTAAAAGCAGTGAGCCTTTGGTCAAAGCACAGGTGAGCCATGGGTCAAATCCAGATGATTCTCCTTTTTTTACAAATGCTGTCAGGATATCATTAGCTAAGTAAATGTGATCAGGACTGCAAATGTAACTATTAATGGCTGCCCTAAAGTATGTGCCTTCCCCAAATTGTATCAGTAATGCCCAGCTCAATACACTTCTGCAACTAATATCTGTTTTATAGGCCTCATTGCAAATCACAAGTTAATTGTGTACAGCTTACTACATATAACAAGGGGTGATGCATCTTTTGAAAAGATTAGTATGACTCAGCAGATATGCCAACTATTTGCATAGGGCCGAATATCCTAAAAAGTGTCTGCAGTATGCTCCTTCACAGTAAGGATAGTTTCCACGTCATATTAGATGAAGATTTCATCCATCATTCTTCTAAAGATGTTACAGTACTTCAGATTTGACAGAGGAGGTGATGACAGACACAGGGCTTTAGAGGATGTTGGAGGTACTGTCCTAGCAAATTCATGAACATCTTAATAGTGTATTGATATGAAGCGTCTTGTCAGTCAGAGTATGTCCTGCTCTGTAGCATGAATTGCATGAGATAAGGATAGAGGAGATATAGAGTGACAATAATTACTACATCCATATACAACTATTTGAAGAAGATTTGGGGCATCTGAAATATAACACTGCCATGTAAGAATTGATTCTTGACAGTTATATCAATTGTGGCCCACCTTACAGTTTACTTGATAGGCGCACAAATTGTACTTATGTAGGAGAAGGGGTAGACAGATGGACAGACAACTGATAAACAGGAAAGAGACCTATGAAAACAGTCCTTAAGAGAATCACCTAATGCTGGATTATAAGCCCTGACAAGATGCAAATGTACTTTCATACATCTGAACATCAGCTGAAAGTGACACAAAGGGAATCCTACATTAGATTTTGAAACCATGCACACACCAGAAGCACTGATAACTTATTGAATGAATGTAACATGTTGGTATTACCCATCAGCAGAGTCAGGACAGTATGCCGAAGCCATGAGATGACCTTTATATTCATCTGAATAATAGAAACAAACATGTAAAGAGAGGTGGGAATGAAGGGGTGAATGTGAGGAGAGATGGAAATACACATAACAGTATTTTGTGTAGTGTAACACTCATGGACATGTTTTTGGTCTTTTTTTCTTATTAAGCTTTTTGGATTTCTCTGTTGGGCTTTATTTTTTTGGACTTCTCTGTTGGGCTGTGCACCTGTTGACTATAATTGCACAGGCGTGTTTGTTTCGGACTCCTTATTAAGCTGCCAGACTCTGCAGCATGAAGTGACTGAGATAGGGGTAAAAAAGGGTTATTGGAGGAATAAAGGGCTTATGACAAGTAGAACAAGGTTAGAAATATATGTGAAGGTTATGATGATGGATGTCACTTCAAATACTCTTTTTTAGCCATTATCCTATATATATATATATATATATATATATATATATATATGTGTGTGTGTGTGTGTGTGTGTGTGTGTGTGTGTGTGTGCATGAGATATAGGTCCTGGCTTATGCATTCTTAGGTGTGATGCAGGACTAGTTTCTGGCAATGTAGTGGAAATGGATAGACTTCTATGACTTTAGTACTTTAGTAATAGAGTTTGGAGTTATGAGACATACCACACAATGCATAGTTTTACTGTTATAGTTAGGTTTTGGGAGGGATGTAGATGATTGTCAGTAAACTATATTTTCCATCAGAGGTACACAACTGTATTTTATTACAAAATCATAATTTTTATGCTAAATTAGTTACATGCATTATACATAGATACCTATAAAAGTATGTGCATGCAAGCGGTAATGATACCTTTCTGTCAATCAATGTGCTCTATATAGCTATTGGTATGTAGTATTACAGTAAAAATCAAAGTTTTTTTGAAAAATTACAGTGGGACACCCTTATTAAAAGTGAAGTATGCTAGAATTGAACCTTGGCTAATCTGGTTAATGGCCCTAAACTCATTATACTTACACCTGCTGCCACAGGGAAAGCTAAAATTCAAGTGCATTTTCCACAAGAGATAAGATAGGTAAAGCAGGGTTGAATTACCACAATATTTATTTTCACCAAAGAAGGGTCATAATGACTATTTATACAGGTAATATATGTTCACTACTGACATTAGATTTGCACGTTGCTTAACTGTGCACAAACAGGGTTTACTTTTGAAGGAAAAAAGTGAATATCGAATTTGGTTTTACTTCCTTAGTGCAAATAGGTTCAGTGTCGATGCACAGCCATCAGAACTCTGGACACTACTGAGTGTGGAAAATACACCTGTTGCCTGGCTTTCTCTTTGGCACAGGGTGTAAGTGCCATGAATTCATATTCAGAACACAGATAAGGCAGAGTTCAAATGTAGCATAATGAACAATTTAGTAAGAGTGCCCCACTGTCATTTTTCACAACACTTTTTTATAAAGATAATTCTACAGAGCAATAGCTATGTCTAGTAGACTAGATTGACAGAAAAGTCAAGTCAAGTAAAACTTTATTGCCATTCAGACCATACAACAACAAAGTGCACAGCTGAATAAAATTATGTTTCTTCAAACTCATAGATACACATAACACAGAACCATTTTAACAAAAAAACATAAGCATATAAACACATAAACAATATACACACAAAAAACAGAGTCCAGGCCAAACAAAGCTCCATATCACACCAGTAAATCTTAGACCAGTTCCATCCATCGACCCAACAGAAAACCAAAAATCAAAAACCTGAATGGCACACATCCAGCAGACAATCGGGTCCCCACCAACCACCCTGATCCACATCAACAATCACAGCATTCATCATCCTCCACCATCTCGATTCATCATCCACTTTGCCACCAACTTCATCTCCACACCAGCAATGGTCCATTTCCTCTGTCAAAATCATATCTGGATTCAACAGAACACCAGCAGCCATCATCCGACACCCTCCTACACTTGTCTCCACATATATGTCTGAACAGCCATGAACTGACAAACCACTCCAGCCACCTAAGCTAATCTGAATGGTCCACTGATCCAACTGATCCAATGACACCATAGCTGTTCCCACTTCACACCTGAGCACAAGTGAATCCAACAAAAATCGGACACATATCGGCAACTTCCACAAGAAAATGTGATGAACAATGGGAGACGAAGAGGCCGCTGCAGTATAAGGTACAGCCATCCTGCATCTTTGCATCTTGCATATACATACTTTTGTAGGCATCATATGTATTATGTATGTAACTGGTTTAGCATGACAGTGATGATTATGTAATAAAAAATACAGTAGCTTATTTCTGATGGACATAATAGTTTATTGATAATCATTTACACCCATTCCATAACCCAAGTATAGCTATGAAACATAATGTTTTGCGAGGTATTTTCACAGCTCCAAACTTTGCTACTAAAGTCATGCAATTATATCCAATTCCAGTATATTGCCAATTATTAGTCCTGCATCACAGTTGAATATCCATAAGCCAGGACCTCATATTGTCACACACATACAGGCCTAATTGTAGTATAGCACCAGTCACTTTTTAAGCTGTAAATCTGTAATGACCATGGGTGACAAACACATCTTCTGTGTCAATAAGGAATAATTACCTGTGTGAAAATATATGTGTTCCCTTTTATATAGGTTTGAATCCCACATTCTACAAATTACTTTTAACAGTTTGTAAGTCCCTACAAAATATGTGCCAAGTCTTCCCATTGATCACTCCAAAGTCATGACTTAAAAGCCAAGTAATTTAGCATTTCAGTGTTGACCAATAAACAAAGTATGACCAGGTGTAGCAACACACATGGCATAAATCAATGTGAAATGTTACATTATCATTGCTGTTTCATAAACTCCCTTTCTTTTTATTTAGCAATGTTTTTCTTTGCTTACCATTGTACAAACATGGTTGGCACGGTTGTGCATGTTTGCACACTGGTTGTAAAATATGATACAATTTGGTGGGAAAACATTTCAGCTTTTGTTGGAGGATCTTTGCAGACATGGCAGGAGATGGGAAAGATGTTGCCAACTTCAACGAGCAGAAATGGGGTGTGGAGGAGTTAAAAATACTTGTTGCACTCCTCATGAAGTGCTACAGTTTTAGGCTGCTGCAGGGGAACTATACCGGGTCTCATTATAGGACTGAGGCTTGGAACAGCCTAGCCAAGTCTATCAATAGTGTGACTGGCATACCATACACTAGAAAACAGTGTAGGCACCACTGTAATAGCCTAAAGAGGTGCAAGGAAGCACAGTTCAACCCGTGGCTGGATAAGTTTAGAACTGCTGACACTCCCCCAAATTGTGTAATTTTACAGATCAAGCAGCTTTAAAAGATATGAAATGCTATAGATAGCCAAGATTGGTATGCATAATATTTTCATGTCTCTTCTTTCATTTTCTAGGAAATCTAGGAAATATTGGCAAACAGAGAGGCACGTGCTGAGAGGTTGGAGTGACTCAACGAGGCAAGGAGTATGTATGGAACACAACTGATCCTGATTGTAATAAATATTCTGTGATTCCATATATCAGTATCAAGCTCAGCATGCATATCATAACCGTAACAGCAAGCAAGCATGCTGTCTGCTGTAGCTCTTAGTAATTGTATTTGGCATGTATAATAGTATATACAGATTATGCAAGTGCAATTTCCACAAGTAACCTATAGATTCACATTCAACAAGTATCATTTTTATATTTGAAATTAAGCAATATTGGTTTTAATCCCATGTTGTTAAGTTAATCTTTAGTTTCTTTAAAAGCATACATGAAATATGTGCATATTCCAAAGATTGCTTGTAACAATTCACAGTCATTTTTTTATTGTGAACTCTATAACTCGTATAATAATAAAATTATATTTATTGTAATAAAACCTGAATGTGACATGTCATGGTTCTAATCATTTCCTTTCTTTTCTGTTTCACCCCACTCCTTACTACACTTTTTTTTGTTTTTTTTGTGGGTTACCTAGAATCACACCATTTTCTACCAACAAACCAAATGCATTCCAGCACAGGGAGGTGAGCCAACTACTGTGGCTGACATGTCAACCCTCCACAGCCCTGGCACTATCTGACCCATCCATATCAGGTAGCATTTCCCTGGCTACAGGTGCAGTGGTACCCTCTGGGGATATTGGGGGAGGTGGTCATTATGCCACCAACCAGGAGCTGCCAGGGATGGGGAGAAATATAATAGAGAATTTCCTTGGTGCCCACATCAGCCACCTGGTGACGTTGCTCATTAAAATAGAAAAGAGACTCTAACGACAAACAGTCTCACAGGAAACTGAGGAAGGGGACAATAATGACAGTTCTGAGGGTAAGGACTAAATACTCAGTGTTCCCAAGCTTGACGCAAATGTGCTTCTGATGCCCCTGCCTATCCCCAACCATGGTGCCCTCAACTGTTTGTATCCATCACCATCCCTGTGTCCGTCTTGTTTGTCCTGCTTCTCTGACCTGTACTCTGCCTACCTGACCCTCATATTTTTATGTCCCATCCCCAACATATGGTAGTGGTGTATAGTGATTGGTATTGGTATTGGTCATCCAAGATCATATTCCATTGATATTGTCAGTAATGTCAACATACCTTCATCTGAATATGATGACAAATAACTCCATCACTGCACTTCTCCTGTTTCCAAAGTGTGAGTCTGTGTGTGTGTGTGTGTGTGATCTACACAACATCATGAGAAACAGGAACAGGTCTGTCTCACTTCTGCAATATGTATTCATGACAGTTTCTTTCACCTAGATTGTCAGGATGCATGTATATGTCCTTTTCCATCTTGAGCTCAGACAATCATATCACAAATTGTGGCTTTGTAAACAAGTCTCATAACAGTATATGTTACCTGCAACACTATGATGTCAACTCCTATGAAGTGCACTCTGACACTGTTAAAATCAGACTTCTGTGATGACGCAACAATTAAGTACTGGGTTCTGTATCTTGTGTAATTAGATAGGTAGAGGCTCTCCTGTCATAGAAGTCAACTTGGGTCTGTAGTCAGAAGAGTACAAATTCAGGTCTTGTCACCCTCACACATGACTACATAGCCTTCACAATGTCCTTTTCTCAACAGACCCTGATGATGTCATCCCCTGTAAAATGCAATCTGACAGTGCCAACATCAAACTTCTGCTGTGATATGAGTATTAAGGACTACAGTATGTTCTTGAGCTTGTGTAATTAAGTAAATAGGTGGTTCTAATCTCACAGCAATCAACTTGAGTGTGTGGGTGTTCATTCAGCTATCAGTCTACAGACAATTTTACACCAGAATATGAGCCCACAGCTGTCATTCAGCTATCAATCTACAGACAATTTTACACCAGAATATGAGTCCACAGCTGTGTCAAACATTCCTACCAACATCTTCTTCCCTGCATACACTGATGATACCATCCTCTATAAACTGCACTCTGGAACTATTAAAAACAGACAGCAGTGGTGTACACAATGAAAATTGACAGGCATTCATAATTTGCATTCTTGACTATTTAGCAATAATAATTGTCATCCAGTAATCAATAACATAATTGCATTCAGTATAGTAATCTTGACAGAACTGGGGCTTGTCCAGACATTTCCATTTGTGTTGGGGTGTGGTGGTGCAACCTACCATTCTGTTCAACTAAATGAGAAGTGTGTTTCAAGTACTTTATGGTGACAATGGGTACACAGACTGATTATTTTTTTGGAAAAAATACATTGCTTATGTGCTATTAATGGGTTTTGTCCTTCACTGCTTTATGTCACATAGGATTATGGCAGCCAAGCCAGCAAATCCATGAAAACCCCCTTTTAGTGAGGCTTGCAATAAGGTCATCATTCAGGCTTTGAGACACCATGGAGCCTTCGTACTTGAGAGAGGCCGGAAGGATATGACTGCCAGAAAGGACATGAGGAGCTCGATAGTCAGTGATGTCAATGCAGTTAGTATTTGTGGCTGCAGTTTTGATCAAGTGCCACCTCTCACGATTTTATCGGCATGGAGGAGGGTGGCTGTAGTTGACCAAGAACAGCTGGCTATGGGGGTGGTCCTGCTACTGCGCCACCACTGACACCAACTGGGAGTTCCTGTCCACTGTCAGAGATCCTAACAGCTCAGGGGAGCCTTTTTAGCATGTGATTGCTGTTGGTGCTAATGTGGCCAGAAGACCAAGACTGTTCCAGGAGCAGAATCCAGGTACACTTACATGTGACAACATTAACATTGTCTTGTGGACTAAAATATATAATTTAGCTGCTACTGCTTGTAAAACATGTTTTATATTTGTACCTATTGGTAATTCATAACTATACAAGAGAGTGGAGTAAGAGACATGGAGGTGGGGGGGCAACTCAGAGAAGTTTCAGTCAGAGCTATTTCTTACAGGGCATATAGCCGATTGCATATTCACTGTCCCTGTGTTATTCCCATTGTGATTCTTAATTAACATCCTTTCCTTGCTTAATTTCTTCCAGGCCCATCTCCCCTGCAAAGTGTTGAGACATCTGCACATAGTAAGCAAATTCTGTTTTTCTTATTACTAAGCAGTATTTAAATACATTATGTGCATGTGTTGGGATGGTTTAACTAGTGTCTGTATTACTGCACCATCTGCAATCGTGTGATAACTGTTACCTTTTGTTCAGATATTTTGGGCTAATATTTAGGGGAGCAGTAATTTCATTTCTGTGTCTGTTGCTTATTATCACAGGTGATCCTGACAGTGGAAGTGTAGAACAACTACCACCTGATGTAGTATATGTGGGATCTGATGATGATGGTGGCCAAACAGAGGCACAGTCAGGGGGTGCAGAGGTTCAGTGTGCCACTGTGGTTGCGACTCACACATCCCCTTCATTTCCCTCAGCCAAAGTCAATATGCCTATGCATACCATTTCACTGAGCCCTCAGATAGTGGACAAGTTGAGGGTGACACAGTTGATCAGGGTACTGTAGTTACTGCAGTTTCAGTGCTGGTTGACTCTGGCTATAGCCAGAGTGTGAGTTAGGTGCCACACTGAAGGGTTGGTAGGAGTGTTCAGAGGAAACCTGTTATTGGCCCTCCACCTGATGCTGGTGTGTCATTACATGCCACTCAATATCTATACAAGGCCATTGTGGAGGTACAAGCATGTTCTACTAAGGTCTCCAAGGACATGCTTAGGGTTCTAGATGTGGCACAATCTGATGTACTGTACATGACAGCCTTCGCTGTGAGGCTGATTCAGTGGATCAGATGAATGCCACACTGGAGCAGACAGTGTATTCAATGGAACATCTGCTGGGAGGGGCACATAGGGCAGCAAGATCATCTGGTGTTAGCCAACGTGGCCATGCCCTATGCTGCTGTCATAATGGAACTACTTCTGCTGCTCAGTTAGTGGTTGAGGTGTCCACACCCAGATGTAGTGGGCCACTGGGTTGTGGATTTGGGCATAGTCATGAGGAGAGCTCATCCAGCAGACATCATTCATGTTTGGGAAGCATGACCGCCACAATTGACCATGGCTCTGGACATGTCAGTGAAACTCATGGCAGAGTCAGTTTTTGTGGCCGGGGGTGATGATGCTGATCTGGTACCTCTACCATGTACAATTCATACCTAAAAACATGCCAGGATGTCAGCCTTGGACTCCCCCCCCCCCCCATCACGTGTAATTGATGATAACTTTGCCATCAACTTGTTTCTATCTTTTGGATTCAGTGATATATATGTATATGTCTGATGCACAGGGTGGATAGCTAATTGAGTGCTTAGGATATGTACTGGTGATGTAATTTGGAATTTTTATTTTTCTCAATTATTATAACATTTTACTGTTGTGATTCCTATCTTGAAATCATTGATATGGCAGTCATGCTTATTGCTCTACTTATGAGAAGGGATAAATAGAATTTGGACTGATTTTTCTATAGAGGGTATTTTAGATGCATGAGGATGCTAGTTGTTAAACTGGATAAATAGATACTACAGAAGTCAGTCTTCTAATATACTGATGTCATTGCTGAATAACTCATACACATTCTACTTAGGTACATTTTCAAGTAACAGTATGCAGGTATCTGCCATTCATTCCTGTTCTTACACATTTATTTTACTATTATAGGTTCAATACTTACCTTGATAGTCCTGCAATTATAACTCTTGCCATACAGGGCTGAATCTGTCTGCAGATAGCAGTACACAGCCATTCCATGGGTAGGTAAATGTTGTGAGTGTTGCCTGGCATCAATTTTACTCTATATATGTGCATAGGATGAAAGTCGTACCCCTTAGATGGTGTGCATGTGTGCTATCCATTACCTCTTGGCCAGGGTGAGGGCATATCATGCATGCTTATGTCTACCTACACCCATAGGAGCTAGGGGTTCCTCCTCTGATTCCCTCACCTATGTATAGGTGTGCTGACTCTGCCATTGATGATGGAATGTTTGGTCCTAGCCCTTGGTTTTCCTGATACAGCTATTTTTGCAGGATTATATTGTTTAAGATTGCACAGACTGTGATGACTTTGGCAGAAGTACTGGGATTGTACTGCAGAGCCCCCCAATATATCTAGGCACCAAAACTGTGACTTCAACATTCCAAACACATGCTCTATGATATTTATTGTTTGAGTGTGTGCCTCATTATAGCTTTCCTGTGTGGGTGTGTGTCCATTTCTGATGGGTGTCATCAGCCATGGTTTAAGTACATCCCCTCATTCCCTAGTAAATGGCCTTTTGTCACATCATACCTGGAAAACCTCTGGTATAGTTGTGAGGTGTGCCAGATATGAGAGTCTTGGTAACTGCCAGGGTTGCCAGCATACACATTCAGGATGATTCCCTTAGCATTACACACAATCTGGCAGTTAATGGAGTGGAACCCCATTCTGTTGACATAAGCCTTTCCCTGCTCCCTAGGTGGTGCTTTGATCTCAATGTGCATGCAGTCTATGGCACCCGAGACTTCAAGGAAGTGTGCTATAGGGTACAACTTCTGCATAGTTCTAGCTCCATCCTCAGGGGTAGGAGGGAAATATATATAGTCACTGGCATGCTGCAGCACAGCATTCAGGAACTGGTATAAGATCATAGATATAGATGCCTGTGACATCCCCAACATGTCCTATATGGGTTACTGAAAGATTCCTGTAGCTAATATTCTAGGTGCTACACATACCTTGGTCTCCACAGTTGTTGGTTCCCCTAGGTTTGCTCTTAGTCTCAGCTGAGGATGACAGAAGTTGCAGAGTTTCTGGAGTGTGTCTCAATCCACCCTGCTGTGCTCTACTATTGCAACCTTATGCAGGCCATGACAAGTTAAACAGGGTCTAAATACCCTTCTCCTCCTTGCCAGAGGTCTATTATCATCAGCACCAGCACAGACTTGAGTCTGCTGCACAGAGACATGCAGAAGAGCAGCGGGAGCCTCTAACATTCTTTTCCTTCAGTGTAGTTCCCCAGGCAGTATTCCAATAGGTTTTTGAGTACAAAGCAAAAAGCCACACTAAGAGTACACAGCTGCTTTATAGCTTCTTAAATAGCTGCTTATGAAGTAAATAGTATGCCATGATATTTACCATGTTTGAACAGCTCTACACATCATGTACAGCTGCTTACACAATACAAATCAGTGCATATGGTTTCAACAAGCCATGTGTTCATAGGTTCATAGATTAGCACTAGGCTAACTGCCCCTGTGGGCCATTTCAAACCTAGCCAATTACCCCATGTAAGAATCAAACCTTGCCTCTTGTGTCTATAAGGTAAACATTATGCCATCATCCCACCCTCCCATTTTCTCAATCCAGTTCCACTTTAATATTTATAATTAACTTAATTATACGTGTATGAGCCTACAAATACTATCTGAATTTTAAACTTGATTGCATAACTAACATTATTTACACATCTTATCTGCTACTGTAATGGAGTTTTTGTCCCCCATTCTCTGCTAAATAGGAGGTTTTTACCCATTTGGACTATTTTGGTAACTAAATGCAATAAATATATAAATTATATTTAGCTGGAATTATATAGTCCATGCCTTTATAAATTGATCAACTTGGTAGATGCTTGTCTAATGGGTCCAGTGTAACTGAACTTTACTTCCTATTTATTTTATTTTATTTTCTGATAGCATGGTTAATGAGCTGGTCCATGGACCATTTCTAGTCACAACCCAGGGTAACACAATGACAATACTTAAGGCCAGTAACAAATACGATTTAAAAGCAATTAAACAAATGTAGACATGCAACACATGAAGTAGTTACATTAAAATGAGGTAAGGAAAAATTAAATATTAACATAAGGTTCACAATGCAGAAGACTATCAAAATTTAGACCTTAGACCTAATTACCTAAGGCTCAGTGTATGTAGCCTTATACCAAGTTTTTTAGTGTATGTTTAAGAATTTGCTCTCTACCAGTGATTTAAACATCTTGCCGCCAGCGTGCTTAAGCAGCCAACCACAGCCTACGTGCCCCTCTCGCCCCTCGACTATTTTTTCTTCTGTTCTATCTTCAAGTAATATAAAAGGCTTTCATGTTAAAGTATCCTTCCCTGTTCTGCATTTTCTTCTATCGCCACTAGGTGGCACTATTCACCCTGGAATACGCTAGCACACTCTATAGTCTTTTTCTCCCACTAGTTACTACTGAAACTGGACCCTTTTCCTCTCTCTTCTCCCTCCCAGTCTTATTCCCTACATTCTCTCCTGCCCAAAACACCTTTTCCCTCATCCTTTCTGGTAAAACGCTGTAGTTACAGACTTACATCTCTGCTGATGCCTCTAGTTTTTGGTTACAGATTGTTTTCTCTTAGCTGGTTCACCCTTTGGCTCTTCCCTCTCGGTTTGCACTACGGGCTGACTCCGCTCCCCTACCCTACCCCCAAATTCCACCCACCCCAAGTGATCCTATCCATATACCTCCTAGACCACACCCCTTCCCTTATTACCCAATTCTTGTCTTCTGATTGTTAACCTATTACACTCTTACCCCCAGACACGTAACTACTACTCCTTTATATACTAATACACTAGACATAACCAATCACCTACCTCTCTCCTAACACACACCCTGTTACTTATATTTATATTATTCCCTACCCCTATCACTATTACTTTATCTTATATCATCCTTCTCACTATGACCCTACTATCTATATCTATACTGATACCATTACTACTCCTATATACTACCCTTCCTTTCCTATCTATATCCTACATTCTTACTGCCTACGAACATCTTACATTCACTGACTTTCATCATCCCTTCCAGCAAACTATATTTGCAACTCAGGCTGCTTCCCACAACCATATTAATATAACATCAACTTCTATCTACCTACTTCTAAAGTATCATAGATTAGCCCACATTACATATCTCCAAGTCAGTAAATCTCTTAACATCTACTCTAAAACTCTAAAGCTCACTCATAGACCTAAACGTTATCTCCTATTAAACGGAGACATTCACCCCAACCCTGGTCCCAACAATACAGATGGCTATGACCCCCAAACACATATTCCCTCCATCTCTTACACCCCAGAAAAAACATCTGACTCTCTCCTTATAGCATACCTCAATATTTGTAGCATCAGCAATAAAGTAACCCATCTTCAAGCTCTCCTAGATGTGCATTCTTTTGACATCCTATGCCTTACTGAAACATGGCTTAAACCAACAACCCAGGACAATGAAATCAGCCCACCTGGATGTAATATATTGAGACTAGACCGCAAAACCAAAAAAGGTGGGGGGAGTAGCCATTCTTTATAAATCATGGCTACACATCACTTCTTTCAATGTGCAACTCCCTACTGACAATAACACTGTAATCCTTACTGCTAAACATCAAATCAATGACTTTAAATCCATCTATTTAATCTGCTTCTACCTCCCTCCTGGAAAACAACATTGTTACCCTTGAAAATTTACTTAGCTGACTCTCTACTTACCTACCACAAGAAACAATAGTGCTGGTTGACTTTAATATAGACGTGACTACTTGTAGCTCACTCAAGCCTACTACCCATATTAACCTATATGGATTTTCCCAAATCATTACCTGCCCCACTAGAATCAATAAACCTAATAACAAAGAAAGCCCCTTAGACTGGATCTTAGTTAACAATCATCCCTTTATATATAAAGCAGGTACTCTTCCTGATGACCTTAGTGACCACTCACTGACCTATGTCATCAGACAAAAACTCAATATCCCCAACTCTAACTTGTTTAGAACTACTCAATCCAGCAAAAAGTTTAACCTATATGCTTCCAGACTGAGCCTAAGGCATGTGACTGGTCACCACTGAAACACCTCCAATTAGAGGAAGCAGTGTTATACTTTAACAGTAAATTCTTACAAATTCTAGACTACCATGCCCCCATTCGTACTATCAGAAATAGGACTAAATCTGCTCCATGGCTTACAAATGCAACTAGACATAAAAATCACACATAGAAATAAAATCTGGGCCAAATGGAGATCTTCCAAAAACCCAACATATCATCTAGAATTTAAACAATTGAGAAATGCTACCAAAAGATCTATAACGACCGACAAAAAAAAAACTTTTACTTTCAACTCCAGCAGACCCACAAGCACAAAAATTCTGGTCAGGTATAAACAGAATCTTACATCCAGGTCACTCCAAAACACCAACCCCATTAAGCACCACCAATAACAATCCTAAACATATCGCCAATGTCTTTAACACCTTCTTTACTGTGGCCATCCAATCACTTGCAAATTCTCTACCCCGTTAGCACAAGTCTGTCAACCACATTAACTAGCCTATCGCCCTCATTCCATATACAACCAGTTCCTACATCCTTCATTTGCACCCTACTACTTAAACTTAAGCCTTGCACCCTTCAGCTGACCTTCTACCAGCCAAATATCTGCAAAAAGCAGCTAAAGTCATAGCCTATCCCATTTCCATCCTAATAAATAGGACAATTTCTGAAGGAACTAACCCATCTATGTGGTAAATCTCCCATATTATCCCTTTACATAAGGGTGGTAACTCTACTGAACTTTCTAACTTTCGACCAATAGCCTTACTCTCTCCCTTAGCAAAAATAATGGAAAAATATATCCACCGACAACTACTCAACCACCTTCTACAAAATAATTTACTAGCTAGCTGACAGCATGGATTTAGACCATTCCACAGCACCACCTCTGCCCTCCTATCCTTTTCTTACTGCATCAACAAAAATCGTAATAACAATACTCTATCTTCCACACTGTTTATTGACCTCTCAAAGGCTTTCAGTATGGTTAACCATCAGTTTCTTATGGATCTACTTAAATCCCCTTGATTCACTAGCACTAAAATAGTTCATTTCCTAGCTAGAGAACAGTCAACAAGCTGTGATCTGGGATAATACACTATCCACACATCTTCCTGTTACCCTTGGTGTCCCTCAGGGCTCTATTTTGGGCCCCCTCCTATTCTCAATATTTATTAATGACCTTAACTTAACAATTCCTCAAGTGACCTGTATACAATATGCAGATGATTCAACATTAATATGCTCCATTACTTCTTTATCAGAACTTTAATCCCTCACCCAAAATATACTTAACATAGTGGAAAACTGGTTCCTACAGCGCTGCCTACTCCTGAACCCCCCAACAAAACAAATTACACTCTTCAGTCCTACAAAAAAGTCTACACAAATAGACTTCACAGTGTTATCCAGTAATGGCACTGTTATATCTCCCGACCCAACTACCAAACTCTTAGGAGTTACAGTTGATAACAACCTGACCTTTGACACACACATCAACACCACAATAAAATTGGTGAAAAGAAAGCTAGGCACCCTTTACAGGATTAAATCCTTTCTTACTCCTACAGCTAGAACTACTATTTCCCACACCCATCTTATCTCTACCCTCCTCTATGCCTCACCCATTTATACCAATCTTTCTTAAAACAACCTCAACAAACTGGCAACCTCTTATAATAACATTGCCAGATTTGCCACAAGCTCCCCCATTTAGAACCCACCATTGTCACAATCTAAAACAATTGGGATGGCTTGAATTCCACAATCAACTTCTTTTTTACCAACTTATTATCACACGCAAGATCCTTTATCATCCTAGTAATACTTCAATACTCTCTAGCCTTATTACCCCCTACATAAATCTTTCTACCCTACACTCAGCAAATAAACTACTAGTATCAATACACAAGTCTAAAAATAAGGCTGTGGACTCTCTGTTCTCCAATATGGTGGGGAAAGCTTGGAACCTGCTTCCCAGGGAACTCTCATCTCTTTCCTCTAAGCTACTTTTCAAAAAGCAACTCAAAGAATATCTTAAAAATCACTGGCTATGTCCATGCACCAACCCAGATTAAGCACATCCGTCCTTCATACTTATACTTATTGTATACTAATCTCACTACTGCTATGCTTTGTCCTCCTTCCTATTAACCTCAGAGTGTATTATATGTCAGCTAACAAAAGTTTGAACTAACAGCCTTTCTTAGAAGGTACTACAGAGCTTGTTCTTGATAAGCAAGCTCTCAATAGTATGCACGTCTCTACCTCTTAAGTATGTGTTCACTATTATCTTGTATCAATTTTTGTCAATGATATGATTGCTTAGCTACTATGTAAATAATTTGTATTGCCTAGCCTTAAAAATGCACTGTATCTGATATTGCTATTATCTTTAGTGGAGCTTTTCTCCCCGGGCCTCTACTGAAAATGGACATATATCCAGTTGGACTAGCCCGGTCAACAAATGTAAAATAAAATAAATAGACATTTGCAGAATTTCTGTATACAAAATGTACATTAATAAAGCTTGTAACATGAAACAGGATATACTAGGTGCACAAGCAAATAACCAGTGTCTCTAAAACAGGAGACTTAGCTTCACTTTGTAAGTACTGCATGCGGTGATTTTTGAATTCTTCTAGGGTTTGTAGGTTTTTATATCTGTTTGTAATTAATCCCATAAAGCAGGTCCTGTTCTTGAGAGGATCCTTTCTCCTACAAAAATGTAAATTTAGGCCTGATCAAAGTGATATTAATTTTCCTCAAAACCATCTTAACAATAAATCAAGGGGTTTTCCCACCACAAGGGCAATAAAATATGACAGACAATGTCTTTTACAACTACTGGCAAAAATAGCCAGGATTTATGTATACTTTAAAAGGTCAGGTTAAAATCTTTTACAGTTACAACTTGAACAATCTTACCCATACTGATATACATTGCTCTTTGCATTGCAACAGATCTTCAAAAATAATTATTTGTAGAAAATAAGCTAAGTTAATTTCACCTTAATTTGTTTACTATATTATAAGCTTACATTTGTTTAAAAAAATATCAGTCAAAGGGTATAAGCAGTAAAAATAATTTAAATGTGGAAACATAAGAGTATAATATGTTGAATTCACAAATCACCCTTCTCAACCATTTTGGGATGATGGGATAACATTCCAAATTTCCATAAGGCTTGGGTGCCAAAAAGGGGAAAAACATAAGTATGCTTGTTATGTTTTCTTAAAAGATTAACGAGAGAATGAAAATAAGTTGTTTATAAGATGCATAGAATCTTAGGCAACAAAATCATCTCAACTAATATCTTTTCAAAGGGAGTAAATGTAAGTGCACATTGCTTGGCTGATCTTCCAGGAAAATGAGATGTCAATAAGATTGAGGTTTTGTTTCTGGTATACACTTGCTCCTATACATTCCTAAATACAGGAATTGCAACTGATTCCACTTTACAGAGAGCCTAGTTTTGATAACATCAGATATGCAAGCAAAGAAAGTTAAGGTGACAGATTTTTGGATGATAGTTTTAACCCTAAAATAATAGAAAGTAAAGCACTGGTTCACAAAGGGTCACAATGACATTTAATGTAGATATTTTATGTTTCTTATACTTCTGAGTTTAAAAACACAGACTGTATTTACTGTCTGCTATGGGGCAACTATTTAAAATGTTGAGACTGTGATTGACAAATCCTAAAATGTTGAGGCCAATTATCAAAAATCCTGACTTACACACACTAAGTCAAGGATCGCCATTTTTTGGAATAGTCCTCTTTTTCTTAGGTATGGTGAGCTTATAGTTGGTGTATAGAAGTTTAGGGTTGTGGGGCCTTGAACACCACATCGAGGGGTGCAAGGGGCTTACCTCCTAAAAAAAATAAAGTTTAAAGAACAAGAAGAGCAATATTCAGTATTCTCTCTTGTCCTGTATTTTTATTCTTTTTTTTTTTGCGGGGGGGGGGGTTATTTCCAAACTCAGCAATCCAATTCTCAATATTTCAATATGAAACTATCATATATGCCACACTATTACGTATGATAGGCTCATAACTGATTTTTAGAACAACATCCCTTGTAGTCTTTTTAAGCCAAGCCATGCTTCTTAAATTTATCTAACAAGTTTTAATACCCTAGAGTTGTTTTAAGGTATGTATGTAAACTTTGGCATGAGTGGCCATGTAGTTATAGGCTGCCACTATCTTCTAGAGATGTAGGCGCCAGACCAGGAGTACATTTCTGATTCACCATTCACTGATCTAATTTATGCTTAAATTTTGCTAGGGAAGAACCCTGCTTCACATGGATTAAAAGTATTTTCCAGAGAAGGAGTAGTTTCTGAGACCCTCCAACATGTTCTATTTATGCTGCAGACAAGGTTTAGGTCCTAAGATTGGATAATTCTAATAATACCTGTTTTGCAAATGTGCAACAGGACCATCAGAGCAAGATCAGAGGATGCTTTGTAGCCTTGTAGACCAGGGACAGAGCATCTCTCAGCAGTCTATATGACCTTTGTTGGAAGGCTGGCTAAATGGTTAAGCTGTTTACCTTACAGACATACAGTGCAAAGTTTGATTTTCACATGGGGCAATTGGCTAGGGTTAAAATGGCTTACAAGGGCAATTAGCCTAGTACTGATCTATGAACTTAAACCGAATACATGGATAAGGCTTTATGGCAGTCCTCATAGGACATGTGTTATTTTTGTGAGGAGCCTCAGTGGACACTCCAGTTATTGTATATGCATGGTCAGGTACATACCAAAGGGGGCATTGCAATCAATGATTGGTCTAATAAGGGATGAGTACAGTAGAACAATGGCATCCCTGGACCTAAATACCATACCCTAGCTTATAATTTGTGCAGTATAGAACGATTTCCTTACTACTTTAAACAAATAATGGTCAAAGGCCAGGTCTTTGTCTACATGTGCTCCCAAATCCCTGACCACTAGGTCTACTGTAAGGAGTGTGTTATCAATGTGCTAGTTTTCAGGGGTAGCCTTATTCCCAAATTATACTATTATGCATTTCTTGGCACTGGGTTTAGACCATGGTTCTAGCATCAATTATAAGTCTGTGTCAGGTCTTCTTAGAGGGTATTTGCGCAATTGGAGGGTTCTATGACTGTGCCTAGTTTGTGAACATCTGCAAACTTGGTCATTTAGAAGCCATTGATGATGACATTCCCAAATTAAAGCTACTTTGATCAGAAAATTTAAGTCTGTTAAATTATTCATAAGTAATTTATAGGATACTTTCTTAAGAAAAATGTCATTGTAGCACACTGATTGAGAGACACCAATCTTTGTTCTGGTTAGAACTCTGGACCATCAGTTGTGCTAAGTTCCAAGGATTTTCTTAGAGGATAATGCAGTATTAAAAATATAAGGTAACCAGGTAAGCACATTGAATTACATTTTTTTAGAGATCATCATCATCATCATCAAACCCTTTTTCCCATTTTCTACATGAGGTCATGGTTCTGTGTTAACTGTCACCATCTCTCTTGATTGAATGTCACACTCCTGCTTTCTTCGACAGTCACTCCTGATTGTCACAGATCTTTTCTCATATAATCCATCCACCTCTTTGCTGGATGCCTTTGCTTTCTCTTGCCTTTTTCCATCTGTCCCAAATCTTCTTCAACATATTGCCTTCTGCTTTTCTACACATGCCCAAACCACCGTAATCTGTTCTCTTTGATCTCTTCTGCAATTGGAGCTAATTTAGTTTCTGCTCTTATGTCCTCATTTCTTCATCTGGCCCACACTGTGCATCCTTTCAACTGTCTCAGGCATTTCCATCGGTTTACTATCATTTGTGCAAACTACATTCTGCAGGCACGTATGCTGACAAAAATCAGAATGTCATGCACAAAATGATAAGTGTATGGGATCGTCGAACACACTTATATGAATGCAGTAGTGCATTCGCATAAGTGTGTTTGACTATATGTATGGAGATCGCGGTACAGTGGGGATTGGAAATTCATCCATATCCCCACTGTAGCATGATCTCAGAGTTGGAATATATTAGTAGCAGGGGGTGTAATGGACACAGCCCCGGGGGGGGGGGGTGCAAGGGGGGTGCCTCCCCTACAAAAACATGATAGGTATTCATTTTAAGTGAAGAAAATCACAGAGATCTGCCCAGGAGGTCAACATTAATATCGAAAAGTTTTTTGTTTTTATGGAGCGGTATTTTGCACATGAGCAACAGTGATTTTCAATATGATGGGCCAGTAATATGCCTGTAAAATGTTTTGTGTTTCGAGTTAATGATAGTAAATCAATTCCATCACCTCTACCTTCCTCATCCGCTTTGCCTTTCCTGCCCAGGTTTCTATACCATACAGTAGTACTGGTCAAACCACTGTTTTGTAGATCTTACTTTTCAGCTTCTTTGGCATTCTTGTGTCATATACCACACAACACTCTATGTCAGTTGGCTGTAGCCCCTCTGATTCTAGCTTTGACCTGTTCATTCAAACTTCCCCTTCTCTTCAACCACCCCTCTCAGATACTTGAAGCTGTTAACATGTTTCACTATCTTATCTTCTATCTCACTTCTCGGCTTCTTCTGATTTCCCCAATTTGCTACCGTTACCACTGTCTTATCTGTACTTAGTTTCATCCCATGTGCCTTCAGTTTTACATTCCATTCCCCTATCATTTGCTGAAGTTCTTGCTCAGCGTCTGCTTGCAATGCCACATCTTCTGCATACAACAACTTTGCTGATCTGTCCCCTCTGACTTGTTTTCTAATGTAATCCAGCAACAGTATGAACAGCAGTGGGCTCAGATCTGAACCCTGATACATTGACTCCCACTAGGAACCCCTCTGTGAGATCAAACATTGCTCATAGTTGTGTGGCTGGGTCCTTGTACTTAGCCTGCACTAATTCTACCAATGTTTTTGTGACTTCGAACCACTGCAAGCTGACCCACTGTCATATGGTTTCTTCAAGTCTAGGAATGCCCAAATTGGACACTTTCCTCATCTCTAGCTTCTTCCCAACTATCTGCTTCACTGCAAACATCAGACCAGTTGTGTTGTATCCTGAAATGAATCCAAACTGCTAATCTCCCATTTTACTTTTTATTACTTATGTATCCATTTATCAATCACCTCTCCAGAACTTTTATGCAATGTGACAGGAGTTTGATACCTCTGTACTGTTCACAGTTGTGGATGTCCCCTTTGTTCTTAAACACTGACACGAGTATGCTTATTCACTTGGGATATATCTTTCCCCCCATGCTGCTATGAGCACCCTCATGAGCCATTTAACCCCTGTCTCTCCCAGCATCTTTATCATATCTGCTGTGACCTCATCTAAGCCTGCTGCTTTCCCTGACTTAACTTTTTTTAGTGCCGTTCCTACTTCTACTGTGGGCTTCTCCTCTTCACTCATCATAAGCTGTGTCTGTGGCAGTACAGCATCTCTGAGGATTTCTTAATTCAGAAGTTGCTGGAAGTACTCCTTTCATCTGCCCTTGATGTCCTTTGGACTAGTGAACATGTTGTTGATGTCATTTTGATGGGTGTATGACTGTCTTCTTTATCTTGCAACCTAATACAATTTCTTTGTGCCATTTTCCAGAAGCTGGTAGAGTGCCCCTGATGCCTTGTTCTTTGCTATTGCAGCTCCTTTCCTGTTAGCCAACCAGTATTCCTTCCTAGCCTGCTCCATCTTTTTTATCTCCCACTTTTCCCTACACTATTTCTTTTGATGTCTTCCTGGAATTCTGCATTCCACCGGCTTTCTTTGTATACCTTATTTTCATACCTGGCTCAGCCCTGTATCTGTTTTGTAGTCCTCATGCATGCTGTTTTGAGGTGCTGACTTTCGTTATTCAACTCTACCTCTCTGCTCCTCTTTATGGTGGTGCTAGAGCCCTGAGTAATTCCATGAACTGTTGTACTTTGTTGCATGTTGGCCACTGTTGAAGGTTATCTTGTGACTGCCTCTCTTTCTGTGTTGGCTGCTACTATTTCCCAGTCAAAAATGTATTTTTGTTTTGCCAAATGTGGACCTAGACAGTCTTCTTATCTGTCTGTTCATTCAAGTCACCCCATTCATGTTGCTTTATAGTAGATCCTCCAACTCTGAGATTATGAATATTGGCCTATTATTAGGCTGGAGTCTGATTGCCATGAGTCTACCACTAATTCTGATGCCATCTCACTGCCTTCTGAAGCCTCTCTCAAGGACTCTTTCTCACCACAATTCTCACCTTCTGAGTAGTAGAGCCTAGATCCCAAGCTTTCTCTCCACAGGCTATCCCAGGTAACCAGTTGGCGACATAACCAAATCCCCTAGAGCCTTATTTTTTTCACCATCAAATGGCTTGCACAGTCTATGATTGATGTTCTCCTGTCTTGAGGATACTGTCTGCACACCACAGTAGATGCCCAAAGCAATTAGTCTAAACTCCTGTTCCCTGTATAGGTCACAATATAGTCGGTGCTGCAGTCCACAGCTCCATTTATTGGTGAGTTTGAGATGAAAACACTTAGCATGTTTTTCAGATGTGGGATGAACCCTATAGAAACTTATGGAGAGCATGAAAACTCCAAACAAGCATTGGCCAGAGGTCAGGATTGAACCTTGTACCCTGGAGGCAAAGACCTTAACCATTATGCCATCTGGTCTCATCTAATTTCTTACAAATGAAAAACCAGGATGTTATCTGGACCAGGAAAGTTAACATTTTTCTGAAAGTTAATAGTTGTAATTCTTAAGGTGATATAGGTATTTTATTAGACTGTTATTGAATAAAAGAGAAATGAAGTTCTAATATGACTATTGTATCCTTGGGGGATATTCAGAAACACAACACACTGCACAATCCTGTTCCTAACAGGACTGCTCAGTACTTTCTGACAAAGCAATTCAAAGGCCACTTTAATGGTACAACTGTAATTGAAAGCAGAGCACTGGGAACTGAACACTGAATTGTATGTGTACACCCATTACTTGATCTGGAAACAGAACTTCTGTTATCCTTATATGAGGTCAGTACTGTGTGGCTACATTTGTATGTCTGTGTGCACTCATCTGTGCATAGCCATAAGTCTGTAGGTGCATGTGAAACAGCATTATGTGGTTCAGTGCACATTTAATGCAGCAGTTCCAAGTGTGTTAGATGCTGCATTCAGAGATATGCAAATAATAAGTTAACAAGCTTTTTGCTCAATGTGAATCTTGCATGTCTCTGATTGGGCAGTTAGATCAATAACACTACTAAGCCATATCAGTGAAAGACTGTTAGTACTGTATATCTAACTTCTCTAGAAAATCTCTATTCAAATACAGAGATTCGTTAAAATGATTTAACATGTTTTAAAATATTTTCCATTAGCAATGTCCAAACTCTTAGAACAGGAGTTATGTATTCTTCATACATCAAAGAGTTACGTTTTTAAATGCTTCATTAGGTATTTATTTACTTATTACTCTGAGAATCTAGTTTTGCGAAATATAAAACAAATGGCAGTTCCAATTGTTCAAGAACCATTGCTGTTTTGATGTCTGCAGTCTTTATTTTATTGCAGTTTGAGAATCCTTATGTAATTTAATTTTTACGGATTCTGCTCACCTTAAGTCAGATGCCTGACTATAAATGATTTATTGGGCTGTGCCATCGAAAGAATCTTTTTTTGTTGTGCTGTTGGAACCAAGATCTTGGCCTTCCTTGTACAAAACAGTTTAATGAATCACAGCTGCTCTATCTTAGAAAATGACCTAAATGTCATTCAAATAATTTACTGGGATTTGTTCCTATGTGACGCCACTTTCCAGATTTTAAGATATCTCCTCTAGTAATCCTCAATAAAACAGAGATTGAAGTGGGCTGAGATACACAAAAAAGTTGTATAATGCACCATAAGTGGCCACTGTCATGGTGGTAGCAAATTGTAGAAAGATGCATGAGCAATAGTGCAGTGAGTGGTAAAACACATCATGCCAGGTATGTAAATGACCACATAATGATACGCAGATGATGATGTATAACTGAAATAATGCAGTAATGCTATACAATTGCAGATAATCAAATCAGTGTCACTATTTATGTTATTTTCTGGAGGATCCTTACACACAGTGTTGTGTAACATAAAAAGTCCAGAATATGTAGGGAATATATGTACTACAGAAGGTAATAATGCCTTGGTAGTGCAGTAGAACTTGCACAGCAACATAAACAATCACCTGCCATTTAACATGAGCTGAAAGATGGTGTCAGTGAAAGTGCTATGGGCAGTGGATTATGAGCCATAATTTTTCAATTGAGGGGATGTATGATCAATTATGTTGAATGGAGCATTATAAGAAATTTTTAAACTTATGCCATCAACATGCAGGATCGACAGGAATGAAAGTCCTTCCTATCTCTGTGGAAACAGAGAGATGCATAACATTCATTGTCTTAGTTACTGGCACATTTCAGAAGCTAAAAGAGGGCATATGAAAGAAATCAGCTCATGTACTCTTTACCAGTTCCCTGACATTATGATTCTACATGTGATGGACATATCTGGTTTCCCATGATAGTAAGAAGAGAGATGCAAATATGCATGGCTTCTATGGCATTGCACAACTCCTTCAGATAGTGGGTGCTGTAGATTGAATTTGTAACAATAAAGGTCCCAGTAGGTGTACAGTCACAGAAGTATATCAACACTAAATACTAGTGTTCTGTGAACTGCCAGCCAATGCATAATTCATAGGATGTTGTTACCAATATGTCTGTGCAGTACCAGGGCACTTCTCATGATCCCTGCATATGACAGACATGTCAGGTATTTTACTGCTTCCAGCCCTGTGGCTTTCAACAAGAGCATCATATACGTAAGTGTAGGCACTGTGAAAAATCATTTATGTGGACAACTACATACACTGTGTACATATGCACTAACCCCAAGATATATTTCTTCCATGTGTTGCAGGATATAGATTCAGAGGTTCATAGGTAGGTACTAGGCTATAGGCCCTAGGGCCTATATAAGCCTAGCCTAAGGGTACCCTGGCTTTCTCCACCTAAGAAAATTATTTTCCTGTGCCACTGTCGAGCAGAGCCACAGAAGTGATCCCTGGGGTGAATTTCCTATCTCCTATCCAATCAGCAAGATTTTTCTTGAAGAGTGCTAATGAGGAGCTTTCTTTGAAATAGATAGGTAGTTTGTTCCAGAGTATGGGAAGTCTCTGGGACAGGTATTTATCCCTTCAGCATGTTCTGTTTATTGTGGTGACAAGGTTTAGGTACCCAGAGCATGTAGCTTGGTGGGATTGGGATTTCTAAGTGGAGCATGCCCAACAGCTCTGGGTTTAACATAACTTTATGTGTTAGGCAGAGATCGCCTCTGAGTAGGCGATATGCGACGGAGTAAAGCTGCAGTTTTTTTAGATGGTCTACGTAGGGCATCTGTTTGAGGCCGGTAATCCTATTTGTGAGGTATTTCGGCGGCCTTTCCAGTTGTTGTAGATGTCTTGTGAGGTACATACCAAAAGGGGCGTTGTACTCTATAATGGGTCTAATGAGTGACGAGTAGAGGGGAACAATGATCTCTTTTTACCTGGATGAGAAACCTTTTGTGATGAGGTGTGCCATGTAGAAGGATTTCCTGACTACTGTGGCAATGTGATTATCAAAGGAGAGACTACTGTCCACCTGTGTCCCAAGGTCTCTTATCACACTTTCGGTGCTAAGTAGACTACCGCCTATGTGGTAGTTCATGGGTACAAAGTTTTTACCAAAAGAGATGACAATGCACTTTTTGGCATTGAGCTTGAGGCCATGGCTTTGACACCAGGCATCTGTCTCAGTGAGGCCCTTTTGTATGATGTCCACATCTTTTGGAGTTTTGATTATGGCTCCTAGTTTGTAGTCATCTGCGAACTTCATTAGTCAAAGACCTTCTGTGTTAGCCTGTACTTCAGAAAAGTAGATACCAAACAGGAAAGGATCTAGGACTGAACCCTCTGGTACTCCACTTATCACTGGTCTGAAGTCAGATTTGGAGTCTGCTACTTTCACAGTGTGGGTTCTGTCAGTGAGCCAGTTGGAAACCCATCTTCTGACATAGGAATTTATACCTAGTTTTAGTGAGTTTATCTATAATTCCAGAGTGTGGGATGGTGTTGAAAGCCTTGGTGAGATCTAGATAGGTTGTGTGAACCACCTTACCCTCATCTATGGCTTTGGAGACCGCTTCAAAGAAGTCTATCAGGTTTAGGAGACGTGAATTGCCTTTTACAAACCTGAACTGGGTGGGGTCCTGAGTTTGAAATTACCAATGTCATTGTTTATAAGTTCCATGATGATACGTTCCATAGCCTTGCAGACCAGGCTCATCAGGCTAATGGGGTGGTAGTTTCCGGGGTCCGTGGTGGCTCCCCCTTTGTGGAATGGGATAACCATTGCTGTGCACCATTCAGTGGGCACATAGCCTGAGGTGAGGCTATGATTGAATATGGTACTTAGGTGGGGTGCCAGTTAGTTCTGTAGTTCATGTAGAACGCAGCCTGGGATGTTGTCAGGTCCCATGGATGCTGTTTTCTTGGCTTTGGAGAGTGTATTTTTTACCTGTGCAGCCGTGATTACAGGACCTTTGCATTCTTCTGGTATAGAGATGGGCCCTTTAGGGGATGAGAGGGGTGGGGGGGGTAAAGTTAGCACTGAACCTATCTGCCAGGATGTTGGAAATATCAGTTGGTTCTGTATATTTAGTGCCATTGTTCTGTAACTCAGAGCAGATCTGAGTGTTGCCATTGAGATTCTTGACATAGCTATAGAATGCTTTGTGGTTGTCTTTAGAGTCAGTGGCAATTTTGTTTTTGTAACTAGCTTTGGAGGATTTTATGAGGGATCGCAGCTTCTTACGGAGGCTGACCAGGGGAGTTCCTCCAATCATGGGATTTTACTCTTTTTTGCAACAGTTTCTTTCTTCTGTTGTAGAGTTTGTTTATGGCAAGGGACCACCAGATTGGGTTCCTTTTTTTAGAGGATAGCATCTTGGTTCTGTTAGGGATTGCACGATCCATGCACTAGTGTAAGTTCTTATACAGTGCATTTGTGTAGGATTCAGCAGTCATACCTCTATTGTCATTCAGCATGGGTATCGTGAAGTTTGCCACTTCCTTCTTAAGCGTGAAGCTGGCTTTGGAGAATTTTTTTACAGTGTTTTCCCTAATGGTGGGTGGAGGAGGGATGTGGATGTCTAGGGTGATTAGCATGTGATCGGATCTGACCAACGAGGAATTGACATCTGGTGTGGAGCACCGGTTGCTGAATACTACTCCCTCACATAGTCCTGGCATATTGCACACATTCATAATATGGAAAATGTCACTAAACTCCAGTACAATATAATACATGTGGATGCCCCTGACATCATAGAATGGGTGTTTGCATGACAAAGGTATACTTTTGTGGCCTAAATGTGTCTGATGAGGTAGTACATTAACTCCCTGCCAATGCCACCAAGCTGGTTATAGCCTCTGCCATGCTACATATTATGATACACTAGAAAAAAATGGAAGAGCCCCCAAAGTATCATTGTACTAACAATGCCCATGCAACACAGACAATGTAACAGCATAGAGCAGGAGGTAGCATGTACCAGTCAACTGCCCCTTGATGGTGATGGGCAAATTCATGGCAGCACAGATGAAGCAGAGACATCTTGACTCAAACTTCATGCTATAATGAGCACACAGTGACAGTGCAGTGTCTCACAATGTTAACATGAGGAATGCAGACTGACAGCCTGTGCTATGGATTGCATGAACAGGTCAGACAGTGCACCAGACATCACCACATTGTGCAAAGGATGGAGGGTGTCATAAGTCAAGACTGTGATCATGCAGACAGGTGTCAATAGACACAATGATATATGGTTGTCAACACACTGGTTGGGGTAATAATGTTACAGAAGGTGGACATGAGGGTCTCGTTGTGCCTAAATGTACTCTCTGTCTCTGTTCCCATCCTCCTGTGGTGTGTATGAGGTGCTTCTAATTGACTGTGAGCTGTGATCTGCTGCATCTTCAGTGATATTGTACGAGAGAACCAACATCCTTCCATGGAAGGCCTGCCACCTTACAGCAGGGTCTTAACCAGAATGGAATGCACTGGTGAGTTACTCAGCTTGTGAAGGTTAGGTTCCATTGCTACCCACAGTGAGGAGTGGAAAAGCATTTTATATATCCTGATTGTTGTTTGGTGTGTGCGCCTTACAATAGCCCCCATATTTGGCTTTCTTGGGTAATTACTCAACCCTTTTTCCTGAATTACTGTGACTGTTTGGGTAGTGATTGATGGCACATGAAATTCTTTACAAGGAGATGGCACTGGAGATGGAATGTGCCACCACAGATATTATGGGACCATTTATTATGCTGTCTGAGTATCCCATGTCCTCATGGAACTTCTCATATTGTGGGGCAGCATCCACTTAAATATAATGCAATATAGCAGCCACCTCCATGCTGGACTCCATAACAGCAAATTGTGAATGGACAACATTCTTATATATCTACTGACAATTGTCATAACCAACCACATCAGGAGACAGTAATTGCATCAGTATCCCCTGCAAGGCTGTGGCATCACGGGTACAGGGGATCACTGCTGGTGCTCACAATCATGGGAGGTCCTTCCACTTCCAGATATGTTTAGCACTCAAAAGTGTACAGTTCTGGAATAATCCATGGGTGAGACTGTATGTATATAGAGGATGTCCATGTCCAGTCAGGCTATAGATAGAGAATGCCACTGTGTATAACCTCTCAGCTGTCCATGAATTTGCAGAACATTCTTGAATTTGCTTCATAATATTGTACTGCCTTTATAAAATGTTTGATTTTCTGGTAAATCACTGAAAATTGCAGTCAGTCATTTATGCCAGATATTAGAGTTTCATACTTCTTATTTTTTAAGAAATGTACATTGATGCAAATGTGTTTGTTTTGTCGCCTTTCTAAGTGAATAAGAGTAATATGTACAAATTGTTCATAATTTTGGACCCTTTTCTCCTAATACATTTTGCGTAACCTTGAATTCTTGAGGAAATAAGTAAAAAGTTTTATGTCATCTAAATATGACTCCTGCATATGTATTACAGTATCACTGTTAGTGCCAGCAGAAGCATCAGTGTTAGCCATTATTCCTGCCCTAACCTGTACATGTGTCACCACTGTGCCATTCTGCTCTGTGAAAGTGTGTTGTAGAAACACCACAGTGAACAAGATGACATGAGTGACTATGTGGCATGCATGTCAAGTGTGCTCTTGCAACACCAGATGTGCAAAACAAAGATTTCTCCCCTGTCATTGCTGTGCTTCTGATGTTCATATGACAACAAAACAGTGGGAAAGTGTGGTTAGCATACACTGTGTATGTTCATTACTGCTATAAAGACATTTTTTGTGTATTACACTAACGTGCAGTATCACCCTCAGACATACTTAGTGGTTAGGTCAGCTGCTCACTGATATCCACGTCTCAAGAAATTGTCACTATCCTTGACTCCACAGGGCAACAGTAACTTCTCCACAACTTTCAATGTGGCAGTCTGTAGTAGACCACACTCTCTGTCTAACCTGTCAGTTGTTATTTTTGGACATTACCCTTGGTATTCCTGATAAGGTCTGTAGCCCACCTATGACACTGCTGCAGTGTGCAACCCTTCCTGCACACTTCATTGATGCCATGAAGAAGTAACTGCCATGCATGCTCAGATACATGCTGGCTAGAACACACTCTACAAAACAGGCATCTACCATGCAGTCAGAGTTTCTTTAGCAGGATTTTTTTCTTAGCAGAGTGGAAATTATTCAGCCTCTGCCTACTGCCATGTCTTATAGACAGGATGATACTCTTGATGAAAAATCGTCATACCAATGCACTCACTACTGATGATTATGGTTAAGATGGCAACTACAGAAACTGAGGTAGTGTGTGTGTGTGTATGTGTACATATATGTATATATATATCTCACAGTACCAGTTTTGGAAATATTTGTGTACAGTTATTGATGTTATCCCGGATATATATATTATATATATATATATATATAGGCTTAGACACTCTATGCAGTACCTGGCCTCTATGTCAGGTAATATACACTTGCAAAAGAGATGTATATCTCTCCTGTGCAGGCATATACAAAAGTGTACGTTTCACATGGTAGACTGACATATTGCCTGTAAAAGGACATACTCATACATGTAGTACACTGGTGAAGGAAATATGTCCTCTGTATTGCACATATGAAAATATATGTATTGCAGGGAGGTTTGTAATCTAATACACTGAGGTACACACACATTCTTAATATTACTTAAAAACCTGACTTAAGTTACCTCCGTAAATTTTAGGAGTGCACCTTTAAGTAGATGGATAGCAAAGTTTATCACAAAAAAAAATGAGGTTATACCTGTACTCCAGAGAACTCTCACAGTCAATGCAATTACTGTAAAACAATGCACTAGATAGTGCTCAAAATGACACCATGTTCTCAATGTCTGTAGTCTTATACTGGATGCCTGTTTGGTGTACGATTTATAAAATAAATCATGATGTATCTCCTTCACAGTCAGTACAGAGGAAGGCTGCTGTGGGTCTAATGCTGAGACTTTTAGGAAAACTAATACCAGGTGTGACCTAGCTGAGGTTCTGACCAGAGCCATAGTCATAACCTCGACAAATGAACAGTGCAAGTAGAGATATGCTGCCAACTTGAAGAACTCTGTCAATGAGAGGAAGGGGTCAGGCAACAGTGCCACAACTGGTGTAAATTTCTGTCTTTATATATTTTTTTATTTGTGAGAAGTGTTGTCACTGTACTTTGAAGATAGATCCCTGATGCTTGCAGACCATCTGTTAGATGCTGTTGATATTTATGGTGGGCTATTTTGATGGGCTGTGTATCAATCTGTTGGTGATGAGAAACTGTACTAGTGCCCTCTGTAGATGCGTTCCTGCTGCCTACAAGTATGTCTGTGACATGGAATTTTACACAGAGAAAGATAACATAAGTTTGTATGCGATGAGGTGACAGAGAGTCATGCCAGTCTGCCATTTTACTATGTTCCATGGTAATACTAATCTGTACTTTTGTATTTATAGGAAAGGGGAGGACGCACCTGGGTACATAGTGGGCAATATTATATGGGGCATATGTGTCAGGTTTGGGTTGTATATATTGTGATGTCAATTTTTCCTACACATCACTATTTACTGATGTGACATTTTATCTTTGCAGCATGGGAGGAATGAGATCTCAGTCACATGGGCTTCTACAGGAGGCTGCAAATGCCAGAAGTAAGACAGGGCTGGCACTTCTGGCATATGCAGTCCTATGTTATGTACTCTTTGCACTTAGTAGATTAACGCACTAATAACTCTCTTCCCATCATGTATGCACTCTGTATGTCCAAAGGAACAAGAGAATGAGTAGGTATCACAAGCACATCCAGTTCCTGCTGACGTTATAACCGGATAATACAATAGGGATGGGAATTCCTTGTTGGAGGGGTGTAGTGACCTATCTCCAGCAAGTAGCTTGGTCTCATTGCCTGCAGAATCATAGCTATAGCTGCTGCAGTATAGCACATGTGCATGATAGGAACCTGGTTATACAGCCCGGCTACACAGCATGCATCCTAAAGTTAGTAGAAGACTTATTTATTCAGCCACTATTGATGACAGAGCTAGCACAGTGGATACCACTGGCCTTGTTGACCTATCTGCTGGTATTGAGTTAGCACAGTTCTCCTCTGGGACATGTGGAAGCCTACATGCTGCACATACATTGCACCCAATCTCCATTCTGGTTGTCTGCCTTCCTGCTGTTTGGAGAATCATTCCTTCTCTTCCTATCATTTGTCTGCCCTCTGAGTGCCACCATCTATCCCATGTCTCTGTTTCCTTTTATATTCTCATCTACTCCTACTTGTGTGATTGGTTATGTTTGTCCATTTGCCCCTACACACTCTCATACCCCATCTTTCCTTTCACATGTTTCTTCTTACCCTTCTACCTCATCCCCATCATTGTACCAGAAAGAAGAGGCTCCATTACCAGGGGGAAAAAGTTGCTCTGCCTTTCCCCATTCAACACTCTCCTGTGTTTTCTTTATACATGTTTCTCTTCCTTTTGCCTTTCCCTTTCCTATTTTCTAGTGCATCCTATTCCCAGCCTATTTTATACATTATAAGGGTGCCCATGTATGGAGGCCTCCTTAATGCAAAATAGATGACATTATGTTTTTTATGTGGTATTCCTGCTATGTAACCCAAGATGTGCAACCAAGTACAATAGTGCTAATATATATATATATATATATATATATATATATATATATATATATATATATATATACATATATATATGTATTCACTATATAATTTCGAAATACTGAAATTAAAAATTTCAGTATTTCGAAATTACATAGCCGAACACACAAAACACCGAAACCCTAAAACTGCGAAATTCAAAATCCCGACGGTACACTACAGATACAGCACACACAAACACATACACATAACTTCCCCCCCCAACTCAAACATAATATTCTACACTACAGAGAAGCAGGGGGGCAAGCCCCTACACCCCCCCTACTTATATATACTAACTCCGAGATCACACAATCAGACACATACAGGTAATTCACTCCCACACATTGTACAAACCCTCGTACACACACATCACAGTCAAAACACACACTGCCATACACTAAAGCCCCTAACCAACACACAAACATACATACCCAAACTCACATCTTACCATTCACACACCCCAACACCAGAAGTGCTAATTCAAAATCTCCGTACTTAGGGATTTTTGAATTTCGCGCTTCTGGTGTTCCGGGATTTCAAGACTTTGCTCTTAGAATTTCGAAATACTGAAATTCGTAATTTCAGTATTTCAAAATTAAATAGGGAACCCATTGCTACCTGCAACTATGCATTGTGTCTAACTATAAGACATTTGTGAGTGACTATAGCTGCATGCAGCTTTTTAATATAAGGGTTATGCAATGGAGAATGCATCTGCTGCAGTTATTTATCTGACATTTATATCTATGTATCTCTACCCTTCTAAGCAACTATGTTGCTGCATGGATTAGTATGACTAAGCATTTGCTGCACTACTCAGCTCTTTTCAAGTGAATGAAAAATATAAATCCTGCCTAGTCTAATGTGCATTTTACTCATAATGTATGCCACACAGAATACATTTTCATAGTACTGAAAAGTTTAGATTTGTTTGCTAACATTACAGTTGCTTAACAAACAACTAAAATCACTCCTACACAACATCTTTCCTCATTTGAAATCAATTATATTATTTAACAAATGGATGAGCCTTGCTTACCTCCCTTCCTTGGTAAAGACACACACTTGCTAGAATGAGTACTTTTTTACTGAACCTGAATGCACCTAGACACACTGTCTCATTTTTCTCAGTATAAACTTTTATGTCAGAGGACTGAATATATAAGAATTCGATTAAGTGGTATAGTTACTCATCTGTGTTACTGTAATGGATGTGATGGATGTGAGGATGTTGAAAGGAGAAAATAACTAGACCTGTTGAGTTTTAGATGCTCCTAATTTAACAAATGGATTTCTTACAGATAGATTATTGATGCAGGGGTCTTTGAGAAAGGTAAACTCATGCCTTTTGACTACATAGTGCATTACACTGGCATTAAGAGACATTGTCAGAAAAGATATGCCTTTGTGTTTAAACGGTAATGCATGCTATCTAAAACTTTATGAAAACTTAAGTTGCTTTTCTTATGGGGCCTGTTATTTAACAGCAACTCAATTTTCATGATCAAGCAACATTTTAGGGGAGAGCCTCCTCTTACAAATTTTGAAAATGAGCAATCAGTAAAATGACAGTCCATAAATGGTTCACTGGGTCTCTACATCATAATAAATAACAGTGAATTTAGTCATGGTGGGGGGGGGGGGGGCATTTGATGTGATGTTATGGAGCCAGAGAGAAATGGATACATAGAAGGGTAGCTCCTTCCTGGGAATAATCTCTGACCGTTTGTACCTGTGTTTTATTTATTAAGTGGAGGAGAAAGAATATCAAGCATGTACAGCGTACTTAAAATGTGCTTTTTTTTCTTCTCCTCTTTTATGAAGAGAAGGATAATTATTTTTAATAGTTCATGGCTTGATTGATTTTTTGGATGATGTCTTTGTTAAGTATAATTATACTGTCATCATAAGCATCCAGGCTTAATATCACAAAGGGGAAATATAACATTTAGTCCAGAAAAAATTATGATTCCATGTTCTTCTAAAACAATGATATAGGTTAGTTATTTGGAAGTTACCAAAACAATAACAGAAAGCATCATAAAATAATTAAAATGTAATAAAAGCTGTAAATTATTTACTACAAAAATGTACAAGAACATTAGTTTTAGATAAGCCACATGAATACAAGAGTGTTAAGCTATCGAAATGTATTTTGGTAGGGAAATGTGCGTGCGATAGATCATTTAATACTGCACGTAACAGGAAATAGAGAGATGATAGCTATTCACACATATAGCAAATCTAATAACTACAGATAATTGACATCTAACTAGACAGTTTAATTAATGGATCACTAATACCTATGCATATAAAAGTTAGAGAAGGTGCAGTAGTGAGTGGCAGAAACATAATGTGTATTATTTTATAGACATGACTGTTTCCATAAGTTTGAGGAAAAATGTACATCAATTTATAACAAGAAAACATCATTTTGAGATAAAAAGTTATTTTCAAAAGAAAAAAAATATTGAAAATTAAAAACACATGCTGAAATTCCTAAACATTTGAAATGGCATACTGCAAGTCAGCTTTGAAGCCAAAAGTTAAACTAAGGAAACAAACTATTTTCATATTTATTTGTTTTTACGTACAATGGGGGCTAATGCAAATCCACTATTCAGTCTTGACAAGGGAAAATCAACAGAATGATTTCTGAGCAAGAAATACATACAATTTGCCACACAGAGAAGAACAGGAGGTATATGAAACCAGAATAACATAATATGCAGCGGAACATTTATGTTTTGATTGATTGATTGATTGATTGATTGATTGATTGATTGATATACTTGTTGACAGGAGTAGAGCATTGATCCATTTGGAATATATTAAAGGTCTGCCTAGGATTATATGCATAAATGACAGAAAAAAAATAACCCATTCCAGTAATACAATAATGAACTAGCATGTCTGTATACATATAATCTGCATCCCTGAAGATGCATAGAATAAGTACACAATTAGCGGAGAGCATGAACCATAAAGAACAGACAAATACTACATTAAAGAAATACAATATAATACGTTATCAGTGAATTTGTTGGTGCATTCCTGAGGATGCATAGAGAAAGCTTAATATAAAAAGGAGAGTGTGTTTCACAGGTAACATTTGTATTTCCTTGATGACAAATAGGTCCCAGAGTGATACGCACAGTATCAGACTAATGACTTTTTAGGGAGAAAAACAGAGAAAAAAAAAAAAAAGAAAAGAAATAAAGGCAGTAATAAGTGGAGGTTTCAGGAAAGTTAAGAGGTAGGGGAGAGAGAGAGTAGGAATGCATGGGAAAAGATGTGTGAGTAGCATTAGGTGGTAATAGGTAGAGTGGGAGAAAGTTGTAGTAAAGTGGCTTAAATTAAAGTTTAGTACTAAGATATAAGAAGTTTTGCAACAGTTACATTGAGCTTGCTTGAAGAATGGTTCAATTCCAGTCAGAATTTTTTGAATAACCGAGTGGCCTTTATTTAATCTGAGATAGTTTCCCAGATTTTAAAGGCAAGGGTAGAGAATGAGTGTTTTGTTCATTTCAGATTCATTTTCAGGGTTTATGCTGTAGGAGTGGATACTGAAAGAGACAAACTATAGGATAGCAGAGGTCTTTCTCATAATCTGTTTGCAAATCAATGGTAGGCTTTATTAGAGGTAAATATGGGCAGCGCAGTGTAGCAGCGGTAACGTTGTTGCCTCACAGCAAGAGTTTTGATTCTCGGCTGGGGTACTTTCTGTGCAAAATCTGCATGTCCTCCCTGAGTTTGTGTGTGCTTCCTCCATGTGATCCAGTTTTCTCCCATGTCACAAAGGCATGCAAACTGAGTGTTTCTCCCCAGACCTCTGCTGAAGATTGGCTTTGTTCCAAGTCAGACTTTCCCAGTAAACAAATGTTAAATAAGTTCAAGTCTAGATTGTTTTAAAGCAGAAGGAAGGCCAATCTTTAAGGAAATCTGGATGGAATAAATGGAGAGTCAAGTACAGAGGAATTGCTAGAAGTAAAAATAAAGAATTCTGTTTAGAAGACAAATGGTGAACCCTGAGGTTATTCGGATTGCATATTTTGTAGGGAGTTTTTAAGTGGCATATGACCTGTTACATTAACTTGTCACTAGAATTTTTTATGGATTTACTGTATATAGTTCAGGATAGATGAGATGAAGCATGCTGTGTGTAATCTTGGTGAGGTTTCAAGGAGCTATGAATTGATTTTTGTTTTCTACTGAAAGGGTATTTTTGTCATGGTTTCTACTCATTGTATCTTTGTTTGTACAATGGCCAGAGTCATTTTTGCAGCATTTCTTCCTTAGAAATCTAGTGACTTTAGGGAGATCTTTATCTTGGAGTCTTAGGAACAAATTGGTCAGGGTGATAGCTACAGATGAAGAGTCTCCATCATCTTTGCGGTCATCCCATTGAAGCTCCAATCCTTCATTTCATAGGTGTTTTATCCCCTGAAGAGTTGTAAGACAGAAAGTTATTAATCAGTAGAGAGGAATTTTGATGAGAATCGTAATGGTTGAGTAATAAAACAATGATCTCTAATGGATGGAGCAGGATGGAAACTTTATTTATTTATTTGTTTATTTATTTATTTATTTATTTATTATGGTGCATTCATTGGTCATGCTTAGATCTAACAGGGCACAATTTCCTGGTAAATGACTTCGTCTAGCAAAGTTTTTAGCTGAGTAAGGTGAAGGTTAGTTAGAATGCCTTCAATATCAGAGCTCTTGAGGCCTATGAGATTAATGATGAAGTCACCTAGAACAACTATGTTTTCAATGTGTTTCTGTCTGTGTTGGATGTCTTGTAGAATACATTAAAATTTTATGAGGTTGGGGCATATGCTACTACTAGGGTTAGGTTGCTGTGGTTGTTTAGTCTGAGGTGGTAATTCATCCATTTGAAGTCACAATCATTATTTGAAGAGCCTTGTTTATGGGATTTAACTTTCAAGATATCTTTGTTGAGCAGGAAGGTACCCCTTCCAGCATTGTTTTTTCCTTCTTTTGAGCATGTGTGTGAGAGTTATGATTAGGTTTGTCTTGTTTAACCCAAAATTATGTGATTGCTAGGATATGTGGGTAGCCATGTAATATAACTGGTCAAATTTGTTAACCATGGTATCTATATTACATATGACAATATTTCTGTGTTTATTTGAGAGGAACAGAGATGATCCAATTGTTTTGATAAAACTGTAAGGTAGAAGGGTTTTAATGAGCGTGGTGAATTTGAGGTAAATTTGATGTTAACTCCAAAGTATTTCTTAGTAAATGGCCAAATTAATGTGACAGGGTAAAATTGGTTTAGGTGGATATGGGATAAGAGTAGGTATAAGTGACAAGAGTTTTCTGGACTCACTTACTAGTGTGAAGTTCACTGAGTTATGAGGTCAACTTTTATTAGTGAAGTAGTAGAATGTATTTTGTTGACTTCTTTAAATTATGATGTTTGTAGAACATAGGTATAATGGCTAAAGGAACAGTTTGTATTTGAAACAGAATGCAAAGGGAGGCAAGTAGATATTTACTGTGAATATAGCTGATGGATGGGGTAGAAGAAGAATGAGTAGGACTACCTGTGGCTAGATGAGGGGGCTAGCAAAGTTTGAGAATAGGTGAGAAAGGGCACTTTCAGGTTGGAGATGTCAGGTAAGATAATCATAGTGTGCGAGTGCTTATAGAATGTATTACAAAAGATGTTTAACATCTGTGGTTCTTTTTTGAACATTATAGGTAAAAATATGATACTTTTGATCTTACTGAAGAAGGGTGAGGTAACAGAGGGATATGCAAATGATAAGATTTAAGTGGAGGAGATACATGGACAGTGAAAGGAAAGTAGGTTAATAGAGAGGTTTACATTGATTTACTATGGGTTCACTAGTTGCATTCTTGCCCTCTGGGGTGTTTTGGGGTGAGAAAGAGAGAGAAAGTTTGATTCTTTAAGAAGGCAGGTATAAATGCAATATTGGGTAGGAAATGTTTTTGTTTTGGCTAAATGGAGTGGCTGGTGAATTAAGGTTGGAGGAGGGGCCAACCTCCCACACTTCTAGCAGGAGGTAAGCAGTCTGCACACATACAGAGAGAAACTTGCTGAACTCTAGTGTTTTGCCCTATCCCAGGCACCTCTTAGAACCAAATAAGAGAGCACAGAAAAGAGTAGATCCCCGCTCACAAAACTGGTTCTGAGTCCTGGTATTTCATCCTTATAAAAAGAAATTATTTCATTAATGCTCTGCAAGTGAGCACTGTAAAATATTGAAGTACAGGAAGTAAGGCATTTTTGTAACTCCCCTTCATGGAAAGCTAAGAAAGAGCTGCTTGGGTATGTTTAATATGCATGAATGTGTACTAATGAGAACCTGAATGGAGGGGGACAATCACAGAGACACTGCTGCTGCAAAACTATCTGCTGTCCACCTTAAAAAGCAAAACTAAATGCATGCCTATTTCACTATGATAAATTGCTTTTGAGTGGCTAATTCCATTTATTGCCAGTGTCTGTTAACCAAGGATGATGCAGAGTACTATCTGCATTTAGTAACAACTGTAACTTCTACCTGCTACACTTTATACCTTGCCTGCATGGAGTGCTATGGCACTCATGTTGAGTTTTAAAAAATCTTTTTAAACTGTAGCAAACCACTTGCTTCAAATGTAGTAAACAGTTGTGCTATGGCCCTCATGTTTTAGCTTAACAAAAAAATTTTCAAACTATAGTGCACTGCTTGCTACAAATGTAGTAAACAGTTGCTACAGTTTATACCTTGGCTGCATGGAGTGTGCTCATATTTAAGTCAATTTTTTTTTTTACTTTTAAATATTTTAGACTACACACTGAACATTACAGCACTTAGGTTTGACCTCAAATGCAATACCAGCTTAAAGAAAGACTGGGTTTGGCTGATTGTGCCCCCAACAGTTTGTATCTGGAGCAAAACTCAGGGTTTGTGTGCATTATAATATATTATAGTATTTATGAAAAGACTATGAATGCATTCACTGTTATTTCTGTAAAGATTACTTCTTACAGATAACATTGCTATTTGTACAGTTTTGATAGCTTTTATTATTAATTGTTTATCTTATGCTTTTAAGATGGTTTTTCAGAAAACAGTCTGGAATGTGAGGATTTGTATGGGCTGACAGAGGTGTAAAACTCCACACTATATAGGTGGTATCAGTGATTGCTTCCGTTTTTCAGCTTATGGGTGGGTAGCTAAAACCACCCATAAGTAATGTATTAGGTTTAATAGTTGCGCTTCTAATCTGGCTTAAGTAAACCTTCTTCTCATTAGGAGGCATGGAAGGAGACTTACAATTATTAAAAATAGTTTGCTTTGTTGAATATAATTAGGACTATTAAAAGTTCCAGATTAGTATCTTATGTGACCCAAGTAAGGTGATGGGATTATCGATAAATACAGATATGTCCGTGGCAACTACCAGGGAGACGGAATGCACAATATGGGTTACAGCCAGGTACAGAGGGAGTGTTTTCAATTCACTTAAACCATATTAAAGACATTATGACTATATGGATATGCTCCACATTTAGGAAGCTCTCAAGTTCTGTTAGTTTATTGCTTAGACTTCTACCAGTAAATTATATGAGACCCAAATTAAAATGGGAAGCCATTTCATGATATGGATGTATGCCATGTTTAGATGAATGCAGAATTTATCAAAGAGTTTTTTCATTGAGTTTTCATTTGTTTTATTGTATTTTGATGTGCCAGTGTAATATGACCATGGAGTTATTTAGTGCAATTAAGTTGCGAGGTGTGGGATCAAAGAACCCATCTGGGTGGTATGAGGAAAGAAGTCCTCCCTGCAAGAGTTTTTTTATATTGTTTTATAGCATATTGATAATTAGCTTTGGTGGTTTATTTGTATGATGTGCAGGCTTTTATTAATGTGTATTTTCCAGATTGTTTTCAACAGTATAAAAATAAAGTAGTAGACTACTAAGAAATGGAAGGCTGAAACATAATGAAGGCATCCTGGGGATATTTTGTCAAAGGTAGTGAGAGAGCATGGAAAAGTAGAAATAAGGAGAAATGAAGACAAAGGGTAAAAAGTTCAGACAGAAAAGCTAAAATGCCAACAATAAACATAAAGACCCCAAGTAAACCATAGTCTTCATTGACTTTAAACCACCTTTGAACTAAATCCATGGGATATATGCAAATGCCCCTTAATGGTATTCATGGGTTCCATTTCCTATGAAATATTTTATTAGTTTACGATTAAGAAAAGATTTTTAACAATACATGAAGAAAGCAGAATACAATATATCATTGATTATATATGTAAAAGGAGAACAAACAGGAAAATTGACAACAACAAAGGTGTACAACCATAAAACTATATAACATCATAATAGAGTAAAAACTATTTACACTGGTGTCTAAACAGATTAAGTAATGATTTTAACATTGTATTGAATAAAAATCCTATTCATGTGTATTCTTGTCAATTTTCTCCAATATTTCTACTACTGTCTGCCAGATATTGTAGTATGAGGTGATTCTGTTGGTATAATCTTTAAAGTAGAAACTTTCATTCAACCAACTGCCAAGACTGTTTTTTTAAATTCCTTGAAGGAAGGAGAAGACATACTTTTCCAATTGATAGTGATGATCTTACGACCTATAGCTGATAAAGTCCAAATAATTGAGAATATTTTTTAACACACTTGGGTATGGGAGAACTAAATAAAACAAATGATTTAGTTACTTGAAAGTTATAATTAAAACAGTCTGAAAAAAATAATTAATATTACTCCAGTACTCATTAAGGCATTTACATTCATAAAAAATATGTTACCAATCAGCTTTTAATTTTATTTCACATCTCCAAAATACTTCTTCATTAGCAAACATCAAGGTTAGTTTATGAGGTGTAAAGAAATTCCTGTGTAAAAATCTCCAAGTAAACAATTGTCAGTAGAGCGATAGCGTCGAGTGTTTTGAGGATTTAAGAATAGATTTTTTACCATCATCTGTTGGAGGATGACCATTTACTGATGCAAAGTAGTTCCAGTATGATTTTTATGATATATTTTTGTTTTTAAACATTTTTTAAATGTTATGCAAATAACCATTACCTTGAAAAGGTTGATTAGTAAAAATTATAATATATTCAGTGAGTTTAGGCATGTATTATCTAACAGAAGTTTGCATGAATTCTATCTTATTTAAGGTATATTGCCTCAAAGATTGTAAGATAACCACATGGCCTTGTTTATATTGTATTTGTTTCATTATTATTAGATGTGAAGGTTATAGGGAAAAAGTAAGAAGAACCAAGAGTCAGTGCTCGGACTCTAGTTAACATTTTTTTAAATAGATAGTGTAAGATTTATATAAAGAGATGGAGTTGTAAAGGTTTAATTTTCTAGTATACAATCTTTAAGCGTCTAATAAAAGGAATTGGATAAAACAGACAAGCAATCATGTATCTGGATTTGTACAGTTTCTAACACTAAACCACACAAGTTCCAAGAAAGCTGGAACACAGGAATTTTCCTCAAACAAAAAAACACAGAGCACTGCTGTAGCTGCCAATTTTCTTTCTTTATTCAATACATCCTGGTGCCTCGGTCTCACAGGCTTTCAATGGAATAACTTCATGAAATCCAAGCAGCTATTTATATTCCATCTCAGCATTAATTAATCTTCATTTAATTAAACAATTGAATCAATTAAACAATTAAATGCTTTCCTTTAATCATTATGCAGCTTAGAACCCAAAGATGTGCCACCCACATATACACACTTACACATTATATCATAATTATATTAAATACATTAACCCAACACAGGGTGAATTTCCCAAATAACATTTTTTAAATAACATTTTTTTTAAATATATATGACTCACAATGAAATAATTCACATTCACATTTTCTCCTATACCGCAGTGAACAACTGAACACATATAAAATACATTTCAACCTACCCCCAAGGTTCAGTTATAAATATCTATTCATAACATATACATTTATTTTATTAAATGTAAACTTTTTTTCATCCTTACTTTATTGCACTTATTTTACTCTTAATATTGAATTAATCAACTTAATTTATTCATCCAAAAATGTAAATTCTTTTTTATATATTGAACCCAATATATTTGTTCTGAAATTAACTAAACAAAATCCATTAAACTTAGCATCTAAATACCCCCAATCAATGTCCAGATTAAGACCACTAGGATATAAAGTGCCCAAATATACTACTAATATTGTTTCCAATTTAATCAATTTTCTTTTGAATTCATCACCCCCTATTGTTTGTTCTTCAAAGGGCTTTGCTAATATACTAAAAAAAGTTTGTATAGTTTCTAGCCAGATCTGTTTATGTAACCATTTCCATATGGGAGTGTAAGATACATTTAACCATAATGTTATATTTTTACTACAGAAGATAGGATGTATGTCTCTATATCTCGTAGATTAATTCCTCCGTCCTCCCAGTCCATCAAGTGATTGTTTAGTGCAATTTGAGGTTTATTTGGATACCATAGAAAATGTAATATCATTTTATTGTATTTTTGTATAATGAGTCTGGGAGGAGGAAGAGAAAAGACTTGTATGAGGTATAGTATCTTAGGAAAAACTATTAATTTGATCAGGAATAACCTAGCCTCCATTATATATAAATATTTATTCCAGTTAGACATGATTTGTTCAATTTTATTTAATACTGAGCTGTAGTTAAATAAGAGTGACTCCTGTAAATCATCTGATAAGTGAAAACCTAGATACTAAAGTCCGTCGTCTGTTGCAATATATTTAGAGAACTTTTTGCTTATGTAATTTCTTTTACAATTTGAAAGTAAAACTTTTGTTTTATTTTCATTAAACTGTAATCCAGAAATGTTTGGATAAGTAGACATAGAATTAAATATTGCTTGCAAGGAATAGTTTGAATCAGATAAAGTCAGAAGTATGTCATCTGCAAACAACTGAAGTTTTAAATTTAAGGTTCTAGCAATTTGTATACCTTTAATATTAGTATCTAATCTGATGGTGTTTGCAAAAGGCTCTATCAGCAGCGCAAATAACAAGGGTGACAAGAGACAGCCTTTTTAGTTCCTTTCAAAATTGTAATAGGTCCAGATCTATGGGATCCTAACTTAACATAGGCTTGAGAGTTTTCATATAGGGATTTGATAAGCGTATTGAAAGCTACTGAAAATGTATATTCCTCTAAAACTAAAAGTAATGTCTTTTGGCTTTTCCCAGTTAAGGGTCGCCACAGCAGAACTCCGGTCCGCTCATGATTGACAGTGGATTTTTACAGTGCTGAGTTGCCAGCCCAATGCCCAAACTTCAAAGAAGGCACACCAATTCATGCAAGCACCTACCTGCATGTCTTAAACATCACTCGACCACAGGGAGGACATGCAGTCTCCACACAGGAGGCATTCAGCTGAGAATTGAACGAGAGAACTTCTTGCTGTGAGGCAACAACGCTAATTGCTGCACTACCACTGTGGCTACATTCCTCTAAAACTAAAAGTAGGTAATTCCAGTTAACAGAATCAAAATCACTGTTGATATGCAAGGAGACTATAGTTATAGCTATACCTTGCAGTTTATTATTGTCAATTAGTGTTAGGATTTTTTTATATTGTCATAGGTATTTCTCCTTTTTATAAAACCTGTTTGAGCTTTGTGTACTAATAAAGGTAGAAAATGTTTAATTCTGTTTGCAAAGATTTGCCATAAACATTTTATAGTCAACATTTAGTAAAAGTTATGGGCCAATATGAAGAACAAAATGTTTCATCTTTAACAGATTTTATTATTGGGGATATTAATGAGTATTTTCAAGAGGGGAATATACTTATATCTTCTTTGGCTATAGTATATACTTCTAAAAGTAGAAGTCCAGATTGACTTGTCAATAGTTTGTACATTTCTGACAAGATATTGACTGGACCGGGAGCTTTACTTGTTTCACGTTTACTAATTTGTGATTTTAGTTCAGTCATAGCAATTGGCTTATTAAAAATATCTATTTCTTTTTGTATTAACCTAGTGAGACTATTTTTATTAAGAAATAATTTAATATTATCAACTGATAAAGGTGAGGGGCTGGGTTGTAGAATTATATGCATTGTAATGGAGTCTGAAAGCTTCTAAAATGTTGTTTTGGTCAGTAACATTCTTCTTTTATGGGGAATATGAAGTTCTTTTATTTGTTAAGATTTAATATTTTTTTATTCTGTTTGCTAATTGTCTTTGATTAGCAGGATTCATAGAATATGAATTTAATTTGATTTTTCCAAGGTTGATCATAGTTTGTGGTGGAGTATTTCAGTATATTTATTATCAGTTTGAACAAATTCTGATATTAGATCAGTATTTCCTTTTTGTATTTCCAATTTAAGTATATCAACATTATTTTGTAGGTCTAACATGCCTTTGTTCCATGTGTTCTTTTTGTTAATATACCAAGATAAAACTTTACCATAAATATCAACTTTTAGAGAGTCCCAAATATATATTTCTGCTATATGTTCAGTAGTGTTCATTTCAAGAAAAGTCTTTATTTCATGTACGTAAAATTCTTTAAACTCTAAGTTTGTTATATATGACAGTATTCTAATGCTAGTCATCGAATGTATTGGAACAAGATCTATTTCAAAAGCTACCACATTGTGATCTGATAAGGGGCAAGTAATAAGCTTAACCCCATCTAGTCTTGTAAAATGGTTTGAGATATATGTATATATATATATATATATATATATATATATATATATATATATATATATATATACACCCTATCTATTCTAGAGTGAGAACTGTGCCTATGTGAGTAAAAGGTAAAAAAAATAATGAATTTGAATCAACAAATGCATTAATATCTTTAATAAATGCTGTGTCTTTAAATTTCCAAACTGCTGTTGATGTGGAAGATTTCCTTATTTTATGGTTTGAATCAGTATCTATCATCCATGATACAATTAAAATCCCCTGCCAAAATTATACGTTTGGCAAAATAGATTATTTCTTTAAAATGTTGATTAACTGTCTTAGCTCCAACTCACAGAATCCAATATAGATAAACTAGGGTGTAATTTTTTTTATTTATTTCAAGGAATACTAAACAAAGCATGCCTGAAGAATCGTGGTATGTATTGATTATTTTAGGAGAAAGCACTGTATCTCAGAATAAAATAGCGGCCCCTCTTTTTCTTTTTAAATTGGGAGCTTACCAAGACTGTGTAACTATTGAAATTTAACTTATTAATGTCTTCATCTAAAAGGTGTGTTTCTTGAAGAAATACCAAGTGAGGTGTATGTAAATTTATGTATTTGAATAAAGTTCTCCTTTTAATATTATTATTTAAACCATTAACATTAATAGGAAAACACTTCATACCCTTAATATAAATTTGCCGTTATGTAATAGCGTATACATATGACTTGAAATGATAAGTATGCAATTGGAGAAAGTATCCAATTATGACTTGAAAGGAAGTTAAGTATATTTCTGATAGACACCAAACAATCAGTAGATGTAAAACTTTGAAACATATAACTTTTATCAATAAAACCAACACTCAGCACTATGAGGTAAAGAGCATCTTGCCTGAATAGTAAAACTACCCAAGCAAACCCTCTAACTATAACTATTATGTACAAATAGATGCTCAATACCTAAACGTTTCTGTAAACTTTTGAGATTGTTACTAGTTAATTCTAAATTTCAGCTTGTATTAAAAACTGCAAGATATATTCTAAGATATAGATGACCTCCAAACAAACTACAATATTGCTATTTAAATGTAATTGTCTGGTTAAGTACAATGCTACTCTTCTGAAAAGTGCAGCAGAACCACAGTTTCAGTAAGCAGAAACTCTCATAGAAAAATCATGCAACTACAGCCATGCATCATCATTACAGAGTAAATTGCTTTTATGTAACCACAAGAAAGCATGATAGAAATAGTATGACACAGAGGCAGGACAGAGGTCAGTATAAAAGTGAGTCCAATTATGTATCACAGGCTCTGCCAAGCACCAGAGTCAGAGATATTTTAACTTAATGAGTACTATGGGTCTTGCATTAGAACAGAACTCGGCGTTTAGTTCTGCCCAAAAGTGGCTGTGCCACTATTTATTAACATGGAAAATGGGCATACAGACACCCAAAGACTGACAAACAAGCTTATTCACATGTGACGTAATACATATATTCCTACAGACTGTTCAGTATGCACGGACAATGCAAATTCTCCATATCATTAACCGTCCTATAATATTTAGTATAATAATTAATATATTTTCCAAGGCAAAGATGTAATAATACAATATGACATGGGCATACTATTAATTAAGCAAACACTTAATCAAATACTTAAATAAGATGCACTGTTCAATATGTACGTAAGTTAGCAATTTCTTGATATTAATTTGTTTTCTATAGCATTTGATATAAATAATTTACAGAAATTATTCTCAAGATGTATAAACTGAGAATAGTGCAGGATGGAATGTAGACACCCCCACAGCTCCAACAACAGGAGCAACTCAGCTAACAAAGAGGAACCACCAAGCATGCTCAAATATGTTAGCAATACTGACAACCCAATGAAACTGCTGAAGGAGGTAACTCGACGCAAAGCATTCCCAAGACATGCCAAAAACTAAAGCAAAACTGATCCTGTGAACTCCAACTGTGCCACGACCCACAAGCCATGGTTCTTTTCCAATGCAATAACAAAACAACTAGACGCCCTGAGAATCTGGAAAGGGAGGCACAAGTGCCTAGCATATCAAGAGACACAAAGCAGAAACTCGAGTAATATGAAATAAGTGAACCCAGGCATTCACAGCAGCAATAATAGCAACTGGACAAACAAACGTTCTAGTCAGGCTTATTAAATAGCCAGCAATACAGATAACTCCACATGCATCACAGAAGGAAGAAGGAAGCAGAACCAGGTATGTTCTGAATACTGAGAACAACACTGTTGGCAACCATCAAGCGGAAGCTCCAATGGCCTCGGGCATTCCAAATGAACCCTGAAAAATCATTGCCACTCCCATCAGTGCAACAAAAAATACAAAACAGTACTCATGCACTATCACAACCACATCTGCAATCCAGCATACATCTCTGCTCCAAAACACCACCTCCCATTTAAATTTACTAAGACTGAAATGTACAGGGAATTTCTGTCCATTATATTTTGTGTGTCATTCACTGCAGCTATTTCATGGTTCTGTTTCTCACTGCTATATTGTTGTATTGGCTGACTAATCTAGCTTTAGTAATTTACATTTGATACCGCTTCCCCATTTTACTTCATTGATTGTGTGGATCATCTTACTGAAATGTTGCTGCCAAACCTGCGACTTACAAACTAGGCTTTGCTATTGTGTTTACTGTATAGCACAGTGTAGTAACATTTTTGGCTAAAACTATTTTATGTACAATGAATGTTATCCTATGTTACCATTTGAAATGATTATCTGATGTCCATTTTATTAAAATGTACTTGGATTTCCATATGCCTTCCACCTCTCTTCTACTTACCTACCTCTACTAATTCTTCAGGTTCTGATGGATTTCTACTGCCAGTTTGTTTTCTATCCCTCTTTGAACTCACATTACTGCTTTACAGGATTGTAATTGTACTGCGCCTTGTGCCTTTATTTCTTACTGTATGTTGTCTTTTCTCTTCTGCAGTTGAAAAAGAAAGTCTTCCACAGTCGAAAGCCTTAATCTACCTCTCTACGGGCACTACTCCTATTAAACCACTAGCATTGCTTTGACTTTTTCAAGTTATATGGTCTTTTAAGCATCTATACCAATGTAGCACACCAGGAAGAGTGACCTTTAATATCTATAGCCATTACATCACATAAGCAGACTCATGTCACTCTAATTTAATAAAGACATTATATTTTTAACATGTGCTTTGTATTTCACATCACAGAAACATTTCATTATAATACTGGCTTGCATTTCGGCAAGCTCGCAGTTCAAAGAGGCCCCCCACACACACCCAACTCTCGAACCAGTCAGCAATTCTCCTGTACTTTATAGTTCTTATCCCCTAGTTTTCCTTGATTCTAGCTAAGTGTTATTTAAGATTTCGGTACTTACGTATTAACATCAAAGAAAATGTTTCAAAGCAGCAACACGTAGCAGGTCACAAATCTGGCCACGACAATATACAAGCACCTAAAAAACACTTGGAGAAATTAATTCGAGAATTAAAACAAAATAATTTTCCAATTTAGTGCTTTGTAAATAGGAAATGAAGATCAAACATTTCATATATCAAGCAACAGAGCTCATGTAAAGTCCATCATTTCAGTGTCACTCTTTGATCTGTAAGCAGAGATCACTCAAAAGGTGACCAAGATATCAGAGGGAGCTCGCAGAATTGTTTTAATGCAAAATCCATGCATTGGAACCCCAAGTGAACAAGTAAACATCTTGTGAGCTCAGTGTGAAGAAAAATGAATCTACAGTCATTCAAAACAAGGTAAGGCTCAAGCTAAAGAGCCCTAGAGAGCTCAGATAGTAAAATATACAGTGAGGAAGTTGAGAAAATAAATTGGTGCAGAGCTATAGATATCAAATGAAAACACTTAAGTTACTCAAAATCTAATGCACAAAGGTTCAGTAATCATGTTAATAAAGTAATATGATTAATTCTGGAATTAAATATTTGCTCTAAACAAAAACAAATCTCTACAGCTAAGCCTGTGCAACATTTAGATATAGATGACAATAACTATATAGGTATAAGTCAATTCAGCAATTCAGCAACCAGAGGTGATTTGATTAAATGAACTTATAGCCAGTCCAAAGTATCCCACAGAGCAATAAACAGAGGTACAAGGCATTTGCCACTTAGTACTCAGCCTATCCAATTAAATGCCAAAACCAGTAAACTGGGTGCATATACCAGATTTTAACTGTTTGAGAATGAGATATAAAGACGTTTTAAAATTTTAACTGTACTTGTTCTATTTAATAAGAAACAAATTGAAAAGGTAGCTGTATTAAATGATTGTTTCTATGGAAGAAAGATTAACATTAGTAGTATGACCTGATGTGCAAAAAAAATAAATAAATAAAATAAAATAAAAAAAAAAAAAAACATATACAGAGTGAATATTTATTTGTCCTTCAGTTTTTTTTTTTTTTTTTTTACAGCTTTCCAGCCATTTTTCCAGCAATTCTTTTAGGAGTACTAATAGTCAAGACCATTGCTTCCACTTGAGTGAAGACATTATTATTGAATAAGTATTTTGTTGCTAAATCTACAGTTTCAGATATTTTTATGTCTTCAGGAAGGAAGATTTTCAGCCTGGCTGGAATAATAAGTGCATTTTCAGTTGTTCTTGTTTAAAGCTGTTATCAGGGGAAAGAATACTTTTCTTTATGAGACCACAGCTGAGAAGTAATCATTGTCAAATCTAATTAATGTATCTTGGAATTTGATAGGTGAATTGGCCCTGGCAGTTTTCAAAATGAGTTCTTTGTCCTGACTAGTGAAAAATCCTCACAACTGTAGATCTTGGCTTAGCTTTTGATGTAGCAGCATTTTCTGATGTAGTTAAGTATCTGTGTGCATGTTCAATGTCAAATGAAGGTAATTCAGGTAAATTCAGTGTGGAAGGGATCTAGGATGAAAGAAAATGAATTATATTGTCTCCTTCAGTTTTCTCAGGAAGCCCATATATTCAAATGTTGTTCCTCCTAGATCTGTTTTCCAGATCATCTAATTTGTCCAGTAAATAAATATTTTGTTTCAATAAGAATTCTGTTTGTTTTTGTTCTTCTTCAGAGAGTCTAGTCTCCATATCATTAAGGGATTGTTCCATGGCTGATATCCATCCCTTTTGCTGCATAATAATTTCTTGAAGTTGTTCCAGTTGTTGAGAACATTTGTCCTTAAAATAATCTAATTTGTTGTCCATCTTATCAATTTTTAGTGACAGGTCCTAGATGTTTGAAAACAGGAATGTAGTCCCTTTGTGAGAGAAGAATCCTGTGAAGAGCTTTTTGCATGAATCATTCTGAACAGCTGAGAGAATTGTTCTTGTATAGTTGAATTTGACAGGAATTTTTGGATGTCAAATGGTAAAATGGTCCTTCAATAGGTGTCCCAAGGATTTTGAGTAATGTTGATAATAAAATAATCCTTGAGTTATTCTTTATATCATAAAATTCCTATCGGAAATAGTTTTAAGGTACAAGATCTAAGAGACTAAGCAGCTACCAAGTCACCATTTTAGCCATGCTCCCATGGGTTCCATTTCCAAGGCTTCTGGACGGTGACTGACTTTTTACTTAGTAGACAATGGAGATATCTAATGAGATAGCATGGACTAGGCAATCATAATAAGGCACCATGGTACAAACAACAGTTACGACCATGCATATTCATATCTTTAAATAAACTGTTTTTGAAATAGCTGTTGGCAGTACACATATATAATCAGAATGGATGGTGGTGTGCAAGTCTACCAATGATAGAGCACAAAAAAGCAAATAAATAGTGAAGAATGGCAGTTGATGGAATAAATTAATAAATATGCAACATATTAGACTGTATCCTGTGTCTAACATCATGCTTTGTCAACTTGATAGATGGCAAATAAACATTTTCCAAACATAAAGATAGCAATCCTAAAAGAAAAAATATATTAAAGTGGATTAAACTGAACAATTGGTGAAACACAATGAAAAGTGTTTATATTAGTTGGGGAGTTTGTGTGCAAGCAATATTTAGCTACAGATGTCAATGTACAGACTGAAATATAATAGAGGAAACAGAACAAAGAGTATAACATATGCCGACTTGGTACACCTCAAAACTTTCACATGAAGTAAGTGCACATTGAATGCCAACAGTATGCAAATCTGTGCTATTGGTTCCCAAATATATTACTAGTCCATGCAGGAAAAGAACAGGGAACATGATCAGAAAGAGCTGGGATACAAAACCAAAAACACCTTGCAGGAAACATAAGTTATGGAGATATTGGTAGCCATCATAAATGCGCAAATGGATATGTTTGCCATAGTTAAATAGGTCATGTTGGAAAACATATAAAACAGAAGGCTTACAGCAAATTTATCAAATAACTGCAGAAAACAAGCAGCAATAGTACATATACTCAAACAACAGATGCTGAATGTGGCATAAATAACCAGACAAAAGCCATGTGTCACAAATGGAAAAAAACATGTGTGAATAAGATCATCAATGGGCCAAGAATGGAACTGTAACATACTGGTGTAGTACACGTGACCAAAGGATAGACTGCCAGCACAGCTAGCTGGAATTTTGTAAATAATTATATGTCATTGGTGAATATCAAAATGATTTATGCAAGATGCTTGTGTTACAAATATATTAGAACTGTTTGTCATGTGTATATCAAACTGCTTGTACAGACGTGTATTGAAAAGCTATTTGTAAAAATGCTGTGTTATGTATCCACAGTGTGCCCTGCTGAAAGAGAACAGACATGTACATACACTATTGTAACTGTCTAAATGTATATATTTTAACAGTGGAAACTAGGATACAGGAGGTTAACCTCAGTCTAGTAAACTTTAGAAAAATATCTGAAATTAAATTACTTTATAGGACGCAATAAAGATGCTACCTGTCATGTTTTTAATGCAGCTAGAGACTGAAGCTTTCTGTTGTGTCCTTGGAGTGAACTAATTGCTGATCAATGCAATTGAAGCATGAAGGAATACAATTGCTTTATGACTTTCAGCATCTGCCAAAGATCTGACGAAAAGACCTTGTCTGCATATTTTTACAGGTAGATGCTAAATGCTGCCAGCTTTTAGCAATGTGGGTTTTGGGCTGGGAACTAGAAGTCAGATGACCACAATGATGTCATTCTGCAAGATCTCCCAGCATTAATATTTTATATATTAATCTGAGAAGTCTCTTAGTGAGACAGAGCATTCTGTATTCAGTCTTGGACATGGCAACAAAACATATTCACCACACATTTGCCTTGCTCTATTAGTAAGTTTTTAGGTTATAGTATAATTCTCTTAGATTCCATCAGGAATATAGTGAAGCTTAGTTTAGATATTTTTCTTTATTTATTTAAGACTGTCCTGCTGTGTTGCTTTAAATATTTCCTATGGTTTTAAACTCTGATGTCACGGTGAATATATATTCAGTATTTCATTGTTCTGTTATTATTTATTATTAAATATATTTAAACCTTTCATTGTGGCAGATCTGTGTAGAGATATTTATGTTTTGAGAGTACTTGTTTATTTATTTGGTGATACTGTATGGCCTCTCCTAATAGCCTTTCTTTTGGTCAAACTACTATTTGTGTTAATATTAATATTACACAGTAATTAATAGGAGCCTTAAAGTAGATAAGGGGTTCTGGTGGCAGTGGTAACCACCTTATAGTCTGGGAAGAAGGGGGCATAGCTAGTAAATCTGTGCCAGTCTTTCCCAGGTGTGTGTGTGTGTGTGTGTGTGTGTGTGTGTGTGTGTGTGTGTGTGTGTGTGCATGTGTGCACGCGCATGTGTGTGTGTGTGTGTATGTAAAACAAACCTCCAAGAGTATGTATGTCAGGTACTTGAGCAGGGACACAAAGCACTGGTTGGACAGCGAGAGTGTTGGAGGACTTGGCTTGGAACCATGGTTAAGGACTCAACTCTATAGCTGTGCCAGTGGGGAGTCTTATAGAGGATCTGGAGAAAGAGGGAGAAATCAGTCCTGGACTGACTGCGGTCTGTGTGTGTGCTCTTGAGGGAAATTTCACTTGATGCAGAGAGCTGCATCTGGAAGTAGTGTGTGTATACTTGTCAGTCTCCCTGTGAATGTCTCCAGCTGTTGCCAGTGGTGAGGATTGAGGCTCCTTGATTACTAGTCCAGAGGTGGATCATCACAATACATATAAATAAGGCACAGTACAAGGTCACAGCAAAGAAGTCCTGATAGCAATCCTAACACAGCTGTTCAGTCCCAGCTAGAAAATATTACCCTTCTGCTGCCTCACTAATACCCCATGGAGATGGCTGTGCAGTTACTAATCTGCAAGCAAGAGCTATACAGAAAAGCACAGACAAGTACATCAGGGAGAAAGCAACAACATCCAGGTCACAGAACAAGAGTGAAGGTAACATGACCCTATGAATCTATCTGCCATCACTAAAACTAATCCACTAACTAATGTCCTTCTAAAGTGGAATGGTAATGTTCTACATTGCATAATTTTAACACAACCACCAATATAACCCACCTCTTCCACATTTAATCCCCTGTATTGTGCTCAGAAGCACCTGTTTAGTGATAAGTGATGCTGCCGGATCCCAATTTCAGTGGACTAAAAAGGAGCAAATCCTATCCAGCACAATAACAATAGAGTCTAAGCTGCATGACAATATACTATTCCTCATTAAGCCAATATATCAGAAAAAGCTACTGACATGATCAAGTACAGGCCTATATCAACCAGTGTTATTCAGTATGACCTCTGTCCGGAGCCAAAAGTATGCGATTTCTTAATAAAATCTGAGGTTTTATAATAAAACTCATTATTTCCAGTTTTACAGTCACTACCCAACTCACAATTTTTGTGAATGAAGTGAATTGCTGAGGTGCAAATGGGGTTGCCTACAAAATACCATGAGATGATTATATTAATAATGGGAGATGGACAATAACAGTCTCCAGTAAACAGGGTAGAATGGGTTTGTTCCCTATTAAAAAAAAATAATTGCACAATATGGTTGAATTGACTTTCTGCTCTCCTGTTTTGTTTAAGAGGCCAGATTTCTGAATTTGATAATATTGATAATAACATGTGGACCCTCAGAAGAGACAGATAACCAATGAAAAATAATTGCTTTCCTTTATGTACCACAATTACTACTGTAGAATTGCAATTGTTTATATTCATGCAAATCAAAGCATTTTAAATCACATATTTGACTTTTATAACCTACTGAAAAAAAAAAAAAAGCTAGAAAATATTGCCCCTTTGTAAATCCAGAAAATTAGCTTTTTTTCATATAAGTCGGGACTACTCATCTTATAGATGGTCTATTTGTCATACTAACAGAGACAGATCCAACCCGTGACTTGTTTTCCTATGCAGATTCGAAGTCGGCCTTGCTGAAGAATGAGCTATCAAAAAATGGCATTACAGTATAAATGGGAAGTAAACTTTCGACATACACAGTACTACCGGCAAATATAGCAGAAAGTGTGGGAATTCTTCTTGCCCTGATGGTGGCTGAGACATATCTCATGATGGACATGCATGTCAGTATTCTGAAACTTTGTGATCATGTCTGTAGACACGAGTGTGAACAGAAGACTCAGCAAATGCATGCTTGTAGGTATCAAATGAAATACAGTAGTAGTTTACTAACCACTGGCACAAATACAATTCCAACAGGTTAGTCACACATTATAGTGGTTTATACCCCATCCAAACACCTGTCTCCATGGTATATGGTTGAGTGGCAGCCAGGGTACCTGTAGATATGGTCAGAAAGTTATCTATTTCAGTAACTGCAGTCATATTCCCATTTCAAGAGTATGTTAACATCCCAGTACAAGTACTGAACTTGATAGACGACACAGGACTGCACCACTTGCACTAAGAATCTAGGGGAATACAAGCCCAATAAGATGAACATAAACCCTCTAGTTTGAACTGTAGGAGTCTGGACGCTTGCACTCACATATGATCCAGTGTAAAAGGCATAACACTACTCTTTAAAGCCAATGGAAGGGGAGGACTATAGCAAACAGCCAATGGAAGGGGAGGACTATACCAAACATCTTCCAACTGTCATGCTCATGTGATCTTGCCTTCCTCGTTCACTGTCTTAGGCAACAGGAGAGAGAAAAAATAAACTGACCAATACAGAAAAGGGACTTGGTGAAGATAGCAGAAGAGGAGCAGGGATCACAGGGAAGATGTGAAACTTCTCTGTGCATCATAGAATGAACAACAGTCTGACACCTACACTTCCCTTGCCTCTCACTACAGATTCCACAGAACCAGGTGGTCAAGTGCTATATACTATGGGCACAGATAAGCAGCAAAAAACATTAAACTTTATTATGGTAGTAAACAGTGACATAGTTTATGTAATACTAGATAAGAAGACTACGGTGATACTATGTAAATGGTTGTCTATCACATGCTTGACATGACCAGTACCAAAACTGGTAGCATTCCATAACCATACTGATATTCACTGTGCAGAAAACGCAAAACAGTGTAACACACTTAATCCCAAAAGTCCCTACTGTTGCAGACCTAGAAACAAGCACTAACATGGGTCACAAAGTTGGGGGGGGTGGAGTCTGGGAGTTTGGACTTCTGTGCCTTTGGCATTGTGACAATGTTACCAGTTTCAGTAAGGTCACATCAAGCATGTAATAGACAAAATATTTACTTGATATGTCCTGCAGTGAATATACTTCACTCAAGATTATTCTTTCTACAGGTCATGAGTGTCACCAGTGCTATGTTCATATCTAGTGCTTCAGGCACAGGCACACAATGTGTGTGCTATACATTATCAAACACAGCAGATGCGTTTCCACGCCCAATGAGCAGAGAATGCCTACAACACAGTATACAGGTTGGGTAGTAAAGTTCCACCCTCAGCACATCTGCAAACATTTATCTAGACAGAAGAAAACATTTGAACAAGCAGCACTACAAAACACTGCAACAACAAAGGACCTAACAAATATTGTAAGTACTGCAGATTTGCACACAACTCTGTTCTAAAACAAAGAAACAAGGAAACAAAGTAATACATATGAACAATATGAGTTTTCATGTATTTGTATGTCATGGTCCAATGAAGCCCACTATAGAAGAATACAGCAGAGAAAATTATAAAATATAGGTACTTCTCAATCTGTGATGATGTCTGTACAACTGCCTTAGATCTCAAGAGACTCTAATAATGTTACATAACTTACTTTACATTCCAAAAAATGTCCTTCAGTATACGGAACCATGACTTAGAGCGCTCAGTCTCAGGTACCACGATATTAATGAGGCATAGAATTTTCCTACACAGTCCGGCAAGTTCCTTTGCAGTGTTCCACACTAGTTTAATAAAAATGTTTTTTTTCCCAGATATAACAATATAACACAGTAATAAACTAGCTTTGCAAAGTTCACCTGAGGCAGTGCCAGCAAGAAAATAGCACAGACCTGTTGTACACCTATAAAAGCAACGTCAAGCATGCACACTGGCAATATGCTCATTCACCAATACATTGCTCAAAACCCACACTGTATGATAATATGTATTGGTATACTCTGTATGTGTGATCAGAACTGAATTACATCAAGGGGGTTTTGGATGGTAGAAAAGACGTTTGTAGTTTAACAAATCATAAGACGTGTGCGACACAGTTTATTATAACTGCACCAGTTCTACATTTATCCCATTGCATGGTGCTAACTTAGATGTGAATGCAGTGCACAGTCTGATACAATTGCAACCTGGGTTGCAGAATTTTATCAAATACTGAAAACACATTTTGAGCATCTGGAGATAGATGTTGTATACAGTTAGTAATGCTATGTAGTAGTAATGTGTTCAGCATTGCAAACACTTCTTTAGTGGTTACCCTTATATGATCCTGACTATTTAAATAAACACAAATAGAGATGCATGAACACTGACATAGTCACTAGGACAAACAATTTAGAAAATAGATGAATGAACGACTGTGAGTTATGCTGTTATTGATGCAGGACACTACTTTCTGTATGGAAGTAATGAAAACTAAAACATCTCCAGACACTTTTGGACCACACAGTCACTGTAAATGTGCAAAAGTGTATGGATGTTCAAGGTTTGCTTTAGAGGCTTAAAATGAAGTTCATGTGTATAAATCTCACTATCAAAAAGTTGCTCTTTTCCTGTTTTTTTTTACAACATGCTCAGCTTGATACATATATACATTATACCTTGCTAATAATATGCATAATATATTTTTGGTGCTATGACAGATAAGTTTATGATAAATTATTGATATGTTCTGACGGCAGCTGACTGTGCAGTGGCAAAAATTTTTGTGGGGATTTCTATCTTTCAGGACAGCATCATAAAAACCTTGGCACTGCATAGCCAAAATACTAAAAAACTAACTGCACATCTTCTGTGTAGGCACAATCAAAAGCATAAGAAGAAGCTGCACAAATAGATTTTAAGAATTACCAAACATTTCTGCCCAAGTACGTCAGAAATTCCTGTCAATTGTGCCTTTATCTGCACCACCTCCAGCAGAGAGTACTGCACAACTGTGCATTCTGGGTTTTCTGGATTTATAAGCTTTAATGCCTTCCAGAGTACTTGGCTGTGCCATCAGTTATGGAATGCAAGTGTCCTGCTCTGTACCCGGTATAATGACTTCTCTATAACAGGGTGTAAGTCACATACATATATTTGATGACTATTCTTGCTGACAAGGAGAATACTGGCATGAAATTTGAGGATTATGAAACCATGACAGCAAATACAATTTGAATAGCTGCATTCGAAGAGTCTCTGGATGACTCAGAGCAGGCATGACTTAGTAAAACATGGGTATGACATTTTGGAGACGGACGCAAGTATGGCAAGTGTGCTGCTCTCTTTCAAGGACAGAATATTGTTTCTCCTAATCAGAGCAGATACACAAACACACAGACACACACACACACACACTCACACACACACACGCACGCACACTCTCATATGCATGCGCACAAACACACATCTCAAGCCACAAATACAACCAGTAGTATCTGTCATGAATGCTCGCATACAACTGCAATAATCAGTAATAAGGTAATGGGTCTTGGACACTGAAAATTTCCACAGAGAACATACAAACATCCACATTCTATCACTGGGAGACCATGATGGTGCTCGTGCTAATGGGATCCAGCCTAAAGGCCTGTGGTGCATGTCTGTAATATGGAGGCTTTGTAGATACTACAATATTTTAACCAAGGAAATAAAATGGTCCATTACAGACACTCTAAACAGCAACCAACACATGTGCAACAATCATTATATTGATAATACAACACATTGACACACAGTACATTGCAAACAAAACAGATTTTCCTTTTCTGATGCACTACATGCAACCCGACCATAATCTGCTCAAATTTGTCTGTATAGTGGTAGTGTTATGGGAATGCTTTTTTGTTTTTATTAAGATGCAACTTTGGATTAGGAGGCAGGGGCAGGTTTAGCACCCATTACTAAGGTGGGCGGAAGGACACCTACGTGTTTTTTTTACAAAACACACAACCAACAGAACATACATTCATTAAACTGGGCGTTTCTCCAAAGAAATGCTGTTTTTCCACCTATTGACCAAAGTAATCTTTGACCTGATACACAAAACCTATATATGTCTACATTTTACATACATATTTTATATATATATATATATATATATATATATATATATATATATATATATATATATATATGGCTCAAGGACAGAACCCACATGGTTAGAATTGCTGGAGCCATGTCAGACTACAAACCAGTTACAAGTGACGTCCCACAAGACTCAGTACTGGGACCTCTCTTGTTTGGTATATATTTATATATTTCTTGGAGGTACAGGCCAACATGGAAGGACTGTGGCTGACCAGGTTTGCAGATGACTGCAAACTGGGTGCCATAATCAACTCTCCAGCTGACACAAGCATCCTCCAAAAGGGCCTCATAGAAACAGACAACTGGTACCAGAGCCATGGCCTCAAGCTAAATGCCAAAAAGTGTATAGTCATCCCCTTTGGCAAAAACAAAGTGCCCACAAATTACCACATAGGTGGTAATCCATTAAGTACAGAAGAAGTAATTAGGGACCTGGGGACCCAAGTTGATAGCAATCTCTCATTTGACAACCACGTGGCCAAAGTGGTTAGAAAAACATTTTATATAGCCCATCTAATCATGAAGGGATTCACATCTAGATCAGGGGAGGTCATCGTGCCTCTTTACTCATCCCTCATCAGGCCCATAATTGAGTACAATGGCCCTTTTGGGATGTACCTTCCCAGACACCTGCAGCAACTGGAAAGACCCCAAAAGTACCTCACCAAGAGGATCAAAGGGCTCAAACAGATGCCATATGCTGCCCGGTTAAAGAAACTCCAGCTCTACTCAGTGGCATACCGCCTGCTCAGAGGCGATCTGTGCCTGACATATAAAGCCATGTCCAACCCGGAATTAATGGACATGCTGCACCTCAGAAAATCCAAATCCCATCAAGCTACACGTTCGAGAGACTTGAACCTCAGCATTGAAATAAATAGGACATGCTGGAGGGACATATTCATAACCCAGAGGCTCCCTTCACTCTGGAATAAAATCCCAGTCCAGGTTAGGCAGAGTCCCTCATTGACTCTCTTCAAGAGGAATGTTGATGAGTTGGTGGGAGATCGTAGGTTTACCCCAGGTATCACTTCTGTGTCACTGTTAGGCAGAGGCACAGTATACTAACTTTGAAAAAGGGCATAGCAAAATTAAATTAAAATGGGTGGCGAAAGCCAAACACACTCTGGCTAGGCTTATAAATGCCCTAGGGCAGATAGCCTAGTATGAACCTATGAACATATATATCTATATATATATATATATATATATATATATATATATATATATATATATATATGTATGTATGTATGTATGTATATGTATGTATGTATGGGTCTCCTTTATATAATCACATTACCATAATGTCGAACCTCATAAGGTTGATATGAAATACTCATAACTACAGAAAAACGAAATTGCACAACAGGGAAACTTATAATGTTAAACCACCTTTTGCACATGTCAGAAAGCATTGTTATGAATATAGATTGCTCTGCATTCATATGCAGAGATTCTACACTTAGACAAAAAAAATGTAGATTAACGACAAAGAAAACAAATGGAATGGAGATCATGGTACATTGAGGATCAGGACATTTAACCCTTTCCTCACTGTAGTGTGATCTCGGAGTTGATATATTTAGTCAACAGGAGGTATGGGGGACTTGCCCCACCTGAAATATCATTGTTACTGCTACATTTTTGGTTTTTTTCCTGTCTAAGTATAGAATCTATGCTTGTGAATGGAGCACAATCTGCATTCATAACAGAGCTTTCTGACATGCACAAAAGGTGGTTCGACATTGTAAGTTTCACTATTGAGTAGTTTCGTTTTTATGGGGTTACAAGTATTTCTTCTCAGTGTTATGATGTTTGACATTCTAGTAATGTGAGTAAATGAAGCATATTTATATATATATATATATATATATATATATATATATATATATATATATATATAAATAAAAATGTAAATGTTCGTTTGTTCAAAATCTTAAATCTCCGAAAGTTCTTCACCGATTGCTTTGAAATTTTCACACAATGTTGCATTCGAATACGCGCGTGTTTTTATATACCTACAATTATATAGATGTCACACGTTGCATTTGAATATGCGCGTGTTTTTATATACCTACTATGGATTCTATATATTTGTATACAAATATGCAATTTTATATGTTTTTGTTATAACTTTCTTACTTCTTTTTCATTGCAATCAGTCTGCTTTAGTTCATCCAAATAATGCCTCGCAGAAGATCAAACTTAGGTCGTCGTACTCACGGAGCAGAAGCAGTGCGACAAGTAATTGCAAATCAAACTGAGGAAGAATGGGCGTCAGCGAATCAGCGAAACAGACAAAGAATGGCTCAAATACATGCAGAGGAAGCAGCAGAGCGACATGCAGCCAGACTTGAGGATGCACGGTTGCGAGCACGGCGATCGCATTCTGCAGCTTCAGATCTGCTTCATTCTTCTCAATCGACACCAGCGTACGAAATAAATGCTTGCCTGAAATACTCTACATTGTGGTGACACGTAAAGACGTTAACATTAACTACAAATATGCGTGTCCAGCTGCAAAACGATCGATCAGCTGAGATATTCTCACATCAATTGCTTGAAATTGGGAACGGAAAGGTGCCTTTTGATCTGACCTCAGGACGAATTTCATTGCCTCATAACGTCTGCAATTTAGTGACGTCAAAAGAAGAATTGGTTGAAAAAGTATTTCCCAATATTCAAACCAATTATAAGAATCACAATTGGCTGACTGAATGAGCTATTCTTGCAGCCAAGAACAAAGACGTCTACGAACTTAACAATATTATTCAGTGTAACATTCAAAACGAGGCAGTCACATACAAGTTCGTCGACACTGTTGTGGAAGCAGATGAAGCAGTTAATTATCCAACAGAATTTTTGAATTCGCTCGATCTGCCAGGGATAACACTGCACGTACTGCAATTGAAAATCGGCATGCCAATTATCATGTTGTGAAATATCAACCAGCCAAAGCCTTGCAATGGCATGCAGCTTGCAGTAAAAAAATTAATGAGCAATGTCATAGAAACAACAATCTTGACAGGACCTTTCAAAGGTGAAGATGTCTTCATTCCTCACATTCCTATGATTCCAATGGATATGCCATTTCAATTTAATAGATTGCAATTCCCAATTCAATTGGCATTTGCAATCACCATCAACAAAGCTCAGGGCCAATCTTTAGAATTGTGCGGTTTAGATCTACACACAGATTGCTTCTCACATGGACAATTATATGTTGCGTGTTCTAGAGTCGGCAAACCAAACAATCTCTATATCTGCACAGACAATGGAACAACAAAAATATTGTATACCCACAAGCATTGTGAAATTAAACATATTAGAAACGTGCACTTTCTCTTTCTTTCTTTTCCATTTAACCAGACTGAGCCACAGCAATGCGTGGTGGGTACAGCTAGTATATATATATATATATATATATATAATATATATATATATATATATATATATATATATATATATATATATATGTGTGTGTGTGTGTGTGTAAAAGAATCTGGTAGTCTACTGGCCATTTTGGGCCAATTTCTAGCTCTTTCAAATCCCCCCTGTATAAAACCCGCTTTGGCAAGATTTTTGCGCTTGTTACTACTCAGCCAAGCTCCTCGTGGTCCTGCAGAGTGGTGCTAGCAGCAGAGAGGCTAAAAGAGCAACTGCTAACCTGATAAGTGTTTTTTCCTGCTACTACCTGGGCGACTGTCCGATCTAGCTAAACTGCAAATATTTCTGCTTCTTGGACTGTTTTAAACTGCTTAAAGTTGTTTTTGCACCTGCACTTTTTAAGTTTGTCCTGTTTGTTGCATTTACCTGTTGAGGCTACACACTCAAGTGTGCTAGCCTGTGTTACATATTTACTGCATTTTCCTGCTATTTGTTGAAAAAAAGAAAAACAAAACAAAAAAAAAATTATCCTTGTTTCCCGTCTTTCCTGACCTAGAGTAGTCCAAATACAGGCTTTGCTGTATTCTGGACTTTTGGAAAGTTCCTGTGTTGTCCATTTCCTTTCTTGGATAGAGGGAGGTTTCTTTGTTCACCAGTGGCAGTGGGGAACTTAGAGCAGCCTATCTATCCCTGGAGGAGTGTTACCAGCACAAGAATCTGGTAGTCTATTGGCCATTTTGGGCCAATTTCTAGCTCTTTCAAATCCCCCTGTATAAAACCCGCTTTGGCGAGGTTTTTGCACTTGTTACTACTCAGCCAAGCTCCTCGTGGTCCTGCAGAGTGGTGCTAGAAGCAGAGAGGCTAAAAGAGAAACTGCTAACCTGATAAAAGTGTTTTTTCCTGCTACTATCTGGGCCACTGTCCGATCTAGCTAAACTGCAAATATTTCTGCTTCTTGAACTGTTTTAAACTGTCTAAAGTTGTTTTTGCACCTGCACTTTTAAAGTTTGTCCTGTTTGTTGCATTTACTTGTTGAGGCTACACACTCAAGTGCGCTAGCCTGTGTTACATATTTATTGCAATTCCCTGCTGTTTGTTGCAAAAAAGAAAAAAAAAGTTATCTTTGTTTCCCATCTTTCCTGACCTAGAGTAGTCCAAATACAGGCTTTGCTGTATTCTGGACTTTTGGAAAGTTCCTGTGTTGCCATTTCCTTTCTTGGATAAAGGGAGGCTTCTTTGTTCACCAGTGGCAGTGGGGAGCTTGGAGCAGGCTATCTGTCCCTGGAGGAGTGTTCCCAGCACAGGAATCTGGTAGTCTGTTGGCTGTTTTGGGCCAATTTCTAGCTCTTTCAAGTCCGCCTGTATAAAACCCGCTGTAGCAGCTTTATGTGATTTTGTGCATAGCGCTTCATCGAGCAGCGCCGCTTATTTGGGTTTGAGCCTTGGAACTGATCTAGTTCTCATAATAAACACCCTATTCCTATGCTAAAGCCTAGCACTTGCTCACTAAAGCAATTATATAAGTCAGCACTAAAAAATTCAAAGCACTACACCCTCACAAACTCCCCTTGAGTAACTTGTTCCCCATTGGCCCTTTTTTTCAATTATAAAGGAATTCCCAATACTATTCTAGCATGTCCAAAGGTCAGTTGTCAATCTCCTCTCCGGTCCAGCTGGCGAACCTGGGAATCTTGAGGCAATGTTACAACTGCCTAATGTACACAGACAACCCTCTCCTCCTCCCAACAAATTCCAACACATGTGAGAGATGCAACCTTATAGCCAAACTGGAGGCTAAGCTCTCTCAACTCAGTACTGGCATAACCAGTCAGGAGGAGAAGGAAACCACACTCACTACAATTCCAATCTCACATAGACCTACCACGACAGCAAACCAAACACATAAACACACAAAAACATACTTGGAGGCTCTAAATAAAAATCTGCCTAAGCAGCAGAGACCTCCAAAGCAGACACCCAAGCAACCGCTACCCCAAAACAAAACACATGCAACACATAGCTCACAAAGCCAGTGTGCCGAACAGTCACAGCCCTTAAGGCTAAACAACACACCTGATACACTTGTAATAGGTGACCCTATCATCAGGCACACTGACGTCCCGCTCACCAGGCTGAACAAGGAGAAGGTCACGGTGAGCTGCCTATCAGGTGCTAGGATCCGCCACATAACACAAGCACTCAGGTCACTCCAAGGCAAGTACAAATATGACTCAGTCATTGTCCATGCTGGTGTGAATGAACTGAGACGTACCTCCCTGGACTACATGAAAAGAGACATAGAGGAGCTCTCTGGGCATGTAGCCCAGGCCGGTATGACCCTGACCTTGAGTAGCATCTTACCCTCACCAAGAATGATGCCACAGTATGAAGACAAGATTATCAATTTCAACAATTGGCTTAAGTATTGGTGTCATTCAAAGGGGATCCAATGCCTGTCAGCCTGGGATGACATGCTCGACAAGCCACGATGCTTCGCTAGGGACGGCTTGCACCTGTCACCCCTGGGCTTTCGGATATTGGCAAAGGCTCTTGCTACCCCATAGTGCCTTTTTTAGGAAAGGCTCAAAAGACAAACCCACCTCCATAGGTATCACAAGGGATAAGAAACTAAGAGTAATGCTACTCAACGCCAGAAGTCTAAACCTCAAGATGCACGACTCAAACTCTCCTTAGCATGGAGAACATCGATATCTGTGCAGTAACAGAAACCTGGTTCAAGGCTCTTGAGAGCACCCCAGCACTACCAGGTTATACCTCATACCATGCTTTTTGGCCCCAAAACTTGGACCGAACCACAAAAGGAGGGGGAGTATCAATATTCTTCAAAGATACCCACACCTCCAGGTTGGTGGCACAGCACAAAGCATCAGAGACTATCCATGTGCAACTAACAGTGGGTAAAACTGCCTTCCAGTTTATAGCCTGCTACAGACCACCCTCCCAAACCCAGGAACCCCACTCGGCCTTCCTGAGAACACTGGAAAATATGAAGGTCTCTCCAAACACCATTATATTGGGTGACTTCAACTACCCAAACATAGACTGGGAGCATTACTCTAGCTGCAACACCCTAGCCCAAAGGTTCCTAGAATTTATAAACTCAAATGCTATGGAACAACTTGTTACCACTCCCACAAGAGGGGAAAACATACTGGACCTGATCATCACCAACATGGGGACTCTATGCTCCAGACCAGAAGTGTATCCCTCACTGGTAAGATCAGCCCATAAACTAATCTCACTGGATATTCACATCCCGACCCCACCCCATGCCCAGAAAACCACAGTGAAAAACTTCTCTAAAGCAAATTTCACACTCCTCAAAACCGAGGTGGAATCCTTCAAAGCCCCGGCCTCTGGATAATATGGCCCAGACCACAAAATCCTTTATAAACGCATTCTATGAACACCTTCAGGAATGCATGGATCATGCAATCCCAAATAAAACCAAGACCCAATCCTCCAAAGGCAGACGTCCTGTCTGGTGGACCCCAGCTATAAACAAACTATACAATAGAAGGAGGAAGCTACTACATGACAGAGCAAAATCCCAAAAAGGGAAGGCATCTCTGATCAGTATTAGCAAAAAACTACGGGCACTCATAAAATCGTCTAAGGCCAGCTTCGAGAGAGAAATTGCACAGGACACTAAGGATAATCACAAGGCTTTCTTTAGTTATGTTAGGAACCTGGGTGGGAATTCCCAGATATGCTCAGAATTAGTCCAAAATGACAAAAAATACACCGAACCCACAGACATTGCCAACATCCTAGCTGACAGGTTCAGCGCAAACTACTCCCCCCCCTCCCCACCAAAAGGGCTAATATCTATCCCAGCAGAGTGCTGCCCCCTTGACATCTCAGATGCTCAGGTAAGAGCTGCCCTCTCCAAAGCAAGAAACACAGCATCAATGGGACCAGACGGTGTCCCGGCTGCCCCTACATGAACTCCAAGAAGAGCTAAACCCAAACCTAAAACTACAGTTCGATCTCAGCCTTACTACAGGATATGTACCCAAAGAGTGGCGTACAGCAACAGTGGTCCCTCTCCACAATGGTGGTGCCTCAACAGATCCTGGAAACTATCGCCCCATAAGTCTCACTAGCTTGGTCTGCAAAGCTATGGAAAGGATCATCATGGACCTTATAAATAAAGATATTGGGGACCTACAGACACTGGATCCTACCAAGTTCGGCTTTGTTAAGGGCAGATCCTGCCTCTTAAACCTGGTCAATTTCTTTGAAACAGTCACCAAGGCCATTGACAAGGGGAAGGTGGTCCACACAGCCTACCTGGACCTCGCAAAAGCCTTCGATACAATACCCCACTCGGGCATTATAGATAAGCTCACCAGCTTAAATATAAACCCCTATGTCACTAGACGGGTTGCAAACTGGCTCAAGGACAGAACCCGCATGGTTAGAATAGCTGGAGCCATCTCAGACTCCAAACCAGTTACAAGTGGCATCCCACAAGGCTCAGTCTTGGGACCTCTCTTGTTCGGTATATATTTCTCGGAGGTACAGGCCAACATGGAAGGACTGTGGCTGACCAAGTTCGCAGATGACTGCAAACTGGGCACCATAATAGACTCTCCAGCTGACACAAGCATCCTCCAAAAGGGCCTCATAGAAACAGACAACTGGTGCCAGAGCCATGGCCTCAAGCTAAACGCCAAAAAGTGTATAGTCATCCCTTTGGCAAAACAAAGTGCCCACAAATTACCACATAGGTGGTAATCCATTAAGTACAGAAGAAGTAATTAGGGACCTGGGGACCCAAGTTGATAGCAATCTCTCATTTGACAACCACGTGGCCAAAGTGGTTAGAAAAACATTTTATATAGCCCACCTAATCATGAAGGGATTCACATCTAGATCAGGGGAGGTCATCGTGCCTCTTTACTCATCCCTCATCAGGCCCATAATTGAGTACAATGGCCCTTTTGGGATGTACCTTACCAGACACCTGCAGCAACTGTAAAGACCCCAAAAGTACCTCACCAAGAGTATCAAGGGGCTCAAACAGATGCCGTATGCTGCCCGGTTAAAGAAACTCCAGCTCTACTCAGTGGCATACCGCCTGCTCAGAGGCGATCTGTGCCTGATGTATAAAGCCATGTCCAACCCGGAATTAATGGACATGCTGCACCTCAGAAAATCCAAATCCCATCGAGCTACGCACTCAAGGGACTTAAACCTCAGCACTGAAATAAATAGGACATGCTGGAGGGACAGATTCATAACCCAGAGGCTCCCTTCACTCTGGAATAAAATCCCAGTCCAAGTTAGGCAGAGTCCCTCATTGACTCTCTTCAAGAGGAATCTTGATGAGTGGATGGGAGATCTTAGGTTTACCCCGGGTATCACTTCTGTGTCACTGTTAGACAGAAGCACAGTATACTAACCTCGAAAAAGGGCCTAGCAAAATTAATTTAAAATGGGTGGCGAAAGCCATACACACTCTGGCTAGGCTTATAAATGCCCTAGGGCAGATAGCCTAGTATGAACCTATGAACCTATGAACCTATACATATATATATATATATATATATATATATATATATATATATATATATCTGTACACATTTCAGCAATGGTTATATTGACAACCCATATCAGCAACATGAAATATTCATTCACATAATGAATGGAAATCAGGACTGTATGCTGTCCTTTTTGGCTATGAGGTTGAAGCTATAAATACTGAACTGCCATAATCCACAGAAATATAACTTCACTTCAATGGCTACAATTGCTGGGCTTTTCTTGTAGATTGCCATCTGCCACTAGATCTTTTGCGGTCATTATTCCCCTACTCCTTGGAAGAATCAAATAGGGTAGACAATTATCTTGTATAACCTAACCAAAGAGGACTGCTGTAGATCTAACGCCATGAAAGAAAAGGTATGACAGCCTAGTATTCTTGCAACATTCAGTGGCTTATTAATTATATGGATGTTATGTCAGTTATTCCAGCATTCCACTGTTATAGCCTCATCCTCAGCACCAATCTCTTATAACGTTGTATAGATTTTTCCCTATGCTCACAAGGTTGACTAGCAAATAGAATTATTTCCTTCACATTATTCTGGCCCTCTTAAGGGAGCATTAGTACAGAAAGGGAACACAGATGTGTGTGTAAAATTCAGCCGTATCTAGCTACATACCATATGAAAATCTCTTAGATAAAAAAGTGTAGACAGTTTTTATAGTTGTGCTGCAGTGTAATACTACTGTAAATAAAGATGGCTTTGATAAAGAAAATTTGAAATAACTGTCTTTCCTGACATAACGAGAACTGCAAAAATGGTTGGAATGTGCAAATGCAATTCCAGTCATTAAATTATATTGAACTAAGACATAAAAACATCTTTCTCTTGTTCATCTGCAACTTGCACTTAAGTTCTACATTTTCCCTCAATGTTTGAGTCTTCCCATAGGTAGAATTTGCCAGAGATCAGACTGTCAAAAACTTTAATAGTTTTAAGTCAAAATAATGGCGATGATTTGTCCAGTTCCCCTTCAATAAACACATCACACCAAATGACATTTGATGACCTTTATTAAATTTCCATAACATGGCTTTGTTCACCATATTCATTAATTACAACTATTCATAATATAACTGATTCTAAACACATCATAACATCCTTGCAATGTTAATCATAGCAGCATACCTACTCACCCTGCCTAACAAGCAGGGTCCATACCTCTGCTCGCTTACTTTACTTAATGAAGTAGCATCCCGTCTCACTTCATACACCATTCATTGAATTACCTTCCACCAATAAGCAGCATCCTTACCTCAGCTTACTTACCTATTCAGCAAGCTTCCTCCAAGTACTCATTTTCCTTTCCCCAGCTCCTTGAAATGAACATCCAGACACCAGAGGGGGAACAGAAGAGGGCAAGCCTATCCCTCTTCTCTGCCAACCAGCCCATTACCAGGCTGCCCCCCCTTTCTTCCCAAAATTGTTCAACCCACTACTTCCCATAAAGGGAAGGGTGAAGCCAAACATCATTCAGTGTACCCATCATCTGTAAAGCACCTTAGAATCCCGTCATAAACCCATCTTACCATACCATCACTAAACACACCCTAATGAAACTAAATAAAGGGGGATTACCATGACCCAACTGTACCACCAGAACATTCACACCAAGAGAATACATACCCTTTTAGCCTACTTCCTTCAAAGCTGAAATCATGGCTCAACCTGAACGGATTGACAACTTATAACCACAACAAAATCAAACTATAACCCCTTGAACTCAAATCGACCCACAGTCAAAACTAGTATCAAGTCTGACACCCAGGACCCTGTCAACTGTAGCATATCACCTTAGCAAACCAACTATCCAGTTCTGGATGTGCAACAACTCAATTACCTTAGGGAATAGTCTAACTCCAAAACTTTAATGTCCTAACCTTAGATGGCAAAAAAAAACAGCACCCCTTAACCTAGTACCTGAAAACTCGCCTATGCGCAGCACTGACATACTCTATGTGCCCAGCCATAAACACCCCAATTCAATCATTACCAAACCATTCTTAACCCATGTTTGTCCCTGGCCTTTCACCTCAAAAGCTCTCTTTCCTTAGGTTACCTATACCACTGTAATTAAGACCTGGCCTACCGCTGCCATATCCTGCAACCAAGCTTCCTTAAAACCTTCTAACTCCTCTTTAATAATGCCCCAGTTTCTAAAATTACCCCAACACAGCGACCTACCTTCCATGATTCAAAACCCTACCTACAAAATTCACCCAAACCACAAGTGAAATGATCCTTGTGCTACTCTGTAACCTTAACCTGGTATGTAACTTTAACACTACCTACTCAAGAGACAAATTTGTCACCCCAAAGATACCACCCATTAGAAACAAACTCCAGCCTTCAGTCAAATACCTCATTGGCCCTTCCCCAAATACGGTTCACACAACTGGATGAGTATATACAACCACCCTAAGGTTCCAAGCTTCTGAAAGCAAGGGTTGACTTACTGGCTTACAAGAGCCATAGAACTTTAACCTAATAAGTTCCTGTGCTCCTCTGAATGCCATGACTCTACTCATCCCTGCGGGATCCCCACACTCCCTATAAACTGTCCCCAACAGTTTTCCCCCAGCCCCCCTATCTACCTCTTCCTTACTTGCTCCCTATACCGATGCAATAATCAGCTCCCACTAATTGAACACAGAGCTCAAACATGCCTTAAGGTGATTACTCAGACCCTCATTGTGCCCCATTCCAGTGGCAAGAACAGCCCCTCATTGTGCCCCATTCCAGTGGCAAGAACAGCCATCCTATCAAAACATCAACTTTCAGATCCTCTTTTCAAGCCACCGCATGATGCCTTCTGCACTTCAGCAATCTGCAAAGAAAAGAAAAAACAATACATTTTATGTGCACACATACCAATAATTACTTAACATGGAGGCTCTGGCAAGGACCCCTGCCACCCCTATCAAGTGTTTGCCAAACTATGCACCAAAGTATGGAAACAGCCCCCTCTTTTTTTTATGCTATGACTCGTATTCCCTTTCCTTGGACAAGAGTGATAAGCTACCCGCAGAACTTGTCTAGCTTGTAATCACCCCCGAGCCAGTAGCCTAATAACTTCCTATAATACTAAGAGTGCTGTGACTCCATTCCACCTAGCTGAAACCCATCCACCTTGACGTGCCTTCATGAGCACTAAATAAAATGTATTACCTGTAACCTCATCAAACCCACTGCAGAAACCCAAACTCTTACCCATGGCCAATGACTGTTGCTCCCTTTTAGTATTGAATGCAAAAGCCCAAAAGCAGGGACAACTTTCAAACACTGATCTAACCTACTGAACGGTTAATAGAACAGATTGTACAACCAATTAACCCTGAGATCACAAACTCAAATGCCTGTCCTTCTCTGCCTAGCAGTGTAAATCCTCTACTAAAATTCAAAAACTTAGAAATCCACTTACTTTAGTCAGTAATTGTTGCCCACTTGTGCTCCCCATGTGTAAACCTCCTCGCTCGCACTGCTTCTGTCATCTGTGAACTCACTGTGTACCACCACACCTGGTACTCAGCACACCACCTTCTACAAAGAAAAAGAACAAAAGTAAATCCTCTAATATGTAAAGAGAAGGCTCCACCTTGTACCCACCTATTCCAAATTATAGCAGCAGCATTCCAAAATCCCCATCTTATATGCTTCTCATGCTGTACTTCTCTGCATTGAAGAAGTGCTCCTTGGGTCTCCACTGAAGATAACTAAAATAAATAAACAAGGCTTTAAATAATGGTCTCAGAAGGTTGCTAGAATAATATTACCCATGCTGTCATGCAGTTTCCAGAGAAAACAATGCCTGAAATGCAAATGTATGTCCCCATTCAGATAGCACTCCACAGTAAACCATCAGAGCAACACAACCTCCAAAAGAAGACTGACAGGCCAAAAGCAGATGAAAATTACCTGAACTCCAGCCCCAATGCACCTCTTACAAATTTAGAAAGCTGATAGAATAACACGTTTTAGCATGAATTTCTGAAATGTATGAACTCCAAAAACGCAAAGGTATGCCATTCTCTAATCAATCTTTAATGTAGCTTTTTCTCCCCAGCCTACAAGATGCATCAGCAGTAAATAAATATGTTCTGTACATGAATCTTATGGCTATAATTTGACACTATTTAGCCTTTCCTCCTATTAAATAGCCCTTCAGCAGTGCTAGACATCATATCATTTAATGTGAAGTACCCAATTATTTCAAAATTAATACACTGGTTGGAAAACATTTCTAATCTGTCCTTTGGCCTAAATAGCTCGATAAAAAAAAAAAAAAAAAAAAAAAAAAAACACGTGGCATAGCTCCATCCATCCAACATTATGCAATCCACAGTAGTTGGATGAGCTTCCTGGAAGTCCAAACAAGTTTGTGCAATGACCCTGCTTCACTCTTCCCTCTCCGCTTTTTCTAAACAAACCAACAAAGTCAGAACATGTAATCACTCAAGACAGACAACTGAGTGACCCTCACATACAGGATAACAAGGCAGTCCACCTCCCCTTCCAAATGCACCGAGCAACCACTCCACTCAGACACCACATGGCCCACAAACAAAACACGTGGCCCACAAACAAACCAAACTGCAAAGAAAATAAACAAAGGTATAAAGCAACAAGTGAAACTATATCTGCATTCCCATACAGCAACATTGGAACTCCCAAGTAGGTGGTCAAAACTCAGTCCCTCCAACCTCACTCCAAGAGTTTCACTGCCCGAGCAACTCCCAGCCAACTGTACCTCCCTAGCAAAAGGAAAAGTCACTTGCCCGCCCTGTGCCACGACACACGTAAAATCAACAAAGGAAATCAGCACCCCCCAAACATAAGCAGTGCCATCTGGCCACATTTCTAGGCAGAAGCAGCAACAACTCAAACAACTGTAAATGCTTTCGTCATACCAACAAGCATCGGACCTGTTCTGCACCTTCACCCCACAAACAGAACACCATTCATCCTTCCACACAGGCCATCCTCCAAATGGAATGCAGCCACTCCCGATCCGCTGATGCACACATTCTACCACAATTCAGTGTTTTCATACTAGCCAGATGGTGTTTCCTACACATGCACAAATCCTGGACTCCAGCTTCCAAAACCCACCAAAGTAGGTTAAACATCTACAATACAAACTGTTGCCATCCACCCTGACCTTCAGCTTGGGCAGAACTGGGAAAAAATGATGAGGTGCATGCTGGCCCTGCTCCAGCATACCCAACCTCTCAACGATGTCATATCTATCCACGCCAACACTGCCGAAGAGACCACAATGACTGCCAGGAAGACACTTCCCCCTTTCAGACAGACTCTACACTTCAAACAATATATTGTTTTTTCCTTCTTTCCTTGGATCAAATCTACTTTAGCTGTAAATGCAAACTGAGCACGCTGCAAGTCAGAATGCCAGCTCAACCAACCAGTTCAGCAACCCAACACAAATACCCATGTCATCTGTGCCCGCACCCAAATCCTGGGAGTCACACCCTCCCCCAAAGACACAATGACAGACACCAAACAAAATATGGCCACAACTGCATCACAGCACCGCCATGTGTGTCCCACTGCACACATGACTCATTCCACCATCCACGCAGCCAGCTTGATAACTGACCTAACTAACTGAACTAACATCACCAATGAACACCTGAACCCAGAATACATACCCTAGAATCCCTAAATACCAAAGTCCTGAAATTCTGTCCAGCAACTCGAGACACACATGCGCGGAACCATCCCCTCCCCACAGCCTGTGAAACACTCAGGAAACCAGAAAAAAAAAACACCAGCAAGTCAATTGAGTGACAGAGAAAACCCAACAAACAACAAACATGAAGTCCTGCCACCATCGCATGTCTCTACAGCATGCACCAAAGCAAAATACCAAGGAAAAGCAGGTGCGACCGGACCAGATCATCAGAGGAAACCCCCATGTCTGTCAACCAGTATACTCTGCCCACACTGAACAACCAAACTCAACCGCGCATCACCCCTCCCACCCACAAACACACTCCCCCCAAATAAGAAACGATTGCCCTCTGTGCCTCAACAACAAACCCCATACCACTGGGAAACCACCCGAGAAAACCAACTCGGTGACAAGCGAGTCCAGCACAAAGATCCTGATGGCATCCATCCAGCTGTCCACAGCACAATCCAAACAAAGCCGGGGCACAAACATCACTGAATGCATGCAGGCAACCAATCCCTGCACACCAGGCCAAATGCCTGACAAACAGCCCTCTCCAAGCCCCCAGACTGTGTCCAGACCTCCGGTTCAACACCCCAGCAGGACCGAGAACCAGGGGAAGACCAGTGGACACCATGGGACAATGACCCACCCATGCTTCTCCTCTCACTTTTTCCTTTTCTTTCAATAAAACTTGCCTCACGACAAAGCTGTCACCCAAGCAGCCCCCCCCCCCCGTCAAGTGAAAGCCCGCAAACAACAATGCCTGCATGGAAACAAAAGAAACACAGATCTCCAACACAACACAAACCCCCACCAATGAACCTGACCACCCCAACCAATCCAAGCCTGCATCAGTACCGAACTCCTGGACACTGCAGAGCAAAGCCATGGAGAAAAAAAAAACACACACAACAGAGGAAACTGGACAAACAAATCAATAAACAAAGACATATGCAAAAGCCACCTGCCTGCAACCAGGACCCAGAGGCCCACCATCTCTCTCAAAGGTCATCATGGGCATTCCCTATCATAGCAAGTTCATGCCAAAATGTGCTTGCTTAACCCAGCTACACTAGACTAAACCTCTTAAGCCCCTCCCCATCCTTATCTCATTTCCTCCTAACCATCCCTGCCTCCATTTAACCCTTTCCCCTCCCCAACCCATTTAGCACCCCCTAATATCACCCTAACCCCCATGAAGATGTCCCAGGGGACAACTTGGTTTGCTGCCAAACTTCATTTATGAACACCTGTTAATTGCACTAACCTCATGCGTGTGATGACCGGCATCGAGCAGGGAGTTTGCAATTCGGGAAATGGCAGTACATGTGTCACAGCCAACTGCAAAAACAAGTGTTACCAGCTGAATATACTAATTACCATATAATCTGCTGTGTATATGGTAATGAAGAAAAGATCACAGTGGACTGATTCTGAAATGCATGAAAAGAGAGTGAACATTACACTCTCGCTTTAGCTCTGTATTCTAAAACATGCTGGAATACAGCCACAAGAGGACTTAATAAAATGTTAGTGGTTACCACAGCTGTCATAAATCTGGGTCTGCAACATGCTGTCATATGAGGTGCTGCTGCTACCAGACCTCAGCCTGAAGGTGTAAGGTTTTCAGACCATGTTTTACCTTGGCATGGATTACAAGAAATTCAAATACTGTTGTGCTACAGAGTGGATAGAGATACTATACAAGAAATAGTGGACATTTGCCGTCCTCACCTGAGGCCCCATGGGTATCATGGAGAACCTATCCCACTTGAAACTAAGGTATGTACACCTTTACATATATTAGCTAGAGGGACGTTTCAGTGACATGCAGGGGACACAAGCCAAATGACAACTAACCAGCAGACTCAGTGTGCCACTCAACCACAGTCAATAAGACAAAACAATGTACCCAACACACTAGTCATAGGTGACTATATAGTCAGGCACACTGATGTCCCACTCACCAGGCTAAACAAAGAGAAGGTTACTGTCAGCTGCCTGTCGGCTGGCAGGATCCACCACATAACCACGCACTCAGGTCACTCCACAACAAGTACAAATATGACTCTGTCATTGTCCATGTTGGTGTGAATGACCTGAGACGTACCTCCCTGGACTACATGAAAAGAGACATGGAAGAGCTCTCCTATCTTGTAGCACAGGCATGTATGACCCTAGCCCTGAGTAGCATTCTGCCCTCACCCAGAATGATGCCGCAGTACAAGGACAAAATGATTGACTTCAACAATTGGCTAAGCTTCTGGTGCCATTCTAAAGGGATCCAGTATCTGTCTGCCTGGGGTGACATGGTCGACAGACCATGATGCTTTGCCACAGATGGCCTGCACCTGTTACCCCTGGGATTCTGGACACTGGCTAAGGTTCTTGCCGCCCCTATAGTGATTTTTTTAGGCAAGGTTCAAATGACAAAGTCACCACTGTAACAGGAACAGGCAAGCAAAAACTGAGGGTGATGCTACTCAATGCTAGAAGTCTAAATCTCAAAATGCACTCACTCGAGGCACTCCTTAAAATGGGAAACATCAATATCTGTGCAGTGACTGAGACCTGGTTCAAGGCTCCAGACAGTACCCATACACCAGGCTACCAGGCTATAACTCATACCACACTTTTCGGCCATGTAACCTGGACTGGAACACCAAAGGCGGAGGTGTGTCCATATTCATTAAGGATATCCACACCTCCAGGCTAGTTGCTCAGCATAATGCAGCCAAGGTTATCCAAGTGCAACTAACTTTGGGAAAAACTGCAATCCAAATTGTAGCTTGCTACAGATCACCCACCATGCCCCAGGATTCCCACTCCTCTTTTCTTGATGTACTGGAAAATATTAGGGTTAAACCAAACACCCTAATAATGGGTGATTTCAACTACCCCACCATTAACTGGGAAACCTACTCATGTACCAACTCCTTTGCTCAATGCTTTCTGGAATTCATAAACTCCAATGCCCTGGATCAACTTATCCACACTCCCACCAGGGGCAACAATATCCTAGATCTAGTCATTACCAATATGAGTGTTACACACCTGAAGTCAATGCCTCATTGGTCCTATCTGACCAGAAGCTAATTACCCGAGATATCCACATCCTGCCTCCACCCCTATTAAGGAAACCATGGTAAAAAATTTCTACAAGGCCAACTTTATGCTTCTTAAGATGAAAGTGGTGAACTTCATGACACCCATGCAGATGGACAATACAGTTACGTCTACTGAATCCTACACAATTGCACTTTATAAGCACTTACAAGAGTGCATGGATCGTGCTATCCCAAACAGAACCAAGACGCTATCCTCCAAAAAAAGGAAGCCAAACTGGTGGTCCCCTGCCATAAACAAACCGTACAACAGAAGGAAGAAACTCTTGCAAAAGAGAGTAAAATCCCACAAGTGGAGGAGCTCCCTGGTCAGCCTCAGTAAGAAGCTGCAATCCCTGATAAAATCCTTCAAACCTAGTTACGAAAACAAAATCGCCACTGATTCTAAAGACAATCACAAAGCATTCTATAGCTATGTCAAGAATCTCAATATCAACACTCAGATCTGCTCCGAGTTACAGCACAATGGCACTAAATATACAGACCCAACTGATATTCCCAACATCCTGGCAAATAGGTTCAGTGCTAACTTTACCCCCCTCTCACCCCATAAAGAGCCCATCTCTATACCGGAAGAATGCAAAGTTCCTGTAATCACGGCTGCACAGGTAAAAACCACACTCTCCAAAGCCAAGAACACAGCATCCATGGGACCAGACAACATCCCAGGCTGCATTCTACATGAACTACAGAATTAACTGGCACCCCACCTAAGTACCATGTTCAATCATAGCCTCATCTCAGGCTTTGTGCCTGCTGAATGGCGCACAGCAACGGTTATCCCACTCCTCAAGGGGGGAGCCACCACGGACCCCAGGAACTACCGCCCCATTAGCCTGACGAGCCTGGGCTGCAAGGCCATGGAACTTATAAACAAAGACATTGGTAATCCCCAAACTCTGGATCCCTTCCAGTTCGGGTTTGTAAAAGGCAGATCATGTCTCCTAAACCTGATAGACTTCTTTGAAGCAGTCAACAAAGCCGTGGACAAGGGTAAGGTGGTTCACACAGCTTATCTAGATCTTGCCAAGGCTTTCAACACCATCCCCCACTCTGGAATTATTGATAAACTCACTAAACTGGGTATAAATCCCTATGTCACAAGATGGGTTGCCAACTGGCTCACTGACAGAACCCACACTGTGAAAGTAGCAGACTCCAAATCCGACTTCAGACCAGTGTCAAGTGGAGTACCACAGGGTTCAGTCCTGGGTCCTCTCCTGTTTGGTATCTACTTCTCTGAAGTACAGGCTAACACAGAAGGTCTTTGGATAATGAAGTTTGCAGATGGCTGCAAACTAGGAGCCATAATCGAAACCCCTAACGATGTGGATATCCTACAAAAGGGCTTCACTGAGACAGATGCCTGGTGTCAAAGCCATGGCCTCAAGCTCAATGCCAAAAAGTGCATTGTCATCCCTTTTGGTAAAAACTCTGTACCCATGAACTACAACATAGGCGGTAGTATACTTAACTCCGAAAGTGTGATAAGAGACCTTGGGACACAGGTGGACAGTAGTCTCTCCTTTGATAATCACATCGCCACAGCAGTCAGGAAATCCTTCTATGTGGCACACCTCATCACAAAAGGTTTCTCGTCTAGAAAAAAATAGGTCATTGTTCCCCTCTACTCATCACTCATTAGACCCATTATAGAGTACAACGCCCCTTTTGGTATGTACCTCACAAGACATCCACAACAACTGGAAAGGCCGCAGAAATACCTCACAAAGAGGATCACCGGCCTCAAACAGATGCCCTACGCAAACTGACTCAAACAACTCCAGCTTTACTCCATCGCATATTGCCTACTCAGAGGTGATCTCTGCCTTACATACAAAGCTATGTCAAACCCAGAGCTGTTGGACATGCTCCACTTAAAGAAATCCCAATCCCTCCGAGTTACATGCTCTAGGGACCTAAACCTTGTCACCACAATAAACAGAACATGCCGGAGGGATAGATTCCTGTCCCAGAGACTTCTCATACTCTGGAATAAACTACCTATCTATATCAAACAAAGCTCCTCATTAGCACTCTTCAAGAAAAATCTTGATGATTGGATGGAAAATAGGAAATTCACCCCGGGGATCACCTCTGTGGCTCTGCTCGACAGTGGCACAGGAAAATCATTTTCTTGGGTGGCAAAAGCCAGGGTACCTTTTGGCTGGGCTTGTATAGGCCCCAGGGCCAATAGCCTAGTACCTACCTATGAACAGTGGGAGGTTCACAAGCTTCTGCCTGAATAATACTCCACTAGTCCATCAATGCAATGCTGCAATATATGAGGCAGGCTATCTGGTTTCCACATGCTCTAGAAGAGAGAACTACCACAATGCAAAATATGTATGCCATGGCCCATTTCTCTGATATTGGGGGCCATAGACTGCACACACATTAAAATAAAAGCCACACATGGTGAACTGAGAATGAGATATGTGGACAGAAAAGGCTATCACTCCAGCCCCTTTTGTTGGCCTGTAATGTGCAAGATATCATCTATAAACTGTGTGTGCAAGTCACCCTGGCAGTTTCCAGGACTCCCACATGTGGCACACCTGTTACTTGTAACTAACATTTCCAAGGTGTGACTTCCAACAAGGACATCTAGTAGGGGATGCAGGATATGTAATAGAGCCTTGGCTCATGATTCCTTTGAGTAATGCACACAAATCTCACTGAGCAAGGTTGCAACACTGCACACAAATAGACTAGAAATATCAGTGGAGTTGTATTTGACCAGCTCAAATCATGGTTTCCGCTTTCTAGATACATTAGAAGATGCCCTGCAATATGACTTTGCCAACTCTGCCAAAATACTGACTATCTGTGTCATCTTATATAATATTTTACTTCAAAATCTGTTGCAGTAGGATGCACCAGGACAAGGGCAACAGTTCCAAGTACCACAGGCAGGGCCAGCTGACACAGATAAGGGCTCATATGAGGAACCTGCAACTGTAGATGATCATGGCAGACAGGGATGTGTACAATACTCCATGGCACTGGCTAAGAGGATGTGAATTGCACAACTTAATGAAACAAAAGAGCTATGTAGATACAAACAGTAACACGATGCATATAAACAAGCAAGGCTTTACTTACCTATGCAATGGCTAACTGCTGTGAGCATCAGACATAGTCAACCCCAGGCTATGCTGTTCTCAGCAGTAGGAACAAATGTGAGTGATGAAGCTATAATGAACAGATAGTATAGTACATAAACAGAAATAAACATTAAGTAAAATCTAGTTAGGACTATACAGGGATGTCCTAACAATGACTGATATATGCAGCAAATATATGCAAAATGCAAATATTTACTTTCATATGTGTTATGTTCCCACCTTGTGCATCAGGCATAAGCAGACTCATGTTAAACAGCCCAACAGATGGCAGCCAGCATTAGTTGCACAGGTTATATATATCTATATAACCTTATAACAACAGAAGGAAAACCATACTACTCAACTGGCTGGATTTTGGCAAGATGTCTGGATTTTTGTGGTTTACTGAAAAAAAATCATTGTGGATTGATGGCACTAAATAATGACATATATACGAGTTTCAGGTGTCATATCCTTCAGAAAATGCATGCCAATGCAAAATCTATTATTAAAGCAACTTTCTAAATATAGAAGAGCAATATTTAAATCCCTTCTCTATTTTGGGGTAATTATCCCCCATTTTTTTTGCTTTTGTCCAGATTTATTGTGCTAAGAATTTGAGTGGTATGAGGAAATATAATTAATTAATTAAGATACAAATGACAAATTGTAATCCTACAGTACAAAGAAAAAAAATACATGTGCTAAAAACATGCATTGCCTGCACACTACATGCATCAGATATACATAGCCCAAGTCAGATACTCTAGCAGGCCTCAGGGTACTTGCAGCATTATCTGTACAAGGAGCTGAGCAAGCTGCACTACATAAGTAATACCATACTACTAGTACTGTTACTATTATTACTACTGCTTCGACTACTACATCTAACTATGACAACTAATAACACTACTGAAGTTAAGCAGGCTAAACAAACTGAAATTATTACATATCCTAATGAAAGGGTGGCCACGGTGGTGCAGCGGTTAGCATTGCCGCCTCACAGCAAGAGGTTCACCAGTTCGATTTTTGGCTGGGGTGCCTTCTGTGCAGAGTCTGCATGTCCTCGCTGTGGTCGCTTGGGTTTCCTCCAGGTGCTCCGGTTTCCTCCCACATCCCAAAGACATGCAGTAGGTGGATTGGACACTCTAAATTGGCCCTAGGTGTGAGTGTCTGTGTGTATGTGCCTTCTGTGGAAGGTTGGGCGCCGGGCTGGCAACTCAATACCGTAAAACTCCACTGCCAATCATGAGCGGACAGATAATCCGCTGTGGCGACCCCCTAACCGGGAAAAGCCAAAAGAAGAAGACATATCCTAATGAAAACATGACCTTTGGCTATACATGCATTAGCTGGCCACTCTGTGCATCAGACACAGGCAACTGTAAATCACAGATCAGTTATAGGGCAGAGCACAATCATTTATCATTTGCACAATGTGTGTATATATGTGGGGTTATAAGAAGGCAAGCCTGATATAAAGGAAGTGTGTGTGAATGTGAGAGATGAGATCAGAGCAAGTATGCCCTGCTAGGGACAACATCTATACATGTAAAGAAATCAGCTTGAAGAATGTTTTGCGTGGGTGTGAGGTGTCATGGAAAATGTCAGGTGCATTGAGTGTGGGTCTGCAGGTACACAGCCACAGCATATACACTAGCACTATACCCTGGCATCCTAGACAGGTGTGAGCCATGCATGGTAGAGGATCAAGTTCTTCTTTGACACCCCTGACCACATGAACTACCTCTACCAGGAGTTGCACTACTAGTTCAATGACCCTTGCGTAAAGTTGGAGTGCTATCTGAACATGAACGATGTCTGCTGGAACAGCTGTCATTATGACTATATCTGCAACCACAACCATGACCATGAGGCCAGCCATCTTTGGATGTGGACACATCCACCACCACCAGTGTATAAGTGGAAGTAGTACCACTGCTGGAGCAAGATCTGGAATGTCCATGGCAATGTCTACTTACATCTGATGATGTACCAACTGCTTGGCCTCATGGATGCTGCCCCTCTCCAGGAGATGATTCTTAACATACACTGTATGGTTCATTGTATCATTCATACTATCCAATGAGTCACACACACACACACACACACACACACACACACACACACACACACACACTACATGCAGTCTCATTCATCACACTGCATTACATGCAGTAGTCTGCCTATCGTTTGCCCCTACACATATGTTTGGTGGCAGATCCTGACACACCCACATCAAAGGTATGGAAGTAAATATGCCTTCTTTGAGCATCTCTACTGACACCACTCTTTCCACTTGCTACAGGCAGTATGAGGTTCTTCCAGCTCTGCAATTGGGGTTGCCAATATACCATAGTCAACCTTGTCGTCATCAACCTGTCCACTCTCAGATGGGTCTATGGTATGTGTATGTATAAGAATAATGTCTGTGTCCATATTGTGGTAGCCTTAATCTCCATGTTAAACATACCCTCTGCAGCCCCAGTCTGTGCATGTTCATCACTGCCATCCTCATCAGGTGGAGGATGATCCACAGTGCTGGTGCCAGTCTCACCTGTTGAATACATCAGAAAAATAAAGTAGCAAGATGAACACAATGCAATACTCACACTTAAATGATCAAAGCATGCAAAGGCAAGTAATATTAGAGAGTAATACATATAATTAATGACAAATAGGTATGCCCATACCATATGCAGCTGATTGCTGTACCTCAATACCAGATGTCCCTAGACACACACATTTCAGTTGATAAAGGTATTATAAACACAAAACTCAGACAATGTAATATTTCATTTATTATTTATTTGACATTTGTTAACCAGGTCAGTCCAACTTGGTAGAGACCCTTTTTCAGTGGAGACCCGAGGAGAAAAGCTCCAACATTAAAAAAAAAGCAGAATAACATTGTCAATGCTTACAGGAGAAACAATATTAATAAGAACTAGCATGAAATAACTAACAGTAAATAACCAGTTTTTTTTTTTTTTTGTTATAGAAGGTAAGACAAGAATAATACGAAAAACAAAAGTGCATAGTACAAATTTGCCAAACGTAAGTCAGGCAGAAAACTGCATAATGAGGATGTGTATAAATGTAAGAAGAATATTAGCATACAGACAGTTATAAGCCAATATAGGAAGATAGCTATAGTGAAAGGTTGGGTGTAGAGTAAAAACTGGAGAAAAACCTATATAATAAGTAGGTTAAAAAGCAACATAGGTAGGAAATAAGTGAAAGACTACAGTAATAGAAGCTAAGGCAACAGTCCAATTAGTAGAGTTTATTCATTTTATAGAAGTTGCAGCTTAAAGAGGGGGAGAAGAAGGCAGAGATAATAGAAGACAGGAAGATAAGTTATGTTGGGTCATTGCAAAGGCAGGATCATGAATTACAGTAGATATCTTTTAGTGCTATTTTAAAGGAGCTGGAGTTAGTGATAGAGCTGGCACATAGTGGTAGCTTTTGCGATGGAGTAGCTGTACAGTAGTTTAACAATATTTTTGTTGGGCATATAAACTAGCAGTAGGTTCTGTTGAGAGCTACAGAGTGCACAGTTGGGAGTATATGGATGGATGAGAGTAGAGAGAGAGGGGCAAAATTATAGTAGAAATCATAAAGTAACTAATTTATATTGCTGAATGGTATACCTGGAGCATCTTGGTGGAAATAACTGGGTTGTTTTTCACCTCTGCCCCAATATCTAGCACCACACTGAGGAACTCTTATGAGCTGCTTGAATCCCTTGCAGTCAACAGGAACTCTTCCATCTCTGTGAGCAGTGATTCAATGGAAGGCTCACCACCAGTAGTGAACTCCTCCATCTTTGTGTGTAGTGATTCAGTGGAAGATTCACCATCAGTAGTGACTTAGTTGAAGGCTCACCACCAGTATGCCTTTTCTCCCTTGCCAGAGCCTTTGCTCTGTCAGCAGCCTTTTTAATCATGTCAGAGGCCCTGGGTAGGGCCAGTGTATAGTCATGAACTTGGACTTCTACAGCATTGATGTCACTGACCATCTACCACTAGACACAGTGATAGAAGGAATGGTCTGCTGAACATGGATCTAGGAGCTGTGCTCCATGGCGATGGGGGGTATCTGACTACAACCTTATTCTCAAGATCTGAAAATGAAGGTTTCTATGACCCTGACCTCGGTTTTGCAATTTTTGAGCTATATCCATGTTGTTAGAGAAAAAAAATATTTATATCAGACCAAGCAGCATAACACCGGGGGTGGTGGTGGATGGGAATACAGGCTGTCATATTTAATGGGGGGGGGTGGATGGGAATACAGGCTGTCATATTTATTGGGAGCAGATATGTTTCATTTTGAAGGAATCACATATCATTGTACAAACAGCTCTGAAAATATCTGTTGCATGCTTTGCAATATCACATTATGCATCTCCTGAAAAGGCTGTAAACTTATTTCATGTGCATAGAAAAATATGTGCAGATGTTAGGCAGACTGAACAGCATAAGCAGAGAGAAATATATACTCTAACAATAACCCACATAGCTTCTACAATTCTGGAATTTCTGAACATCTTAAGAATCTTGCCTGGTCCCCATGAAACACAAGTAGTGATAACTGCATTAACAATAGTTTTGTTTGTTCATTCCAAAAATAAAACTTTACCAAGTTAAACAGTAGTCATTGCAAATGATTTATCAACATACAACTAAGAAGGATAACTCACTTGAGCTACTCCATGTCCAGCTGACCATAGGCAAAATCCCATATCATTAATAGCTATAGGTCTCCAACCATGCACCATGAAAGCCACTCTGCATACCTGAAGTTACTGGAATCACTTACCATTCAGACCAGCACACTACTCATGGGCGATTTTATCTACTTCTCTATACACTTGGATACATCCATGACTACTAACATGCAAGTTCAGAGATTCCTGGACTTTATTGATACAAATGCTCTGGAAAAGCTAGTCTGCACTCCTACTAGGTGCTCAAATATCCTTGACGCAGTACTCGTAAACACGGGGAGTGTTGCCATCTCCATAGTAATGTAATCCTTCTTAAGAATGGATCATAAATCTGTCTCTTTTCAAATAAATATAACAGTAGAACCCCCTTCAAATCCTAAAACACTAAAATATTTGTACAAAGCAAATTACCTTCTATTAAGTGATAGCATAGGTCATTTAAAGCTCCCCCTAACCAAGAAAACATGAAGGCCTATGCAGAAAGTGTACATGAATGCCCTACACAGCCACTTAAACAACTGCATAGAAACAGCAGTACCTGACTGAACTAAATCTAGGTCTAGCCAGAAAAACTATTCACTCTGGTGGACCCTTGTCATAAATAGACTATATAACAGAAGGAAGAAATTCCTGTCTAGAAGTAAGTAGGACGGTGCACAACAGAGAAATAAACCCCTCCTTTTTCTTAACAGGCAAGTCAGGGAACTAGACAAGTCTTCAAAAGTTAAATACAATATTGAAATAGCCTCCCAACAAAGCATAACCGCAAAGCATTTTTTAGTTCTGTCCAAAATCTTAAGGGAAACACTCAATAATATGCAGAGTTGTCAATAGATGGCGCTACCTATACTCAGCCAGAAAAAAATAGCAAAGCTGCTGGACGATAAATTCAGCTCAAATTTCATCCCTTCATTACCTCTGGTCACTCACCATGAAATACCCACTACCACTCCTTTGCTTGTTACCACAAAAGAACAGGTCATCACTGTGCTCTCTAATACAAGAAACACAGCATGAATGAGCCCTAATGGAATCCCACAGTGCATATTAAGTAGCTTGAAGCATGACCTAGCATACACACTCAGATCTATGTTTTACCACAGTCTGCGCACAGGCTCTCTCCCAGTAGAATGGAGGACAGCACTATTCATCTTTCTGCACAAGGGGACCTACAACAGACTCAGGGAAATACAAACTCATAAGTGTGACTAGTCTCACTATGGAGAGGATAATCATGGACCTGATTAACAATGACATAAGACATCTCCAGACTCTAGACCCAACCCAGTTCAACTTCATAAAGAGCAAGTCCTGCCAGCTCATTCTGGTGAACTTCTTTCAGAAGGTCATCAATGTCACAGATGAGGGCAAGACAGTGCATACTGCCTACCTTGACCTGGCCAAGGCACTCAAGTAAACTTACAAAACTGGGGATAAACCTATACGTCATCAAATGGATAGACAAATGGCTCACAGACAGGGCACATGTTGTTAAAGCAGGAAAATCCACATCCAGCAAGAGACCAGTCATCACTGGAGTACCACAGGCCTCAGTGCTGGGCCCCTTCCTGTTCATGATATACTTCTCTGATGCCAAGGGAAATGAAGATGGCCTTTGGCTTACAAAGTTTGCTGATGACTGCAAGTTGGGGACAATCATTGACTCCCAAAACAATGTTGATATCCTACAGAAAAGTCTGCCACCAACTAAATATTTGGTGTCAGAGCCATGATCTCAAACTAAATGCAAAAAGTGCAAAATAATACCCTTTGGCAAGTCAAATACTCCTGCAAATTACAACACTGATAGCACTCCCGTAAGACTGGACCCAGTGGTGAGAGATCTGGGTACTCAGATAGATACTAATCTGAACTCTGACCACCATGTGTGCTCGGTGGTGAAGTAATCCTTCTATGTGGCTCAGCTGATAAGTAAAGGCATGGCATCCATATCCAAGGGTGTCATAGTACCACTGTACTCGGTCCTTATCAGATGAAAAATCAAGTCTAATGTGCCCTTTCGCATGTACCTCATCAGGCACCTGCAACAGATGGACTGTCCCAGGATATAACCAACATGTCATATGCAAACAGATTAAAAGCCCTATCACTGTATTTATTTTTCATAGGTTGGTACTGGGCTATTCGCCCTAGGGCCTATATAAGCCTAGCCAAAAAGGTACCCTGGCGTTCACCACCCAAGAAAATTATTTTCCTGTGCCCCTGTCGAGCAGAGCCACAGAGGTGATCCCCGGGTTGAATTTCACATTTTTCATTCAATCATCAAGATTTTTCTTGAACATTGCTAATGAGGAGCTTTGTTTGATATAGACAGGTAGTTTGTTCCAGAGTATGGGAAGTCTCTGGGACAGGAATCTATCCCTCCAGGATGTTCTGTTTATTGTGGTGATAAGGTTTAGGTCCCTAGAGCTTATAGCTTGGTGAGATTGGGATTTCTTTAAGTGGAGCATGTCCAACAGCTCTGGGTTTGACATAGCTTTGTATGGTAGGCAGAGATCGCCTCTGAGTAGGCGATATGCGACGGAGTAAAGCTGGAGTTATTTGAGACGGCCTGTGTAGGGCATCTTTTTGAGGTCGGTAATCCTCTTTGTAAGGTATTTCTGTGGTCTTACCTTTTGTTGTAGATGTCTTGTGAGGTACATATCAAAAGAAGCATTGTATTCTATAATGGGTCTAATGAGTGACGAGCAGAGGGGAGCAATGACCTATTTTTCCTGGATGAGAAACCTTTTGTGATGAGGTGTGCCATGTAGAAGGATTTCCTGACTACTGTGGCGATGTGATTATCAAAAGGAGAGACTACTGTCCACCTGTGTCCCAAGGTCTCATCACACTTTTGATGTTAAGTAGACTACCGCCTATGTGGTACCTCATGGGTACAGAGTTTTTACCAAAGGGGATGACAATGCACTATTTGGCATTGAGCTTGAGGCCATGGCTTTGACACCAAGCATCTGTCTCAGTGAGGCCCTTTTGTAGGATGTCCACATTGTTAGGAGTTTCAATTATGGCTCCTAGTTTGCAGTCATCTGCAAACTTTGTTAGCCAAAGACCTTCTCTGTTATCATATACTTCAGAAAAGTAGATACCAAACAGGAGAGGACCCAGGACTGAACCCTGTGGTACTCCACTTGTCACCGGTTTGAAGTCGGATTTGGAGTCTGCTACTTTCACAGTGTGGGTTCTGTCAATGAGCCAGTTGGCAACCCATCTTGTGACATAGGGATTTATACCTAGTTTAGTGAGTTCATCTATAATTCCAGAGTGGGGAATGGTGTCAAAAGCCTTGGCGAGATCTAGATAGGCTGTGTGAACCACCTTATCTTCATCTACAGCTTTGGTGACTGCTTCAAAGAAGTCTACCAGGTTTAAAAGACATGGTCTGCCTTTTAGAAACCCGAACTGGGAGGGGTCCAGAGTTTCAATATTACCAATGTCTTTGTTTATAAGTTCCATGATGATATGTTCCATGGCCTTGTATACCAGGCTCGTTAGACTAATGGGCCGGTAGTTCCCAGGGTCAGTGGTGGATCCCCCTTTGTGGAGTGGGATAACCATTGCTGTGTGCCATTCAGTGAGCACAAAGCCTAAGGTGAGGCTATGATTGAACATGGTGCTTAGGTGGGGTGCCAGTTCATTCTGTAGTTCGCGTAGAACGCAGCCTGGGATGTTGTCAGGTCCCATGGACGCTGTGTTTTTTACTTTGGAGAGTGGGGTTTTTACCTGTGCAGGCATGATTACAGGAACTTTGCATTCTTCCGGTATAGAGATGGACCCTTTAGGGGGTGAGACGGGGGGTAAAGTTAGCACTGAACCAATCTGCCAGGATGTTAGCAATATCAGTTGATTCTGTATATTTAGTGCCATTGTGCTGTAACTCAGAGCAGATCTGAGTATTGCTATTGAGATTCTTGACATAGCTATAGAATGCATTGTGGTTGTCTAGGAATCAGTGGCAATTTTGTTTTTGTAACTAGCTTTGGAGGATTTTATGAGGGATCTCAGCTTCCTACTGAGGCTGACCAGGGAGTTCCTCCAATCATGGGATTTTACTCTTTTTTGCAACAGTTTCTTTCTTCTGTTGTAGAGTTTGTTTATGGCATTGTTTATTACCGATGACTGAAAGGTGATCTGTTTCTGACCTACAAGGCAGTCTCTGACGCAAACCTAATGGAAATGTTGCATATTCACAGAATTAACTGCACATGGGTTACCTGCTCCAAAGATCTAAATCTGATCTCTGACATGAAGAGATAATGCAGGAGAGACAGATGTGTCTCCCAGAGACTTCCAGAGACTGCCCCTTATCTGGAATAGGCTTCCTATTTGGGTGAAGCAGATCCCTTCCCTAACCAACATCAAGTATAATCTAGACCAATGGCTGGAAAATTGCAAATTCACTCCTGGGTTGGCACCCATATCCCTTATGGATAGAGGCAGTCAGTAAAAATTGTCAAAATCCTGTTTGCTGTCCCTTGTTATCTTTCCACTAGGGATAAAAAAGTGGATAAAATGGCTAGGCTTGTTAGGGATCTTGAGCCTTTAACCTAGTAATCTCCTATGAACCCATATTAAGGATAATTTACCCTTATGTGGCATAATGCATATGCAATATTGTTTTTCCTCACTTCAAGATGGACTGGCCATATAATGTATAATGTTAGTTTTGTGATATAATTGTGTATTATGGCTTCTAAACATGATAATGTGACCTTTGTCATTTTCATTGTTCATATTACTGATTATAGCAAAAACACACACTGTGTGCATGCCATTTATTTCACATGAGCAATGCTTAGAAGCACTAAAATTATGAAGGTAATGAACTTGGGAAATGTGAATAGTACAGCAACACAGCTTTCAAAACATTGGAATATTCGTTCAGGGGCATAGATTTATAGTAATCGCAAGTGTACATTGTACTAGTATCTGGTGTGGAAAACATCATATACTCTAAACTTTGTATGGTCCTTTCTGCAATATTTTGTTATCCAGTAAGTACATAATACTGTCATTGAAAACAGCTCTTACACATAAAATGTCAAAACTTGTATTGCAACTTTTTCTTTGTACAACAGTTGGCATAGAGCACTATCAGCCTTCAGGAATGACTGCAGAGAACTGGCAATTCATGTCATACAGCAAAAACTCAGAAAATAATTATGCATGTACTAAGACTTAATTGTTACTTGTGTGAATAAATCTGGCTTTGGCATACATCAGTTAACCCAGAATATGTTAACAAAATCAATACAAATGGCACATTTAAGGAAATATGTTTTCCTATGGAAAAAAAGTATTACTCCAGTAATGGAACACTGTAAATTACAACACTTATAGAGTTGTCAGAAGCAGGCATATAACCACTCATGTACAAAATTGTAGAACTCAACAAACACCCTTAGAATGTGATTTCCCCTGTGGCATAAACAGTTATTTGTGTGTCAAGAAGGCATTATGTCTACTTATACAAAAATGTATATAAGGACAATGCTGAATTATAACATCATCATCATCAAGAGTTTTATGCTATACTCCTTTGTGACAATGTTTACACTATGAATGCCGTCTACCATCCCTGAGCATATACCTAGACGTGGCAATATAGCATTTGAAATATAACTGAGATATCAATATTAAGCAGCATTTGCTGGAGTTGCTGTGGAACATGTATAATATATATATATATATATATATATATATATATATATATATATATGCATGCTGAGTAGCACAAACATCTGTATATATCCTGTTCAGCACACGTTGCCAAGCCTTATTACCATGTTTATCACCTAAAATGGGCTTTGAGGACTTAATACATGTATACACTTCTAGCCAGTATCTGTGATTTATGTTGTGCAAATGCAGTTGTCTAGCATGTCTGTCAGTTCATGTCAGATTTGTTGACAATTCCCTGCCATTTTTCAGAAAATCTTTGAGAAGACATGGAAGGTAAAGCTGAGAGTTGTGCTCCATTTAGAGCACAGAGATAGTATGATTTGGAGTCCAAGATTTTTGTTGGATTACTTGTTAGACAGTACAGCCTAAGACTAATGCAGGTTGAGTTACCACAGCCCAGTGTAAGGCTGAGGCTTGGAATAGGTTAACTAACACTGTCACCAGTGCAACTGACATACCATGCATGGACAAGTAATGCCATCACCATCATCCATCCATCAATCCACAACCCCTTTTTCTCATTTTAGCACATGGGGTCAGGGTATAACTTCAACAGAGACAATCATCTGGAGCCAAGTTTTTACATTGCTGGGTGGCTAGCCCTGCTGTGGTAGTTCATCCACACCACACACGTGCACAGTCACATCTATGGCCAATTTGTTATTTATTTATTTTTTATGTGTAGCTTTAGGGAGGTACATCCAGAGGGGCCACGGCATGTCAGAGAGGAACAGGATAAGTATGTGATCAGGATAAGTACGTGATCATGTTTGACCGTTTGCCATTTCATAATAACAGTGATTATAGAAATAGGTTTTCTGTTCTCTAGACATTAGTCCATAAATGTTTGACAGAATAATACAGGAATATGCATACTCTACAAATGTAAATTATAAATAACTGGACAATTAGCATTAGTCAGTGGCAAACATAGTTATCTGTGGATTGAAATCCAAGCAACAGCAGATGGTCCATATTACATAATATTTATTGTGTAATCAGTAGCTTAGAATAATGTTTTACTTAGTTTACATATTACATTTCATGACATGCAGTGCATAAATCAGCATTCCTATAGTCACATGTTTTACATAATAGGTATAATATTTCCTGTAACAGAAATATATTGCTTCACATTCATATGTGGATGTGAGATAGCTAAATAGTGATGTGGGAATATGCATTGATTGGGATATAGTACAACAGCATGATTTTTATGATATTTTTCTCAGTCATCTCCCATCCTCAACTCTTCTTTTTTTCCCCCAATGCTTGGAGTATCTTTCTTGCTGCAACATGACCACCAGCACAGGAAGCTGCATCGTCAGCCATATAAGCTCAGACTGACATCGTTCCACAGATGGCTGTTGTGGTGTCACAACATGCAGCACAGGCAACCAGTACTAATGTGTAACTACTTGGCAGCATGGCCAAAATAACCCCTGTAATACCCGCATCACCTGTGTCAGCTAGTTCTGGCCTAAGGGCTTGAACATTAGTACCCATTCAGAGTAGTGCCAGTGGAGGTTTTGAACATTTCAGCCAGTAAGAGCTGACAGGGCTGGTGGAAGAGATCATTGTGAGGAGCTTTGGTAATCCATATTGACAGGATGGAAAGTATCCTGGAGTGAATAGCCAAATTGCTACTCCATCCAACACTGCCACATGTGTCTGGGTAAGAGACAGTGGTGACATTTCAGAGAGGGAGGACTAGATCCCCACTCTATTTATGTGGCATGGGGATGCACCAGCAAAGACAAATATATATATACCCAATCATGGCGTCCCCAACCTCTCATGTCCATCACTATACCAGTCTGTCTTCTATGTCCTGAATGTCTGTGCCTGCTACCTAATTTATCCTGCATATTCTTATTCCTAAATACCTTTCCCATCATTCATCTCTCGCTTAAAAAAATGAAAAGGGCACCTGCCCCACAATAACCTATTCCCTGTATATAGCTCTCCACATCACATATGTGTGTGTGTGTACGATACACTTGCTTTGATCCATTTGATCATACATTATTATGCTGTTGTCATATGTGACTATCCAGTTTTGTCAAATTATGTGTAGCAATACAATACACAGTAGCTTGTGAAGAAATGGATGGTTATGGAGTAATCCCACCAGCATACTATACATTCCTTAATAACTCCCCCAGTGCCTTGCACATTGCTTGGTCCATATTTTCACCACTGTCCTATCAACTCAATTTCATACCTTTAAACCGATCAAGAAAAAAAAAGATTTACACATCATACATAATTAGAGATGTCCCATAAGTCAAATTCTCTATTTCTGTGCTCTGCATTTGTGTGGCACTGGCATCAAACAGTACCACAACTCATACCTACATACTGGTAAGTGCTATTGCACATCCTGTTGCAAAAACTGATCATTGTTTAACTTTGGCTGCACACATATGACACTTCTCATTCTACTATGCTTAACCCTGAGGCTCGACAAAAGTTATATTAATAGCATTTGAGGTGATAGTACTTATTATATGTATAACAGGCTTGACAGTTTAATGTACCCCTGATAGGATGTTTTATAAGTCTTAACCATACATAGCCCCTTACTTTATACAGTTGTCATGGTCCCTAAAACTGTATATTTTCTGCTAGCTGAAATATGATTTATTCTGGTGTGTGCTCAGATAATCTAGAGAAAGTTAAGTAAGACTAAAAGATGTTAAAATCTGGCATTGTGTACAACATTAGTCAAAGTTTTCTTTCTTATAACATTTTACCTTGTGAAGTAGTGTGTATATGTTAGTCCTACACAACTATCTTGCTTATTTTTTAATTACTCTATCAGTATCCTCCCCTCTGATTACTTCCTGTTTTGCACACTATACTATAAGCAGCATTACAGAGCTTTAATAATGTCAAACATCTGATTCACATACCACACACATGGTCAGAAAGGACATAGAAACAGAAATGTCTATATGTCTACACTCACCATTTGTACAACTCTTGTCATTGAGTAATACAGGTCACTGCTGCTTCTCTTCCCAAGTTAAAAAACTCAAAAAATAATTACATATTCACTAATACTTTGCCATCAGTCACACAATTCAGCTTGCCAGCAGCACACTTCAGTAAAAATTTTTGGCACACTGAAAGTAATGTCAGTAGCTATTATTCTTTCTATATGGTTTATTAGCTTATTGTATTCCAGATATGAGGAGTGCAGTATAATGCAGTCTATCTACATTCATATGTAAGTGAGTGTGGCAGTGTCTCACATTGGTCTTTTAAGCATGTTCCAGTGAAATTTCTAGAATTACTAACGTAATTTTGTACGTGCATTAATAGATGCAGTGTGCAAGTTTTGGTATATGACTTATAATTACCTTGTGAAGTGCACAAACATCACAGAGACTTGTCAATAAGCCACACAAACACAAGACTTGTATGTAATGATCTAGAGATGAACACTCAGGAATTCATGGAGCGCACTGCACTGTTTGACATCTGTCACTATCACCATCACCCCTCACACAAGTGTTCTGTGCACCTTAATTTGGCAGACATATATATCATTCCATGATATAATTATGTGATGCATGATTTATTTCTACAGTATGCTGTGAGCTGTGATAAAAAAAAAAAAAAAAAAATCGATGTCAGTCAGTCAGACCACATTGCCCCTTCCCCAAATATATCATGTAAATTACAAGTATGTGCTGTCTTGTTTCTTTAAATTGATGCTTCCATGGTGTCCACAGTTAATACACAGTTCTGTAGAATGTGGACTTAGGTAGACAAGTGTTCAAATCTAGCAATATGTAACTTGTATGAATGTGTCAGCAACTATTAACCTGAACAGTAGCTTATCCAACAGATTTGATGTGTACAGCTCCACTTAGTGGTAACATTTAAAGAGGGAGAGGCTTCACCCAAATCTGGTGCTTGTTTTCAGACAAACATATACTTTGCAAAACGATGATGAAGTCATTACTTCAAATGCTTGTTGGCTGACATTTGTAGTAATACATCCTGTGACAAACAGTTAATACATATCAATAATACATATCAATGACCTTCATGTAGCTATCCCTCAAGGCACCTGTATACAATATGCTGATGATTCTACAATCATATGCTCTGCCAACTCTATATCTGAACTTCAATCTTTAACCCAGACAGCTTTCAACACAGTAGAGGCTTGGTTCTTGAAACAGTGCCTTCTTTTGAATGCCAAAAAGACCAAGTTACTACTGTTTACACCAAACAGTAAGTCCTCCCCCATAGATTTCTCCATCCGATCCAATAACGGCACCCTTATATACCCCGACTCTACCTCCAAACTATTAGGAATCACAAGGGATAACCTCACCTTTGATAATCACATTAATAACACCATTAAATCTGTAAATAAAAAACTGGGCTTCCTATATAGGATAAAACCCTTCATAACTCCAACAGTCAGAACTACTATTGCCCACTCTCATCTAATTTCAACTCTTCTTTATGCTGCACCCATATACACAAATCTAAAATAAAATAATCTTACTAAACCAGGTAATTCCTACTGTATTGCTAGATTTGCCACTGGAAACCCATATAGAACTCACCACTGTCTTAACCTTCATCAGCTAGACTGGCTCGAACTAAAAAACATTCTGATACTTTCCCAACTTACCATTGTCCATAGGATTTTCTACCAACCCAACAACACACCGATACTCAAAAACCTTATAGCACCCTATAGAAATCTTAATTCCTTACGTTCTTCCAACAAACTTCTAGCTAGCACCACCAAGTCTAATAACTTGGCTGGGGACTCCTTGTTCTAAAATAATGCTGGAAAACAATGGAACCTCTTGCCGTCTGACCTAGCCTCACCACCATCCCTTCCACTCTTTAAACAAAGTCTCAAGAAACACCTTAAAACTCACTGGCTATGCCCTTGCTGTTAGCAGCAGAAAAATCCAGAAGATGAGTCAGGGTATATCTAGACTTCACACTTTTTTCCCTCTTTGCTGTCTACCCCTCTGAAGTAGTAGCACCCATACGCAATCTGAACTACTTAGGTTATGTATGTATCCTTGAAAGTAGTTTTCTTGCCTATCTTTATACTTCCTCCTTTTTCTACTGCTACTGCTTACCCCCTTGGAAGTAGTAACTGACTGGAATACACTAGATTAACCGAGGATATGAATGTATCTTAATGTATTGGTAATTGCCTTAGATATTCCTACTGTAAAAATGATTTGTAGCTGTATTATGTTTTAATGTAATGTGTTTCATAGTTTTACCCATTATCCAAATTGTAATACTTTTTCTTGTACATTGTAAAATGTTTTGTTTATATGTGGAGCTTTTCTCCCCGGGCCTCTACTGAAAATGGAAATATATCCAGCTGGACCAGCCCAGTCAACAAATGTAAAATAAATAAATAAATAAATACATACATACATACATACATACATACATACATACATACATATATGACGCTATAGAATATTGGCTTAGATAAGCAGGTGTTCAAGTACAGCAGTGTCTAAATTCTGTGGTGGCATAACAGTTGAATGAGAGTTAGAGATGGCTTAGTCAACAGATGTGATGTGGATCATTCATCTTAGGGGTAACACTTAGATGGCTATAGTATTTTGATTTCACAAACCCCTCCCCCCATTTTAGATGAGCCATATGGATTAAAACACACTGCAGAAGTCATCTCTTCAAGCGTGTACATTCTCATACCTCTAATACAGCATCTTCCATGGCATTAGTGATACATACACAGCTTTATAGAGTGCCAGCCTAGACAGGCAGGGGTTCTAATCTGGCAATGTATAAATACTGCAAGTATATACAACGACAGACAGGACTAGTTTACTAATCAGATGGTGATATGATTAACTCACAAGTGTGTGAACATTGACATGGCTAGGGATTTTGAACCCACAAACCAGAGTTTAGGAAATCTATAGCCATTCAAACACAATGATGATATAATCCCTTCATGTGTCTGCATTATGGTATGATTTCTTCTGCGGTGTCAGAAGTTAATACAGAATTCTAGGGAGTATGTATCCAGATAGGCAGGTGCATGAGTCTGTCAAGATGAAAATACTGAGAGTGTAAGAGAATGATAACAAACAGTATTGGTATCTCCACGATAATTGATGTTTGCATTTTAATTTATTGGAGACATTTACAATTGGAAAGGGCAAGGCCAAGTTTTTTTTACTCCCTCTAATGAAAGCCATAAGCATTCAAACCCAATATTCAGGTTATCCCTTCGTGTTTGCATTGCCTGACACCTGTGTTTTGATTTCTTATGTGGCATGACCTGGTAGGTCACAGAAGATCTTGATGTACAAAGCATTTGTTTGAATCCATTAGTTAATACCTTTTATTTTGTTCAAAATATAGTGTTAACAGGCAAGAATGACTTATTCAACAAATCTTGATATAAAACATATTACATATTGGTAGAAAAGTGTCATAGGAGCTGTGCTATGATATTCCATTTTGGTTTTTGGATGGGTGGGTAATGCTTATCCAGTAATTGCTATACTTCCTTACAAGTATGACCGGTATAATGACTTACATATTGCATTTTTATTTTTGCAATATTTGGCACAATGCACCACAAGCAATCAATTGCTGGGATTATTTATTATCATTCATTGTTCTCTGGCAAAAACTGCTGAGAATTTACTTCCAGCCTGACTCTTCTGACTGTCTCACAATGGAGGTTGGTGACAATGAATGGAGGACACCATCAGGCATTTAGACCAGTTTACACCTACTGAATATACACTTTAGCAGTTTCCACTATTCAGTGACATCCTGATGGTGATATTGCAACTGTTTGTGATTTATGAGTATCTGGTGTTGCTCACAGAACCACTCTGTTCATAAATTTGTTCTGCAAACTATCCAGAAAGGAACAAATGGTGATACTTGGGATTAACATGGCTGGGCTTGTAAAGGTTCTAGCGCCACTAGCCTAGTAACATCATATGAACCTATGAACTTATGTTGCATGCTGTGATCCAGTACTTGTATTTGTTGCACAATGTTCAATTCAGTAGACATTTTCCAACATGGAACTAAAAATTTTTCAGAGATATGGTTTGTCATTAGTGTGCCAATTGTTTGTGTGGCAACAGCAGGAAATATGCATGAAATATGATGCTTACATAGCTTCATATGCTTTATACTCCAATCACATAATACTTTGAAAGAGTGAATGCAGAAGTTGTCCTTATACAATAATGTTATGATGACTTCTCCTAGGAGGTAACACTCATGAGTGCTTTTGCTACTTTGTTGTTTTAATCCTGTTCAGTGTCATATGCTGACACACACACACACACACACACACACACACACACACACACACACACACACACACACACACACACACACACACACACACACAAACACACACACACACACACTTGTTAATGGACTGCCTTCACATTACATATGACTGGACACATTTCCATCTTACTTAAGGTTGTCTGCCATGGTCTACATTTTACCGTATGCATGTATGTCATCTGTTATATTTTACAAATATGTAACAATTACTGCAGCATATTTATTTTCAGTTAATTATGACAGGTCAGTTTCTGTGATATATTCTTGTGGACTGCATTGCATAAGGCTGGATGTGTTGTCCACCTTGCTTCCTACCCATCACAACATGTATGTTACAAAACAATTGTTATTGTATCCACTGTCAGTACTTTTATGGAAAGTATGTCCAGGTTTTCTTAATTTTCAAGATTTGTCCACATAATTATGGATGCACACATATTTATGTGCTTTTCCATTATTCCTGCATTGATATTTTGATACATATGGCCATGCAAAATTGTAAACTGCTATTACTTTAAATCTTTTCAAACAACATCTTTTTCCCTTTGAACATTTACTAATTGTTTTGTCTTTCTTTCTTGATGTATTTTTGATTTGCTGCCTGATAGGGCTGTAACTACGTTGAGGTGAAGGGGCTGATGACCCTGGGCATAAGCTGTCAAGAGCAATGACCAGCAACAGGTAGAAGTGCTGGTTATCCAGGGCACAAGCTGTCAAGGGGAATGACCAGCATCAAGTAAACGTGCTAGTTACCCTGGGCACAAGTTGTCAGGGGGTATGACCAGCATCAGGTAAATGTGCTGGTTTCCTTGGGCACAAGCTGACAAAAGGTATGACCAGCTCAGGTAAATGTGCTGGTTACCCTGGGCACAAGCTGTCAGGGGGTAAGACCAACATCAGGTAGAAGTGTGGAAGTGCAGTAGTGACACTGCTAATGCTGACCCTCAGTGAATAAACAATCATGGTTGTTTAAAGATTGAGTGCATGTCAATCCCCATTAGCCAAAATATTTTTCTAGAGTTCTTTGGCACCTCAAAATTATATTTAGAGGAGAACCACTCTGGGGAATTGCAAATTTATCTCCAGTTCTACTGTATGATCAGATAATTGCTCGTTTATCTTTGTGAACTTGCATTACTTAAATCACTGCCTTGCAACACAGAGTGAGTTGATAATAAAGTTCTTTTATGGGTAGAAGTCTCATGTCGCTTTGTGAAGTTAAATGCCTCCATGGGTAACTCCATGAATCAACAGTAAAGTAAAAGTAGTTCTTTTGATTCAGTTATGGTGCTTTGTATGTAAAAATGGCTGTTTGCTTGCTTACAGTGATAGAAAGATAATGAATTAAATCTTGAACTGAATCAGGATACGCTGCTTCATGATTATAAACTAGTGATCTCAGAAAAATTGATATTTGTAAATATCTTAGAAGCGACAGTTTAGAAGTAACAAGAACCAAACTATGAAACGTCATAGAACTGCTTATAGGATATTTGAGATGGATGGAATGATTAGACTGGAGGGTCCAGAATTTTAAAATGACCACTACGGATATGAAATTTGATAAACACAAAAAAGTTGACATTTGGAAAAAAATGCATCTGAGCCAGGAAAACAATTTAAGCAGGCAGAACAATTGGCTGAAATGTTTGATGAAACAAGGAGAAATATGAGATTGCTTGGAGTTCTGGAAAATTATGAAGGGTTATAAATAATGGGCTTTGTGAAAATGAGACTTGTAGAACAATTGTAAAGTATTATGTGGGGTTTGTCATGGTGAAGCTTTTGTCAATATTGCACTCAAATGATAAATATGTTACACTTAAGACTAATAAATGACTTGAGTTTTTTGTCACATTGTGAGAAGAAGCAAGCACTTTGAAAATTGTGGCAGCTTTGCAGAAGCTTATCAGTGACAGTATGACCTATGCATCCTAAGCATGACTATCCTGAAGTGACTCTGAAGCATTTCTTGCAATGTGGGGAAGTGATGAAAGAGTATAAATGAAGAAAGCTAAAGTGTCTGGCTCCATGGCACAGAGTGATGGAGTCCTTTTTATGAACCATGTGATCAGGGCTCAATTAGCAGCCCTGACACTGGATAAACCATGGAGGTAGGGGGGAAGAGTGAAGGTGCAAGGCTCACTTACCTCTGCTGTGATGTGGGAAAGAGTGCTCACACTCAGAGGCGCATGGTGCTAGTGCTCAAGTTTCCTGAGGAGGGTAAGGCTGCTTGAAGGGAACACTTCTTGCAGAAGTGTGGCTATTACCTCTGCTGTCAGTCCATTGCCCTTTCTCAGTGCTTTGTCAGGTGTGAGCAGCAGACAGGATACAAGTAGAACATGCTGAACCACTTTGATGGCTACCTGCATGATGGCCTCTCCTTACCAATTATCTTCCCAGTGCTGGGGGAACATAAGTCCATTGGTTGGAAGGGGGCTTGTGTTTATCAGGCATTGAGGAAACAGCAATTAAGAGAAAAGCTAAAGAAGACATTAACATTTTTTTCTCTGTTTTAAGTGCTCCAGACTGGTGATGTGTTGATTTTTGAAACTCTTGGTAAAGTGATAAAGGAACTCCCATTAATGATAGTGAGGCTACACACTGAACAATAGGAGACAAGATGGTATGAACGGAAGCCACAAATGCTGCCAAAAAAACAGAAGATGAGTGGAAAGAGAAAATGAGTTTGGCAGAGTAAAAGCTATTGTTTACTGAACAATTCCTGCAACAAGATGGATTGCGGGGCATTATAGTTTTACCTGAATGCATGGACTATACTATAGGGATAAGTTCAATAAAATAGTCCTATTTGTCAGAACGTTCTCTCCCTGTGTTAATTAAGAGGGTGAACCTTGGAATAGATGCCTGGTAAGTGACTGCTTCTTATTGTATTGGCAGAAACAGTACTAACAGTAGTATCTTCAGGAAAGCACCTCTACTTACGTTCTGAGATAACATTTATTGAGACTATTTGCATATTACAGTATATGTTAAAATATGAATCATTTGCAATTGGGAATACTAGGCTGAAAATTGACTACAATCAAGGTAACCATGTGACTAAATAATTATGCAGTTTATTTTTAAACATTCAAATATCATAGCACGCAGTGACTTAACTATATAAAGCTAATATACAGTTTGAAATTAAATATGCTGAAATATATCTATAGTATTATTAAGAAGTTAGTGAAAACAAATGAAAGAATGATTAAGAAAGGCATTTAAACTGATTAAATATCACATAAGATAGTGAAACAGCACTTACATAAAAATATTAATGCCAGATTTTAAACTTATCATAAGCAGTTCTTGTAACCAAAAGTGAATTATTATGAATTTTATTGAAACTATTTATATATTACAGAATATGGTGAACTCAAGACAAAGCTAAAAAGTTTAATACTGGGTTTGATCTGAAATATTAATGAAGTATTATCGGCAGGACTGATGAATTCTTTGAGCTGAGAAAAATATTACAGCTGCAATTTATAGAGGTTCTCTTTACCCATTCTAATTGTTCAACATGATCAGGCAATATGGCAGAGAGAATCTTTGATTCAAAAACAAGGTGAACCTTTACAAAAGACTTCATTAGTGGCTTATTACCATATAAGTGAATTGTGCATTGCACTCTCTGACCTGAGTATGCTAGTCTTCCCCCTTCCAGCTCCTGCTTTATAATAGCATAGGCGCGCACACACACACACACACACACACACACACACACACACACACACACACACACACACACACACACACAGAGCAAATGCATAAAGACTAAATGGATAATCTACAATTCGTCTAGGTAAAATTTCTCAAGCTTCAGTTCTCTGCAGGAAAACACATATAAAGGCAGCAAAATGTTGAATGCAGGTTTCCTTAGAAAATCTTAGTACAGTTTCTAAGTGTACACCAGCAAGTATTAACTTCTTTTGGGAAATTCCTGTTTTCTTTGAGTTGGTGTTGGGGGCTGCAGAGGGCTTTTACCTCTCAAAAAATGCTTGACGTTAAATATTTTGCACTTTTGTGTTTTGTCATTATTGTTTTAGTATTTTCCATCATCAGTAAGTTAGTGTGCTATGAACGTGGAAGATTTATGGCTCCTTGGCCCAATAAAAGGTTTTTCTTCTCTGCAATTTGTTGATTAAGCCAGCCAAATTGTATGGCTTTATACTCCTGTTTCAACTCTTTTATGTTATAGAGTTGAATTTTGTCTTGACATACTCCTTTAAAGAGCCATTTCTCTTTATCATTTCCACGTCAGACTAAAATTATTTTCCTGATTGTTTTTGATTTCTTATAATTTCTTTCTAAAAGTATTCCTACAATTTGTTTAGAAATGCCCCATTTAGTTATCCAGAATCTCCTTGAACACAAACAGAAACTGAAAATTCTTTTACCTACATTTTCTGCTGATTTTATTTCTTTTCTGAATTAAGAAATAGAGGATAAACTTTTCAGTTTTTTTCTCTGATTGGTAGTATTAAAATAATGTCATTCTATTAGATCATGCAATGATCTGTGAAAATCTTTGGCTGTGTTTTACTTTCAACACTGCCTCAAATTATTTTCTTATCCAGAAGTAAAATGTCATTTCTGCTAGCAGTATTGTGTCAATTACATATAGTTCAATCACGTAGTTGTTAAGGTGGCATATAACTTTGAGAAGCCCAACTTTCCCTTATGGAATGTTTTCTATGATGGAGTGGGAAACTAAAGAAATACCCTGTAAAACCCTCTATAATGTCAGACATATTCTAGTCTTTTTCCTCTTATACTGCCAGGAAGAAAGTCTGTAAATAATATTCTTTATCTAAAGTTACCTCGTTTCTGCCAAGCCTTACTCATGATTGCAGTGGCGGCTGGTGACTTCAAATCAAAGGGGGGCTGCAGGAGACAGTTGAATGGGTGGGGCCAATGGGAATGGGTGTAGCCAATTAGAAAGGGGTGGGACTATGGTACAGTGGGATAGATGCTGGCCATGCTTACTGATTTACATGAAATAAATGCTCAATCACTATGGCACATGCTGAATACTCTACACAGCGCACATTGTTACATGTATATACAGGTTACTGTAACTTTCTATAGCTAACTCATCAGCATTTAAACCTACAGAACCCAAATTATATAATATTAACTAGAAAGGAACATTAATAAACCATGCTTAATCTGCAAAATTGTTGAACTTTGTCTAAACCTGAGCTGCTTTGGAAATTAACCAGCATACATTTTAATTATGAGATAACATTTTAGCACACTTTAAACCTCCCATTATGAAATGTGTCCTACTTTTAGTAGCCTCTTAAAGCATATTACCCTGCTTTTTCAATTTCTCCCCAAACTGGAAAAAAATCAACAACAATGTGAACATTACTGCACAAAACACAATTAGATAAAAGCCACAAGCATAACCTCAGCCTGCCAACCCAACTAAAGGAAAATAACTGATGGGAGGGGAACACTACTGCTTACATAGGTTTGCTGTTTAAGTTCTTGAATTTGCCACCAAACTGACACCCTCTTAAACATTTTAAACCTGTGCTTCCTTCCTGTAAAATTTTAATACATTATTTTTTAAAGTGCTATGGTCCTGAGATTCATGTTACCTCATGAAGTATCAAGGCTAATCAACAACTACTTATAGCTCTAAGTTACAATAAAATTTAAATATAACTAAACAATTCTTAAACATAAACATGTAAAATGAGCTTTTCTGCTTTACTTGTTCTGTAAATTATTTTCTTTCATTTAAAATAAGAGGAACACATATAATACAAGTAAATAAATAAAATGAATAAATAATACAAAAGAAAATAAAAAAAAACTTTTTTTACACCAAATGTAATCAGAAAGTGAAGAAAAAATAAAAGTCTAGCAGTTTAGTGTCAAGAACTGAACTAAACTATGCGCTGCTAACAAGCTTCATTCAGCAGTGCAGAGTTTGAGTCCCTTAGTTCTCTTCTGCCTGCAGCACAAGTCAAAGCAAGTCAATTGATAGGACAGTGCTCAAAAGTTACCAAAGAGAAACATGCCTAGTGGTTTACCTGGTTAACAAATAAATAAAGCAACCAATACATTATGAAGTTATATTAATATAGAAATGAATATTTCACATGTCTGTGATGACGTCTGTATAAAAATACCAAGTGTCTGACATTTTTCAATCAACTGCTCTAGGGACAACTTTTCATCAAAACAAATAAAAATATAGAAATACAAAACAATGGTGTCCAGCAGGGTTGGTCTTATAGGGAAATAATAGAACTTCAGAAATATGGATGCTGCCACAACATTGAGTGGTCTTTTTTCCCTATAATGTCTCCCAAGTCCCAATCACATCAAGCATTATTACTTACCTGCACAACCAATGATGCCCACCCTGTCAGGCATTATGTTATTTCTACAACTGGTAACCTGCAATAAGAAATGCAACATTTGCAGGATGACTAACTTTAATATAAGCTTTCAGTTCTCAAATGTACCTAAGGGGATAAGCACCAGAAATAAATACTGCATACTGCTACAGTGTAAAAGAATATCTTATATAGTTTAGTAATTTGCTCATTTTGCTGTAAACGTCACACTTATTTCATTAGAATGTCCCGAATACAATTCCATGGTAAATAGTTATTACTAGGCATTATTTTAAAACATTTGTTAAAGGAAATTTTACAGAACAAAGAAATAGAACTAACAAGACATCACATAAACACCTAAACTGAAAAAAATCGGTGTGAAAAACACAGAGAGAGTCACAGAGAACAACATGTAATTAAGTTGGTACGACAATGGTTCTCCTAAAAATCATGTAATTAATTCAGTATGATGATGGTCCTCTTAACAATCACAAGTTTCTCTTCCCTTCACTCCCTGATTAATTTTCAACTACAAATCTAAGAAAAAAAAACAGTATGGTTTTGCCATGATTTTTTGCATGCAGGCTGATGAAGCACAGCAGTCAGTGTAACTTAAATGCAATATATATAACAAAATCAAATGTTTATGCTAGCACTAGCTTTGCCTTTTACTGACACAGTTGTTTTTCTTTTAACTTAAGCAAAGTAGCAAACTAAGCAGCAGTGCACATTGTCATTGAAATGAAATCTCAAATCTGTGAAGTAGCTAGCATTACCGAGTACCCGACGGTCTCTCAGCCAGCTCTCAGTGACAACGCCTCAGTCAATGATGATCCTCCCCCATCGAAGCTATTAACTTCAAGTTAACTCCATGACTGTCTAAAGACTAAACCAAAGTACTATTTCTCATTGTCTTCTCCCAGCATGCAAAGTGCGGGAAGAGAAGAGAGAGAGAGAGAGAGAGAAAACCAATCAGTGCCCATCCACGTCACATACATGACTGCAGACATGGCAATCCCATCTCCTTCTGCTTTACTGCAGTTACAAATGCATAGACTTTTGGGTATCACACTGATGCCTTTTCTCTTAATCTGGACTGCTTTTACAGCAGTTTGGATTTACAAACGCTAGTTTTTTTTTTTTTTTTTAAACCCAGAACTCGATGATCATGTACAGTTTGAGTTCCGGGACTAATAGCACAGTGAGTCTGTCAGTTGGACAGTTCAGCAGCCGCAAGCCAGGAGTAGACTACAAAAATAAAAATAAATATTTTATTTTTTAAATGTATTTTTCTTTCCACAGCTGAGGGTGAGGGGGGGGGGGTTGCAGTCATAAAGTCAGGCAAGAGCCACCACTGCATGATTGGTAACCCTAACACTACTGATAATCCTAATCCTGTCCCTGCAACAAATCAAAATCCTGTACATTAGTTTACTAAAACACTTTTCCCTAACAGTACTACTATGCAGACAGAGTTTGTCTGGAAGTTACTTGCTGGATATTTTTTTAATTTTTTTTCTTTTGTCTCACTGACTGCACAAATGTTTTCATATTGTGACTGCTGTAATTTTAACAATTTATGTGGTGTATTGTTGTCATGCTGGTATCGATGCTGGGTATCAACGTTTCTGTACTTATGCATTTAATAATGCACACACACACACACACACACACACACACACACACACACACACACACACACAAACGTAGCATTTGTAATTCTTTAGTACTTCCAACTTCTGCTCAGTAGAGAGAAACATTTAAGATTTGCTGAGGTTTCATTTTTGTAAAACTTATGCATTAAATCTTTGAGATAAGCAATGGAATATAACTTTCATATATAAATGAGTCACACTGTTTGAAAAACTGAACCTCAACTGGTTATTTTGCTCTCATTTCTTTGAGCAAGAACAATTCACCATTCTAAAAATATGAGTCCCCACTGCATGTTTGAGGATCATAACTATGATTCGTGAACTGCAAGAATTTAAGTATAATTATTGAGAAATATATATTAACTCTAAAACTGCTGTTTCTTATAGCATTTTCTTTTTTTGTGATGTAAAGTGATCTTGGAGTTAGTATATACAAAATTAATATGATAGTGAGGAAATGCAATTCCTCACACTGGGGGTGTGCAGGGAAGCTTCTATCTGCAAAAAAATAAATAAACATAACTAAAAAAAAAACTTTAATGTGCAATGACTTCCAAAGTTTGTTAAATTCACTGGTCAGGTTAATTGTGTTGAATTGCTTTTACAATTTTCATAGTTTATGGACTCTATTCTGGATTCACATTTCACATGCTATCTTTCTATCAATAAAAGTGTACTGTAAAATATCTAATAAGCTTTTGATTGACAGACACATAATTAACCAAATATGATCAATCCTGTACAAGCCTGCATTGAGTATGAGTCTGTGAGTAGAGAAAAATAACTTCCAGTGAAAGCAACATATACAGATTTGTCATATAACTGCTACTGCTATTATGTACTACTACTTCTTTGCACTCTGTTTAATAAGTAATGCATACATATTTTATATATCTATACACTAGAAACTGCAAATTTGAAAAGAAAATCACTGTATAACACAAACAATTCTGGGACGAAATGGCTAGAACACAAAATTAGTTATTTCATCCTTTACCTTTAATACCAGAACTTCTTCAGAAATACAAATCAAAAATCGTAAAAAACTCACCCCAGGATTCACGAATCCTCCATGTAAGACTAAAGTAGTCTTACAAGGAAAGTCCAGTCTAAGAGTAAGATGGCAGTGTGCCATGCATATTAATGAGGGCGCGCTGCCTCAACTCAAAGGCTAACACAGATCATGCACGAGTGCACTGGGCGTGTCGAACTGCCGAGCAGTCCAAAAATCCACGCCCCTGCAAGTCTCTCAATTGGGAAATGTCAACTGACAAGAGCGAGTCTGCCCAAATGTATAGATAACCAATACTACACACACCCACATTCTAAACCCCAGTGCAATTATAAAATGTAAAACTTTTATTTATTTTTTTTATTATTCCCGATATAGCTGCCCGTATTTGCGAGTGTTTGCTCGGGTTTGCCCATTGCTTATCTACAGTTAGCAGTCAAGAGATCAAAGAGGATAATAAGAAACATATACGCAAATTAAGCAAAATAGCAATAGCATAGTGGTAGAACCTTCGCACAAACAGGAGGTATTCCCGGTTTGAGTCCCACCACTCCCATTTTCTATTTTCTGTTGGAAATCTGTATATGAAAAGAATTCCTGACATTTATCATTGAAATTTTAGTAAAAAGCATTGAAATGGCCTATGTAGTAGTGAACAAATTTTATATATATATATATATATATATATATATATATATATATATATATATATATATATATAAATATATATACATATATATATAAGAAAGTGAAATGGTTATGCATACTGATGAATGCATAAGTAACATATCTTAAGCAATGTGAAGCACTGCTAAGCAAAGTTTACCAGTATTAAGCACATTTCAGTATAATTGCTCATAGCTTAGCACTGCTTTAACTAGCGCAATAGCTTTGTGCAGAGCTGCGCATCGCACCAACTAATGCAAACAGAACATGTTTGCGCCTAGCTGCGCACCGTGCTAACCAGCACAATGCTGGGCAACGTCGGGCAACGTTGAGTAAAGTAGAGCAATGCTGGGCAAAGTTGAGCAAAGTCGGCTAAAGACAGCCACACCTCCTAGCCGGTCTGGCCAGTAGTAAAATAAAAGGCAATGGTAGTCCTTCAAACCCGGGATACTGTGCACCATAATCACAGCACTGAACCACTAAGCCATGACAGCTTTTCATATGCATGCACTTTCAACACACACATACATATCAAAAGAAGTTTACCCATTGCTAAGCAGGTGTGCTTTCAGCTGAGTTTCTTCAAAACTGGCCAATCACAGATAAGTGTGGGAAATGAGGCATATTTAAGCTCCATAGAGGGGAATACTTGCCATAACTGGTTGTAGCTCCAATCTGCAGTCAGCATGGCAGGTGTTGGAGAGGGCTCTGAATTTCGAGTGCAACATTGAGGCCTTGAGGAGTCAAAAGTAATGGTTTGGCTCCTCGTCCATAATCATGAGGAGAGACTCCTGCAGGGCCAGTTCCAAGGCACCCAAAATAAAGCAAAAACCTGGAACCGTCTAGCTCATGATCTCACCAGTGCCACAGGCATCCCTCGGACTGGTGAGCAGGTCAGACACCACTACTCAGACCTGAAGAGATGCAAGGAGGACCGACTGAACCAGCGGATACAGGAGACCCATGGGATGGAAAATGCCCCACTACTGAGTAGGTAGCCATGGAATGAAGTATGTAAGAATTGCTATTGTAGTCTATATTATGGATAGGTATGTCTCAATATCACTTAATTTACTTCACAGCTGCAGGTGTCCATGCTGCGAATCAGCAAGCCTATGCTGATAGGCTGCTAAGGCTGTGCCACCAGGCAGGTTAGTAATTAGTCTGCATGTATTGTTATATAAAATAAGTGAGAGAGCCTGAAAAAAGTGTTGTAGCCCAATAATAAAGGTACAATAAGTCTTGAATAATTTCACTGCATGTACTGTTATATAAAATAAGTGAGAGAGCCTCCAGAAAAGTGTGTTATGTAATTAATAAAGGTATATAATCTCAGTATTCATAGAGTGTGTCCATGTCACTTTCTTTGATATGTTGTTGTACTCTGGTATTATAAGTACAGCATGTACGTTGCACTAGCACATATGAAACACCAAGCACAGTAGAATATATGGGAGCGGCATATGCCCCCATTTTTGCAAACCTATTTTTATTGGACTGGGAGGATGAATTTATATTTAAAACAGAATGGTACAATAAAATGGCAATTTACTATAGATTTTTGGACGATATTTTTTTAATTTGGAAAGGTGATCTACAAGAATTAAATAGTTTTAAGGAATATTTAAACACCAGAAGTAGTAATTTCAAATTTAACTTTAATATTGAGGAAAAATCTATTTCCTATTTGGATACCTAAATCACCATGGAAAATGGAAAATTTAAATCTAAAATTTATAGAAAGGAAACGTTTAGTAATTGCTACCTTGAATATTCTAGTTGTCATCCTTTTAGTCAAAAAAGGAGTATAATAAAAGGACAATGTATCCGGGTGGCTAGGATGACCTCTGAATTTTCAGATTTGATAGTGGAATTAGATTTTATAGGGGGATTGTTCATAAGGAGGGGGTACCCTCTTGGACTGGTGACAGATATAGTTGAATATGTTAAGAAGGAGTGGGGGAAGAAATATAAACCTTTAATAGGGAGCGGCCCCTTGATTAAAGGTTGTGGTAGTGTGGACATGAATACAGATAATGCCTGTGATTTTACAAGGGCATGTATATTACAATATGCCCCTTATAGTTCCGATATTAAGAATATTATTTCAAGAAATTGGAATATTTTAAAATCTGACAAAAATATTTTTTAAATTGTGGGTGCAAAACCCAACTTTGTGTCAAGGAATGGTAACAACATGAAGAAGGAACTAGAAAAGAAAAAAGTAAGGAAAAATATCAAAGAGGGGTGGTGGGGTACTACAATATGTGGTACATGTAATCAGTGTAGGTATATTATTAACGTACCCCTACTTAAGTTGGAGGACATTAACAAAACAGAGGTCACATTTCAGAAGGGCAATTGCAGAACACAGCATCTAGTGTATTTAGCAAAATGCACAAAGTGCCCTTGTTTTTACATAGGGAAGACTGATAGATGTCTGAGGCAGAGAATATATGACCACTGTTATTGTATTAATTTTTTTATTTTTTATTTATTTAACATTTGTTGACCGGGAAAGTCCGACTAGGTTCCACAGATCCTGTTTTCAGCGGAGGCCCGGGGAGAAATGCTCCAGAAGCATGTCTTTAGAAAGGAGTGGGGGAAGAAATTAATAAAAAATATGTGAATAATGTCCTATGGAGACATTTAGATGGGAACAATATATGTGACACTTTCCATTTTGGTATTCTGGAAATAGTTAGAGGTAACCCCAGGGGCGGTAGTATTAAGAAGAAGCTGGGAGAGTCGGAGGCTAGATGGCAAATTAAAGTGAATGCCTCAGTACACCATGGAATTAATGACCACATATCCATTAAACCCATTTTGGAAAATTTATGGTAGTGAAATTGTATGAGATGGTTTCCCCCTTGAACTGTATGGTTATTGTTTCATAAAATAATCACTTTTTTCACTATCATTATCTGGATGATGGTTGCATATAGTAATGAATGCACTGGAAGGATTTTACAGTTAGGTTGTACATATTTTAATGTGTGATAATATAAGGATGAGTTATTTAATAAGTATTTTACATGAAATAAAAAATGTATTGCATTTGTAATGTAAAGGGAATAAGCACTGGCACTTTAAATGTTTAAATATGAAGTAATCCAATTTTCATTGGCTGAAGGTTATATATAAGCTGTAAGCATTTTATATTGTGTGTTCTGATAAAGTCTATACCATTAGATGAAAGCGCTTAACATTTTGTTTTTAACGAATAAAGTGGTTTGGAGATATTCTACTGTGCTTGGTGTTTCATATGTGCTAGTGCAACGTACATGCTGTACTTGGAACGGAATTCTTTAGTTGATTTTACTGGGTTGGCCGTTTCCAGCTTCGTTTTCGTTTTATACTCTTGTATTATGGAAATAGTACTGTTGTATTAAGCACTGTCAACCCACACTTGAGTAGGCCCATATAAAGTGGATGAAGGGAGTGCCAGTAGCTGTTAAGCATATAAGCAGTCCTCAACTGTTGGTTCATAGCCAGCATGTACAGGTTAATCTGGCACATGAGTAGCTTGTTATTGTGTTCCCCAGAAATGTCAGTGTGCTGCTAGAAATGTAGGGGGCTGTTAAAATATAACTGATAATGTCACATGAACACATCTAGATATGTAGATATATAAATATATATGTAATATATAAAGACGTAGCAGTAACATCTGCATCCTGGACAGTTTGTATGTCAGATACAGATCAGGTATATAAAGAACTAGCAAAACCCATTTCACAATTTAACGGACATTGCCTAGTGTAATAATACATGTAGGGGATATATACCTGCAGTCAATAGGAATGTAGTCTAAACTATAAGTATATATAAGTTGTTAATGGAGGTATCTTTTTACACCCTACCGTATGTGTATAAACAATGCAATTCCATGCCTCAATGGGTACGTCTAATCTCAAAACATTTGTTGGGACATATGTCCTATTGGTTTATAAATATCTGCATTTACTTTGATGCATGTGCCCTGTTCAAATACCACAATCCTGGTGGCCTGTTGCAACCAATTAATCCTGCATGCTGTTGTAATGTCCACTGTTATTCTATATATGCATGTGTTATGCTTGCTGTTCTACTGTTGGAACTCTGGTGTGTTGGGTTAATGGGAATACTACTGCATGCTGTTACACCTAATTTGGAATGCTGTTGGCTAACAACCCATATTGTCATTAAATCCTCCTAAACATAGAACGTATGGGAAGGCCAGTCCCAGTGGACCCACCTGTCCCACCTCAGCTGGCGATGGCACCTGGCAGCAGCAGGTCTGGTTCCCAGCCCAGGACCTCCTCTTCCATTGAGCCTGTGCCACCTTTGGGTGGAAGCACTGCAGGGGATGGGGCTGTTTATGTACTTGTATAATTTTATACACAAATAAATATATATATATATATATATATATATATATATATATATATATATTTTTTTTTTTCATATTTTATAAATTAATTAATTATATTAGTAGTAGATAAGGAAGTGTATCCAATTTAGCACATTTTAGATGTAAAAGGGATTTGTAAAGTTGTTTTTTAAATGGTTTAGTTTCAGTCTCTCATTGTAGGCTGTATGTGCCTTTAAAAGCAAAGGAATTTTTTATGAAATTGGCACATTTTTTAACAGGACGTATAAAAACCAGTCTTTGAATTTTAAACTTGTTTAGTTTCTGATGAAGTCCCATATTTAAGCGGGATGAAAAACGTATTTTTACTTTTAAGCGTTTAAAACAAGTATTAAAAACCGGTGTTTTCACAAGTCCGGTCGTGTTTTATTTTTTTCATATTTGTATGTAGGTTGTAGTGTATTGCAAACAAGACAGCATACAGTGCTGGTATATGACATGTGGTGGTTAAACGCTGTGGGTGCGATTTGTTATGTTTGCAGTGTTGCAGCCAGTGAGGCCTGCTAAAGCCACATGGGCTGAGAACATCTTCAATGCATTTCGCACAAGACTGTGCAATATTATTACATAACTGTATATCTCACATCCTTCGCATAATTGATATTCCCACCATGAAAGGTGGACTGTATATGTGCCTATATGTATATCTATATGTACACCAATGGATGTTTATATGTATGTATATATATATATATATATATATATATATATAGAGAGAGAGAGAGAGAGAGAGAGTCATATTTACTGCAACAGATGCCTGGTGACAAAGCCATGGCCTCAAGCTCAATGTCGAAAATGCATTGGCTTATGGTAAAAACTCTGTACCTATGAACTACCAGATAGGTGGTAGTCGACTTAACACCAAAAGTGTGATAAGAGACCATGGGTCACAGGTGGACAGTAGTCTCCTCTTTGATAATCACAGTGCCACACTAGTCATGTAATCTGTCTACGTGGCACACCTCATCACAAATGGTGTGTCATCCAGGGAAAAAAAGGTCAGTGTTCCCCTCTACTCATCACTCACAAAACCCATTATAGAGTACAATGCCCCTTCTGGTTTGTACCTCACAAGACATCTACAGCAACTGGAAAGGCCACAGACATACCTCACAAAGAGTATTACTGGCCTCAAACAGATGCCCTATGCAGACCGTCTTACAAAACCACAGCTAGACTGTGTCACATACTGCCTACCCAGAGGTGACCTCTGCCTATCATACAAAGCTATGTCAAACCCAGAGCTGTTGGACATGCTCCACGTAGACAGATCCCAATCCCTATGAGCTACATGCTCTAGGGACCTAAACCTTGTCACCTCAATAAACAGAACAATGCTGGAGGGATATATTCCTGTCTCAGAGACATCCCATACTCTGGAACAAACTACCTATCAATAGCAAACAAAGCTCCTCAGTAGAACTCGTCATGAATAATCTTGATGATTGGATGGTAGATAGGAAATACACCCCAGGAATCACCTCTGTTGCTCTGCTTGACAGGGGTACATGAAATTGAATTACTTGGGTGTCAAAGGCCAGGGTACCATCTGGCTAGGTTTCTATAGGCCCTAGGGCCAATAGCCTATTATCTACCTATGAACCAATACACACCCACATGTACTTGTTGCAATAATTGCTATGTGAGATTGACTGATTGTGATGGTGAATGTGTTGGTGAATGTGTCACAGTTGTGTATATGTGGGATAGCTTAGTGGGAAACTGTTTCTGTCATGGTATTTTGTGTCCTAGCTCTGATCCCACCAAACGATGTGTATGCTATTGCTAGGCAGAAAATGCAGCACGGCATATGGTCTGACGTAGTCCCTTGGTGTTAACTGGGGTGTGCCATTGGAGGCTAAAGCAATACATGTATGCTTATTGATTGGTACTGCTGGTGAATCCAAATCCTATATAAACTGTAGTACTACCTGAAGCTGTAGGCATAAACAGCACAGTATGGTGTATGTCCACATTGCTTGGAACCACTGTTTTGTGTGTTCCCTGTAGTCCTCACAGATTACATACCTCAGGCATAAGGTATTGTAAGTACTGACACACAGTACTGTATTGTATCCACGTAAAGCTCATCTGGGTTGCCATACCTCTGTGTCCTGTATGTATGTCTGATGTGTGTATGGGTATGCCTGTAACATGCCCTCGGTCGTATGTGTGTTACAGGATATAAGTGCATATCTAGCAACATGTATAGTCTTGCACAGCAGTATGCCTCCTATATTCATGAATGTGCACATAATTTAGGCAGGGGTTTGCCATCAACAACTAGTGTGGTATACTGGTAATACTGTAACTGGACTTTACAATCATTGCAATGGATGACATATTTCTTTATGCATTAGCTTGATATATGCCTTCTGTGGCTAGGTGGTGCATTGTGTCGCATACAATGTGCCATGTACTGTTGTATAGTCTTACATAGTGGTTTCTCTTTGTTGCTGTGCAGAACATGGTTTAACATTTAGAGTGTGCCGGGCACTGTCAGGCAGTTGTGGGTTGAGCACTGATATGTGGTATTGAAAGTGTGTATCCTCTGACAGACAATAGGTTGCTATTTATGGCAGTTCAGTGATATCTATACTGTAGACTGTTAAGTGTGCCACATGACTTGCTCACACATATTGTTTCATTTTCTTCCAGGGTCATGGCCCACAATCGCAACCCAACCTTAGTCCTGCTGAGGATGAAATCATAACGACCAGTCTGGTTCAGCACTACACCCTGCTATTCTCAAGAACTAGCCAGGACCAGCATGAACAGACTGCATTGTGGCAAGATGTTGTCCATAGGGTAAATGACATAGGCATGCATAACCGGACATATGAGCAGGTACACCATCACTGCAGTGATTTACTTAGACATGTCCGGCAGCGTGCGTCTGATGTCCGTAGACAATAGCTTGCCACAGGTGGTAGGATTACCATTCATCCCTCCTCTCAAGAGGGGGGGGTGCTGCTCCTGTGCCTGGTGGCTCCTGGCCAACAGCAACAACAGCAGACATGTATCATCATGGAGGCCGGAGTCCCCCAGCAAGTTCACATGGAGTGTGCAGGTAACATAGCTTATCTGTAGACTACTGTTACCTCTATTGGTAGATCATGCATATGTGAGATGTGTACTTTGTAGTTAGAAGATGTGGAGCCTGGTGTTGTGCAATATTGATAATTTGGAACATGATCTGTAGGCCTGTGACTCTCAAACGTTGCGCTACTGTAAGATTGCAAACCCACAGTAGCAATGCCACAGTTGTTGCCACTGACAAGCCTTCTCATATCCTTGTAGGTCCCTCTGTGTGACAGCAAGGCAGCAGACCCATGCTGGTGAGTGTGTTCTACATTTAATATTGCAAATAAAATGTGCATGTCATAGGTGAGGTGTAGGCCATGTACACATGTAACACACCTACGCATAATGCATGCTGTGCATGTTTGCTGTAAGACTATGCACATCTCAGTAACATGAGTAGCTGCCTCAAACACATGCAATACACAGAGCATCCCAAACAATTGTGGCTACACTGTAGTGGACATTGGATAGGCAGAGTCGATACACATGCACACAACATACACAACTTTGTCATACGCAGTACATGTTAATATGCTACACATGGCATATTTAGACACCCGCTTTAAGGTCACACTCCAGTATCCCAAATGTCATCCACACAGTACACATAATATACCTGAGGGATAGAGGCCTATTAAGGGGTGGTGCAACACTCTTCAACACACAACACATTCATGTTAGGCAATGCTCCCGATTGGGCACCTTACAAACCCATGTAACAACTGGCTGTGAAATGGTGAATGTAGCCATGGTACTGCAGTTTAGGTACAGCATGATAGGTGCCAGTCTGGCACACATTAGTAGCCTTGAGTGATCACATGATGCTGCATGATGATGGCTCATGATACTACACTCCATCCAGTTACAGTAACCACAGACCTACACATAGCATTCATTGCTATACACTTCAATGTTGTGTGTGTGCAAGCATATGCACCTATACACAATATGCATAGCAATCACCATTTGCGCAAAGTGACACATATATGTCTTGTAATGCTATTGAGTGTATAGGTCACATGACACACATTGGGTATGTGTGATGTTTAATGTTGAAGTTGTGTTGTAGCATGCCATGTCATGGCTGGCACTGGCATGTCCACAATATGTTCTACACTCACCATAACTACTGTATAATGGCTATGTTGAGCAATGGTATTCCATCAGGTATACACGCACCACTCATCCTGTGTGCATACATAGCATGCATGAGCTAAACCTGTGTCCACAATTATCTGCTAAAGACACAGATGCTCTAATCAGTAATGGATATCTATGTGGCACACAGATAAACAACCAGCCATGGTATGTATATCTGTGAGTGATAGTGCACAGCACATTGAAGAGCTTGTAATACTTGCACAGCAATGCTGTGTCCACGTACACATTGCGTTGCAGGGTGAGGCCAATAACTGAACAACAACACACATGCATCAAAGCCATGTATACTGTTATTAGCAAGGACTGTCTACACTCGCACTGCATGCTGTTGAGCAACACATGTCCTGCATGCTGACACATGTGATATGACTGTTTGGCTTTTGATACTTTACCCCACCATCAACCACTATTGAGTATGTTCTGGATTGCTGCTGGTGTGTGTGTGTGCGTGTGTGTGTGTGTGTGTGTGTGTGTGTGTGTGTGTGTGTGTGTGTGTGTGTGTGTGTGTGTCTGCTTTAGTGAGGAGTGTATTTGTGTGCATGTGTGCATGTGTGCATTTGTTCATGTGTGCATGTGTGTATGTGTGCATGTGTGCATGTGTGCATTTGTTCATGTGTGCATGTGTGCATATGCGCATTTGTTCATGTGTGCATGTGTGCATTGTGTGCATGTGTTCTGACATCATGTACAGGTCGTAAAGTGTGTTTCCTGTCTTCCTCTCACAGGTGCTGAGGTTGGTGGTTCACTGCAGCAGGGAACCTAATGTCACTGACACAAATAGTGATAATGAGGATAAGCGTGTTGAGGCACAGGCATGTTTGCCAGGGTCTGTCATTAGACCACCAATCGGCAGTACACAGGTGTCCACCCCATCCATGCACACAGTCATACTGCCAATACGTCCATCATCAGCAGTGCCCTTAGCTGATGAACAGTGTACAGTCAGCAATAGCCAGGACAGTGTGGTATCTATGGCACATGCATCCGGACACAACAGCCATACCCAGTGATCTGAAACCGTACCACATAGGCAGATGTCCATGGGTTCTCGTTGGAGCACTGCTGGTCATCATGCCCCTGGCAAACGTGCCACAGGTCTTACAACCTCATGCATGTTCCAGACTGTCATGGAGGCACAGGCACATATAGAAAGGTACACCAGACAGGGACTGAGGGCACAGAGGGCACATAACACCACTCTAAATGACAGTATCTGTGACCTAGCAGGTGCCATCTGTAATTACACTGAGGTCACTGATAGACATTGGGGTGAGACATTAGATGTCCTCCGCAATGTCATGTCCATGTGTCAGGACAGTGCGAGAAGGTTGAGACATTGACATGGACGTATGCCAGCAACATCAAAAGCTGGAAGTTGCCACGGACATCCCTCAAGTCACAGACACTCTTGTAGTGCCAGTACCAGCACCAGCAATGTTGGGGGTGGGCTGTCCATAGACCGTCCTAGAAGACCACATGCATGTGGCTCTGGCCAGTACCAGCAGGGACCTGGGTCCAGTGTACATATGTATACCTCTGAGGATAGTACCCAGTCTGGCTTAGTACCTGATACTCTCAGTAGCACCCCTACCAGGCACAGGTACCGTATCCATGGCCAGAGACGGTGATCTGTAAAGCCTGGCAGGTACAGTCTGTGGCTGTCCCACAAATCCCCGTTAATGGCAGCCACATTGTGGAACTGTGTGCATGCAGACACACACACACATAAACCAGACACCTAGGGTTAACACATACCCGCACACATTACATCAACATTGGCCCATACCAGTACTCTTGGCCCACACACACACACACACACACACACACACACACACACACACACACACACACACACACATACATGTTGATTGTATGGCTCAATGTAGGCCTCTGGCAAATGAACAACACACCCTGTGCATATGATGAGGCCTGTGCCACCTCCTGTCATCTGTAACATTGATGCAGGAACAGGCTAACATGGTGCTGATGCACAGGGTGACTTTATAGCAGTATAGCAATGTTAGCATGTTGTCAGCAGTAAAGTGTAATGATATCCTTGAAGGTGTAGCTGAGCAGGTATGATGCATTAAAGCTATAATTGTCAATGTAGTATTGTTTACACCAGTGTTAATTCCAATAGTGTATTGTCTGCCCACGTGCCACTTGGCTGATATGTGTAGTATTGGCGGCATGTGTTAGACAGTGGACAGTACGTGTGGGATGTGTGCAGCACAGATTTGCAGGTGTACATTTGTGAACATGGTGGAGGTGCACTGTTTGCATGTACATGCATAGTGGACACATGGACAGGGTGACATGCCCTGTATTACACAGTGTTAACACTCCCTAGTTTCTATTGGTGGCCAGTATGCATTGTACTACACACATTTTGGAACTTGGGGACACATGTGTGTATGACATGGTTTGACTCTGTGCTGTGAGTGCTACTGTTACTATCTGTCATTGGTTTGCATTCTGGTAGTATACATAACCTCAACAGCCTGACCATAAACAATCGCTAGATGATGTCTTGACAACTGACACACAGATGCAGGACATACAGTAACATTTGGATCCTTCAGCTACTATACTATGCTAGTAACGAGTGGTATTCACCTGCACCCATTCCTGGGACCACTCCTGTTTGGCATATAGCTCTCTTAGGTACAAGCAAACACAGTAGGGATATGTCCGTCCATGTCTGGAAATGCATACTGCGGCCTATATTGCATTCTCCAGATGACACACACATCCTCCACAAGGGTATCATACAGACAGATACCTGTTGTCAAACCCATGCTGTAAAGCTGTATGCCAACTAAAGCATAGTCATCCACCAGTACAAAACAAAGTATCCCCAAGGTACCACATAGTTAGTAGCCCCCAACATGTTGAACAGGTACCAATGTGTACATACAGCCAAGTGTTATGTCATCTCTCCTCTGGTAATCACATTACCAAAGGTATTTTGAAATCCCTCGGTGAATCACATAAGCAATAAGGGATCTGCAGGCATAGCCACAAAGGTTGTTGTACACCTATAATGAATAGCCATCATTGACAGACTTTGCTGCATTTGAACAGGTCTGAAATATACCTCAGGCATAAACCCTCACTCACACTATTCAATAGAAACTGTAATGAGTGTGTGTGACACAGATGACCTAGGCCAGGGAACACTGCAGTGGCTGGGCTTGTCACAAGCATACAGATATGAACTAATGTCTGGAAAGCGGCAGCGCACTTTGGCAAAGATAACAGATGTGTTCATGGAGAAAGCAGGTTTCCCACCTATGAAATAATTGAGTTCACATGTACGTATATGTATTTGCCACACAGCTACCTGATGTGCAATGCGCATACTGTTGTCATTGTGATATGTCATACAGTAGTAAAAGCAAAACCAACAACACATTGACCAACTGTATCACAGACATACAGCACACACACACTCACCAAGTGTAGGATTCAAAATCCTTCCTAACTGGGTTATGATACTAGAGCAGTACACATTAACACGACATGCTACACACATTACTGTAAGCTCTCCTTTCCACAGGTATATTTGTAGAATGGTGACATCATCAGACTTGACAAAGATGAGTATACCACTTTTAAGGTGTTTCAGTAGTCTCCAAAAAGGCTGCTCTTCTACAAGGAGATACACATACACACGCAGTTGTCAAGTGCAGGATTCAAACCCCTACCTGATTACTTTATGATAGAAGGGGAGTATGCATTAACAAGACACGCTATACACATTACTGGGAGTTCTTTTTTCCACAGGTATATTTGTAGGATGGTGACATCATCAGACTTGACAAAGATAAGTATACCACTTTTAATGTGTTTTAGTAGTCTCCAAAAAGGTTGTGACTCTACAAGGAGATACACACATACACACACTCATATAGTTGTCAAGTGCAGGATTCAAACCCCTACCTAATTACTTTATGATACTGGAGTAGTATGCATTTACACAATGTGCTATACACATTACTGGGAGCTCTCCTTTCCACAGGTATATTTGCAGGATGTGACATCATCAGACTAGACAAAATGGGTTACATTAGGTGGGCTACATAGAAGGAATCTCTAAACACTTTGGCAATGTGAACATCAATAGAGAGTTTACTATCTACCTGGATCCCCAGGGCCGTAATTACATTCTCCGTACATACTGGATTACCACCTATGTGGTAATTTGTGTGCACTTTGTTTTATCCAATGGGGATGACTATGCATTTTTTGGCATTCTGCTTGAGGGAATTGTTTTGACATCAGGTATCTGTCTCTGTAAGACCCTTCTGGAGGATGTCTGTGTCTGCCATAGAGCCAATTATGGACCACAGTTAGCAGTCATCTGCAAACATGTTCAGCCATACTCCTCCCGTGCTTGACTGCACCTCTGAGCAGTATCTACTGAACAGGTGGGATCCCAGGACCAAGACCTGTGGGATGCCATTTGTGACTGGTTTAGAGTTGGACATGGCACCTGCAACTTTGAACATGTGTGTTTGATCTGTGAGCCAGTTGGCCACCCATCCTGTGACATAGCTGTTAATGTTTAAGCTGGTAAGCTTGTCCATGATGCCAGAGTGGGGAATGGTGTTGAAAGGCCTTAGTGAGGTCCAGGTGGGCTGTATGGACTACTTTCACCTCCAACTATGTCCTTGGTAACTGTTTCAAATAAGTCAACTAGGTTTAGGAGGCAGGATCTGCCTTTAACAAAGCCAAGTTGGGTAGAGTCCAGTGTCTGGACGTCTCCAATGTCTCTGTTTATAGGTTCCATGATCATTTGCTCCATAGCTTTGCGGAACAGGCTAAGTAGGCCTATAGGGCAATGGTTTCCTGGTTCTGTTGTGGCACCCCCTTTGTGGAGCTGGATGACTGTTGCTGTATGCCATTCTTTGGGTACATAGCTGTGGTAAGGTTGAGTCTGGACAGTGAATGTAGGTGAGGGTGTAGTTCCTTTTGGGGCTGGTGTAAGTCGCAGCCTGGGACACCATCCAGTCCCATTGATGCTGTGTTCTTAGCTTTGGAAAGGGCTGTTTTTACCTGCATGTCCATGAAGTCTGGGGCTCTTCATTCTTCTGGGATGGACACATGCCCTTTTGTGGGTGTTGGGGGAGTTTGCACTGAACTTGTCCCCCAGGTTGTGGGCAATGTAAGTTGGTTCAGTGTATTTTTTGCCATTTTGCAGTAGCTGACAGCATATTTGAGAGGTGCCACCTAAATGTTTGGTATAGCTAACAAAGGCTTTGTGGTTGTTATTCTTACATTCCTTGGCAATTTGTCTTTAGAAACTGGCCTTGGATTATTTTATGAGCGATCATTGTTTCTTCCTAATAATGATCAGTAATGCCTTTCCTTTTGTGAAGTTTGCTCTATCATGTGTTCGTTTCCTCCTTCTGTTGTATAGCTTATTTATGGGTGATGACCAGTAGATTGGTTTCTTATTTTTGGAGGAATGCATCTTGGTTTTATTTGGGACATCTAGATCCATGCATCCCTGTAGATGCTCATAGAATGCACTTGTAAATGAATCGGCAGATTGTATAGCATTATCCTATAGCAAGGGGGCTATGGAGCTTTCCACGTTGGTCTTGGGAAGTGTGCAGTTTGCTTTTGAAAATGTCTTCACAGTGGTTTCCTTGACTGGGGGGGGGTTGGGATGTGGATGTCCAGTGTGATTTCTTTATGATCTGATATTACCAGCGAGGGGTTTATCTATGTTGTGGAACACTGGTACCCCCATGTTGGTGATGATCAGGTCCAATATGTTGTCACCTCTAGTGGGTGTGGTGACCAGCTGTTCCAGGGCGTTTGAGTTTTTACACTCTAGGAAACATTGGGCAAAGGATGTTGTACACGGGTAATTCCCCCACTCAATGTTTGGGTAGTTGTAATCTCCTCATATAATGGTGTTTGATAGGACCTTTATATTTTCCACTGTTCTCAGGAATACTGAGTGAGGTTCCTGAAGCAAGGTAGGTGATCTGTAGCAGGCTGCAATCTGATAAGCAGCTTTGGCCAATGTTAGTTGCACTTGCATGGTCTCCAAGGCCTCATGCTGTGCCACTGACCTGAAGGTGTGGGTATCCATAAGGTAAATGGATACACCCCTTCCTTTTGTATTTCACTCTGGGTTTTGGGGCTGAAGATCCAAGGGATTGTGAGTGTTTTACGTGGAGTATGTCCAACAGCTCTGCATTTGACATAGCTTTGTATGTTAGGCAGAGATCACTTCTGAGTAGGCGATATGCGAGAGAGTACAGCTGGAGCATTTTGAGACGGTCTGTGTATGGCATGTATTTCAGGCTGCTAATGCTCTTTGTGAGGTATTTCTGCAGGCTTTCCAGTTGTTGTAGATGTCTTGTGAGGTACATAGCAAAAGGGGCATTGTACTCGATTATGGCTCTAGTGAGTGATAAGTAGAGGGTAACAATGTCCTCTTCTATTCTGCATGAGACGCCTTTTGTGATGAGGTGTGTCATGTAGAAGGATTTCCTAACTACTGTGGGGATGTGATTATCACAGGTGTGTCCACTGTCCACCTGTGACCCAAGGTCTCTTTTCACACTTTCAGTGTAAAGTATACTACCGCCTATGTTGTAGTTCATGGCTACAGAGTTTATACCAAAGGGGATGACAATGCACTTATTGGTATTGAGCTTGAGGCCATGGCTTTGACACCAAGCATCTGTCTCAGTGAAGCCCTTTCATAGGATGCCCACATCTTTAGTATTTACAATTATGGCTCCTAGTTTGCAGTCATCTGGTAACCTCATTAGCCACAGACCTTCCATGTTAAAGTTTACTTCACGGATGTAGATACAAAACAGGACAGGACCCAGGACTGAACCCTGTGGTACTGCACTCGTCACTGGTCCAAAGTCATACTTGGAGTCTGCTACTTTCACAGTGTGTGCTCTGTCAGTGAGCCAGTTGGCAACCCATCTTGTGACATAGCAATTTATACCTAGTTCAGTGGGTTTATCTATACTTCCAGAATGAGGGATGGTGTTGAAAGCCGTGGCAAGATCTACATAGGCTGTGCGAACCACCTTACTCTTGTCTACGGTTTATCAGGTTTAGGAGACATGATCTATATTTTACAAACCCAGCATGGTTGTGGTCCAGAGTTTGGAGATTACCAATGTCTTTTTGTATAAGTTGTATGATGATACATTCCATGGCCTTACAAAGCAGGCTCATCAGGTTAATGGGGCACTAGTTCCTAGGGTCCATGGTGTCTCCTCCCTTGTGTAGTGGGATAACCATCACTGTGCACCATTCAGTAGGCACAAAGCCTGAGGTGAGGCTATGACTGAACATGGTACGTTGGTGTGGTGCCTGTTCCTTCTGTAGTTTGTGTAGAACACAGCCTGGGAAGTTATCTGGTCCCATGGATGCTGTGATACTGGCTTTAGAGAGTGTTTTTACCTGTGCAGTCGTAATGACAGCAACTTTGCAGTCTTCCATTATAGAGATGTGCTCTTTCATGAGTGAGGGGGGGTAAAGTTAGCACTGATCCTATCTGCCAGGATGTTGGCAATATCAGTTGGGTCTGTATATTTAGTGCCATTGAGCTGTAACTCAGAGCAGATCTGAGTGTTGCCATGACATGGACCTGTCTGTTGGGCAGAGATCTCCTGAGTAGACAATATGCAACAGAGTACAGATTGAGTTAAATTCAGTCTTGTTGCATGGGGCAACTGTTTGAGGCCAATAATCCTCTTGTTGAGGTACTTCAGTGGTCTCTCCAGCTGCTGCAGGTGCCTAGTCAGATTCATCGCAAGTGTGTTGTGGTACTCTCTGATGGGTTTAATGACTAATGAGTAGAGAGAACCTCCTTTGACCTACATGCAAAGTCCTTGGCAGTTTGTGGGAACACATAGCATGATTGTCTGACCACTTTGTGAATGTGTTTCTGGAAGTAGAGATGACTATCCACATGTGTCCATAGATCCCTTATTACCACCTCCATATTTTGGGTGTTGGCACCTATGTGGTATTTGTATGACTGTAGCTCGAGGCCATAATTTTGACACCACATCTGTCTGACTGAGACCCTTTTTAGGGATGTCTCTGTTGTCCCAAACATTGATTGTGACAACTGTTTTGCAGTCATCCACAAACTTTGCTAAACATAGCCCTTGTGTGTTTGACTGTATTTCTGAAGAGTATACACCAGACATGAGGGGTCCCAGGACTGAGCCATGGGGGACAGCAGTTGTTACCAGCTTGAACGGGAGACCACAATTCTTACCTTGTGTGATCTATCTTTGCCCCAGTTGGCAATCCATCAGATGACATACATATTTATGCACAGGTTGTTGATTTTGTGGATATGACATATACCTGTGATGTTGGAAAAGGGCTTTTCAAGGTCTATGTGGGACGTGTGTAGCTCATTTCATTGATGTATGTCCTGGGTGACTGCCATGAAAACAGTCTAGCAGGTTTGGGAACCATGATCTGCCCCTGATCGAACCAAATTTGGTAGGGTTGGGTGTTTGTAGGCTCCCAATAGCTCTGCTTATGATTTCCATCATGATGGACTCCATGGTCTTGCAGATCAGGCTTAATAGGCTTATAAGACAATAGTTCCCATGGTCTGTTGTGCACCAACACTTGTGGAGTGTGCCAAACGTTGCTGTAACACATTCAACAGTTTCATATCCTGTACAGAGGGTGAGGCTCAACAGACTGTTCAGGTGCAGGGTCTGTTTGTTCTGGAGTTCACTTATGACACAGCTAGGGAAACAATGTACTCCCATAGACGCCGTGTTTTCAGGTTTGGAAGGAGCTGTTTACCCATTCTATATGTGATATCTCTGCTTTCACAATCTCTAGGTATGATGATAGGGTCTTTTATCAGTGAGAGGGGGGTATGTATGTATGAGCCTGTCTGACATGATGTTGGCAATGTCAGTCATTTACAGTTTGCATTGACTCAGAATGTATATGAGTGTACATTGCTATTTATGACATAGCGGAAGGAAGCATCATGGTTCTCTATGGACTCCTTCACAGATTATTTTGCCAGAACATGGATTGGATAATGCTTGGAGTGCACATTGTTTATTCATGATACTGATTGCAGGTTTATCGATCTTCTCTGCTTTTTCACTTTTTGTGAACATCTTAAGTTCTTGTGCTACACAGTTTGATTATGACAGGGTTCCAATATATTATATGTGTCTGTTTTCATATAACTGAGTGCACAAGGCAGGATTGGTGAATAGTGACAGGTTCCTGGGGTAAAACATTTGCAACTGCCAGATATGTGTGGCCCACTGTTGTACACAGACATGGCCTAAGTGTGTGAGCATGCCCAGTATGACCTTTCAGTACGTTTCTGAAATTTGCTAAATTTGTTGGTGTGTGAGCACGCCCAGTATGACTTTTCAATATGTTTCTGACTGAAATTTGCTAAATTTGTTTGTGTGAGCATGTCCAGTATGGACATATATACTATATGTGTTTGAAAAATTAAGTTGGTTTCTACTTCAGGGCTCACCTTTGTGTTGCACATCGACAGGAAGCACGCTGTGCCTGCAGGGCTTCCATGAGTCACTTTGCATAGACTTATCAACATTTCTAGATACAGTGGAGACAGCTATTATTTGTACATTTCTACCCGGGGGTCACACCTGATTGTTACTGTGGGTGTACATAGGATGAGGGGTTCACCTGACACTTATACACATTTGCTAGGCCTGCACTGCTATGTCAGGTACTCCATTTCAGTCTGTACTGTTGCCTATCGTACTGGCTGGAGGCATACTACTGTACTACAGATCTTAGCTTCCAATTTCACGTATATTAGTTTGTGACTTCATAGCCTACCCAACCCACATCACACTACCTGGCCTTCTGTTATCTGTATGCATAGGCAATTGTGCTTAAATATGCTAAATAGTGGTAAAATGTGCTTAGCACTGCTTTATATTGCTTAAAATAGGGCAATCATGCCTCAGGTGGTACTGCAGGGCTGCCTATGTCGGATGCACATAGTACACTCCCTATACATGTTTGATAACAGGTAGTGTCAAGTTAGGCATCCCTTTTATTGTATGTGCGAGACAGAGAGAGGTGTCATTTCCAGGCTTCCTACTGAGTCAGTGTATGTGTTATGCATTGCCTCTTTGCCAAGGCCAGAGCATACTGGGCATGCCTCCTTCTGCCTACTGGGGCAGGCTCAGGCTGTTCCTCCTCCGAGTCACGCTGTGCCTGTGCAGGCCTTGGCAATGGTGGGGGGCTGTTTGGCCCTGCTTCATGCTATTCCTGCTGCAGCTGTTTTCACAGGATCATATTGTGTAGCATGGCACATACCATGACAATTTGGGTACATGTAGTTGGTGAGTACTGCAAGGCTCCATCAGATGTGTCCAAGCACCGGAACTGTGACTTGAGCATCCCAAACACACGCTCAGTAATGTTTCTTGTTTGTGCGTGTGCCTCATTATGGAGTTCTTGTTCGGGTGTGTGTGCATTTCTGAAGGGTGTCATCAGCCATGTATCAAGTTCATATCCAGCATCCCCCACTAGGTGACCGGCAGGGATGTCCACATTGGCAAAACTCTGGTACAGCTGCGTCAGATGCCAGATGTGGGAATCGTGATAGCTTCCAGGGCAGCCAGCACGCACATTCATTATTATGCCCTGGGCATCGCACATGACCTGGCAGTTGACGGAGGGGAAGCCCTTGCTCTTGATGCAGACCCTACTCCGCTTACCGGGTGATGCTTTGATGTGTATGTGCATGCAGTCTATTGCACCCACTACCTCAGGGTTTTCTGCTATTTTGTGGAAAAGATGCATATTGCTGGCCAATGCCTCACTGGAATTGGGGAAATATACATGCTCATCGACATGTGTTGACATGGCATCCAGGAACTGGTGCAGTACCCTGGATGCTGATGCCTATGAACCCCCCATCATATCATCAGTTGGTCTCTGGAAGGTACCTGTAGCTAGTATTCAAAGGCCAACACATACCTTTGTATCCACTGGGATGGGTCCCCCTCTGTTGGTTCTGTGTGTGAGGCATGGCCTGCACAGCTCAACAATTTGCTGTAGGAGGTCTCTGTCCACTCTATAGTGCTCCACTATCTCCAGCTCATGTAGCCCCTGGTAGGTTACCCTGGGTCTGTACACTCTTCTCTGTCTCCTCACTGTGGGTTTTTTGAATGCATCATTCATAACATCACCACCCTCAGCACCTTGCACATACTGGTTTATGATAGCAATAGCAGCCCCTAACATTTTGTCTGACTTAAGCTTTTTAAGTTTTCACTCTTTGTGTACTGCAGTGTTGCAGAGTTCTTGGGAAAAAAACAGGGTAGACTGCTGTTTGCAGAGTTTAAATGGCTGGGCTGGGCAGGGCTAGTCAACTGCCTGTATAATTGGCTGATTCTGATATATTTCACCTGGCAGCTCTGCTAGTTTTCCTTGGTTAACTTCCTACTACTTCTTTTGCTTCCTTTTTCCCTTTCTGTTTCCACAAGGGCAGCGCCACACAAACAAGCACAAACACACGCACACGGACGCACATGCGCGCACACGCTGTGTACACATTTGCAAGAAATTTCAGATATATCCATAGCGTACACCTTTGGTTTCTTGTTTTCAGCTAGGACAACTGTAGACATGCCTCTTGCAATCATGAGCAACTCAGGGCAAACACAAGCCACTGTGCTCCAATCAGCTTACAGTCTTTCAGACATACCCCTCATGATTTAACATATCTTCTACTCTACTACTCCCCTACTCCTACACTTACACTCTAGGGACATGGCTCACATACTGGGGAAAATTGGGATTCACTATCCTTATCCTCATTTGCATAGAATTGCCTACTAATGCTTGGTTACATCTCTCGCACTGAGCTTCCCCCCCTTAGCAACCACTACTCAGTGGCCATGTTGTTTTCAGCCTGCCATTCACCTGCATGGAAGAACAAGCTTTTTAGTGAAGATGCCCATTTGTGGCTATTTTTCACTTTTTTTCATTTTATTTAAAGTGCAGCGTTGCTGCGCTATACTTAAACATTGGCGATCGGGAAAAAAAATAGATTTTAAGTATTTACAACATTTGCAAATGCTAATGGCCTTATATTTGGCCATTAGTATGCTTCATCAACTAGATGCATCCTTTATTTGGAGCTGTCATAGCTCCGTTTAGCTATTTGCAGAATGGTACTCCGTTACCAACGGAGTACATTTCTGCAAATAACACTACTCTTACACGAACAGGTTAGTGTTTCCTGGATTGCAAATTTTCCTCATTTGCATAGCTTTCAGCAGCAAATGAGGTAATTTGCATACCATAACACTGTCCATGCAAGTGTAGCTTTAGAAGCTCTCATGTACGCCCCTGCTGGCTATTGCTGAATCGCTCGGCAGACATATTGCCTGTCTGCCGTCTTACACTACTCTTATACTTCGTGCAAGCCTTCGTGAATCCAGCACACAGTTAATATATTAGAGCCTGATGAGTGAATTTAAAAAACTATGTGACATCACTTCCTAACTGGCCCATTTCAATAAGGACCTGATAATCAGCACCTGATATTCAGGTTATCATTAAGGTCAGGGGTACGTCTGCCTGTAGTAAAATTTGTGATTTCAGTTCTCTTACTTCTAATAATAAGTTGATGTTACCAATAAAATTAGAAACATTTCCAAAAACAATAAACTTGGAATTAGTAAAACCTAAACAATGTAGACTGTGCATTGATAAAATGTCTATGTATAATAGCTGAGCAATGTTCCCTAATCCGATCCTGAAGACATCTTCTAGTTTTACCAACATAATGTGCTCCACAACTTGCTACTAGAACAGTTGTAAAATTCCCTAACTTTAATGTTTACAACAGGACTATTAAGGGTTAATTCCTTGCATGTATTCATGTACCCACACCAATTGTAATGACCACACATATATACCAAAAACTTTGAATCTAACTGAGTCTTTCTGTGTAGACTCATTTTCGATCTGTCCTGGGTTTTCCTAGTAATTTCTAACTTCTGGTCTTTTATAAGAAGTTTGCTCCATAGTCAGGCCATGACTCACAGGTATGCTAGTCAAGTGATGAAGGGTGGGTCTTGTTTGCATGTGATTTTAGTAGGTATCTGTGAAATGACACATAGGAGAGAGGTAGGTGGGCAGACAGAAAAAAAAAAAACAAAAGACTTTAATGATTTGAGAAATAGAAGTATCTAAGGTCAAAGTTTCAGATCAGTGTTTTAAGATTAGCAATGTTGCAAAAGTATATATAGTAAATATAATGTAGCCTTACATTTTACAATGTTTCATTTTTTCCTGAATTTCTAATACACACATTTTATCACTCTCCAATTTAAGATCTAAAGTAATATAATTTTAAACATCCTGTTGTTGAATTTTAAACAGTGTGTGAGCAATTTACTAGTAGAACAGAATCTGTCATTCTTCATAATATGAAACCTGAGAGATGAAAATCTGAAAATGTGGGCTATGAGTATTGAAACTTTTGAAATGTTTGTGTTTGTTGTGATGGGATTCTAAAGAAATGAAAAACTAATATTTTAGTATCTGTCAAAATGCAGAGCTATTGTAACTTTATCTTTAAATATTCCAGCTATATTTTATACAGGTCCAGCTCACCCAGTATGGGAATATCACATAAATTGTCTAATGTTTAAGCAACAAAACATACTTATTTTTGCTTTGTTGATTTTCATCAGTGAATTGATAAACAGAAGTAAAAGCTACCTGTATGACTTCTACAGAAGTTCATAGGTAAATAGAAATTACTAGGCTATTGGCCCTAGGGCCTTTATAAGCCTAGCCATGTTATACCATTGTTTTCTTATTGACCAAAAATAATTATTCAATTTAGTGGTCAGACCAACAGCCATAGCAAGGGCAGTGTGCAATGAATAAATTAATATGGTTTTAAATGACGCTTTATATATTGTCACTTACATGGGTTATATGATAATTCAAAAGTTCCAAAATGATTTCAATATGTTTGAAATGTAAATAACTGTCATGCCAGTTTTAAGAAATGTTTTTGTATACTGAATCAGTTCATTAATTGGATAATGAATTTACAGCTTGATTAATTAATTGTTTGATTGTTTTATTAGTTAGAACACTTTTAGTATATATACAACATCTGTATAATGTAGTTTTTATGGATCTGAAGAAGCGTGCTTTATGTACGCGAAAGCGCTTGTCCTTGACCATTAAATATTTTTACCAATCGTGGTGGTCTGTCTCCAGTGTTTCAACATTCTATTTTGTACTTCGTTTTCTTTGGAGTGGACCTTTAGGAATCAGTGTTACTGTGTCTTCATCATTTGTGCTGCTTGGCCTTGTCTTGCTGCTTCCACACGATGGATATTGCTGCAGTTGCACTTGGTTATGTACCGGAGAGACCAGACCTGAAGAGGAGATGGAATCTACTTATGGAGAACAAAGACAACCCTTTTTTGGCTATGGAACTTTCAGCGACAGGTATTTCAAATGCCAACACAAATACTGACACTATACATGAATTTAATGTTGTGCTCAAAGACTTAGAAAACACCTTATACAAGTTACAGAGATTTGTATGGCAGAGGCGGCATCTAGAAGCCTGCCTACATTTTAAAGTAGAGCCAAGAGGAATGAGAGTCTTCTGTATGCCATCATATGGCAATAGCCACCCTGACCTATTAAAAAGGTGGCAACAACTAAATCTAGACTTGAGCTACAATCACATGAAGTTATTGATTGAATACTTCACTCCGATGTTGAATGAATTGAGTAGCAAGGTGGAAACCTTGTACAATGACATTACTATCAAATTTAAAGGGGATATATTTGAGCAACGGCTAGACAATGTACTACACCAGACATCCTCCTATGGAGAGAGGTTACAACAAATAAAATTGCGCAAGTTACAAAGAGACTATCATGATTTTACGAATAGCCAAGTTTTTGTCTGGCCCAGATATCGAGATAATAGAAACACCAACTCAACTTCTCCATCTATGGATTCAGTAACACATAATGATACATCAGACCCACAGAGCATTCCCCCTTTAAGAACAACAGTTGCACTAGTGAATGCTCCTATGTCACACACAGGAACTGTAGCCTTCTCCACGCAGGAAGCAGACAACACACCGCCGCCGAACCAGTTGGCTTTACAACATTCCACATTACAGAATCTGGGTGCTAAACCCACAATAGCTCAAAGTAATATTGAGCGTTTTTTACCCATTCCAGTTTACAATCAAGGCATATTGAGAGGCAGGTCGAACAGCCGAGGAAGGTCCAAGAGGAAGTACTCAGGCGAGCAACAGGACCGCAGAGGTCGGATGAGGGATGGAGCGACCTAATTGTCAACCTATCTGACCATGAGTTATCAGAATCTGACAAGAACTTGTTGAATCGAGGACTTACATATATACCTGCACAGGTCAGTAACATTGCTGAAGTGCTAATAGATTTAAGACTTTTTATTCGCGCCATGTCTTTAAAAATGTTCTTCAACAAGAAAAACAGAATGAACAGTGAGACTAGTAACACAGACACTGTAAATTTTAAAAGAAAGAGTGTTTTTACGCCAGCGCCTCCACCTGTGGCAGAATGTTATCTGAAAGCTTGTGAAAGTGATCTGTATAAATATTATTATGAATATAAGCATACTTCAATGTTTTTTAACATGTACACAAGAGAATGGGATAATATTTATTCCTTGAAACGAGCCAGTAATCTTATGATAAAACCAGCTGATAAAGGAGGGGGCATTGTGTTACTAAATACTGATATGTACATTAATAGTATGTTAGAGTTACTAAGTGAAGCAGAAACATACAAACTAATTGATAAAGCTGATCTTGATAAAATTATTTACACAGTACACCAAGAGCTATATGATTTTGTAATAGGTCGACATATAGATTATGATTTGTATTTGTACTTCTTTATAGAAAAACCGAAAGTACCTTATATCAAAGGCCTGCCTAAAATACTCAAGAATATAATGCCACCTCCTATGAGACCCATAGTAGTAGGTAATAGCTGGGTCACTGAAACACTATCAGTTTATCTAGAAAAGAAACTCAGACCTCTAGTCACTGAAGTTCGCTCTATTTTAAAAGACACATATCAGCTATTGAATTCTCTAGATGGTTTCACCAATGGTCTAACTGAAGAATGTATTTTGGTCACATTAGACGTGAAGAATTTATTTACTTCAATACCTAATACTTTTGGCCTGGGAGCCTTGAGATCCATCATAAACAGCAGCCATAAATTCACGACTAGTGAAGAGACTCTATTATGTGCAATTTTAGAGTTAGTATTAACCAACAATGTCTTCATGTTTAAAGATAAGATATATTTACAACAGTGGGGGGTACCTATGGGAACCCCCTGCACAAATACCTATGCTAATTTGGTGATGTATTACTGGGAAAAGACTCATCTCTTCAATAATGACAACTTCAAGAAAATAAGTCTCTATAAAAGATTTGTAGATGATGTACTGTTATTTTGGAATGGCACCTTAGATGAACTTCTCACTTTTATTCAGTATTTAGAGTCGACCACCATGTTCTTGAAGTTTACTGTCAACTACTCACACCATAGCATAGATTTTTTAGACATTACAATCACCAAAGACAAACAACATGCTATCAATACCACCATTTTCAGAAAAGAATGTTGGAAAAATACATTACTCCACTACAACAGTATGCACCCTAGATTCATTTTTGACAACATAGTGAAAAGTCAGTTCACTAGGGTTAAGAAATTACGTAAAACAGTGAATGAATTATATACACAAGGTGAATTTTTGGAAAACTGTTTTATTAACAGAGGATATAATCCAGAAAAGGTACGTTGCATTAAAGAAAAATACATTCCTATGGAAGTTATGACGAGTTTAGACACCAACACTTCCAAACAATATGGTTACACTAAGAAAGTCTTTGATAACTCTAAAGTGAAAGTTAACATTAGATACACTAGTGATAACAAACACATTAGAAACATAATAACTAGAAATTGGCATATTCTCATGACTGATGCAGAGATAGCAGATATAGTAGGCTCCACACCTTCCTTCATCTATCGGAACAGCAAGAATCTAAATAGGTTGTTGTGTGTTGAACAGTTAAGTGAAACCAAGAGAGCCAGATCTAATATAGACAAAAGATTAGGCACATTTCCTTGTGCTAAATGTAATACGTGTGCAATGATTACTACTAGTCAACTTTTTGAGCATCCCACACTAGCTTTCAAATTTGAACCCCACTTTTTTGCAACTTGTGAAGACAGGAATCTGATATACTTGGCGGATTGCCAAGCCTGCAGAGCTTTTTACATAGGCATGACAACTAGAAGCCTAAAAGAGAGAATACAAGAACATGTTTATGACATAAAGAAATGTGAGACAAAAAATGCGTTAGCAAAACATGTCATGAATAATTCAGGACACACTTTCGCCTTTAGAGTTTTACAAATGATCACACCATGCAAAAGGTTGGGAGATACAGTTAATGATTTGGAGAACAAGGAGCTATGTTGGATTCTCAAATTGAAGGCCCAATACCCTCCAGGTTTGAACCAATATGTGAGTGTAAGAGCCCCGTTGAAAGGACGCAGTGTTAAATGAGTATATCATATACAAGTTTAACTAGACATGTTCTTTCATTTTTACACACTAGAGCTTCAGGAGTAAACATACATTTTAGTTAGCAATATAGTCCCCAGTTTAAAATGAAGCTATTAATAGCAGTTCGTTCAACAGCAGTGTCTTGAATTCACACATTTTTCCTTTTAATACATATATTTCAAAAATTACTATTGTTATTTCATATTTTTCATTATTATTAATCTTCATCAAATATTTACAATATTTATAATATAATATGTATAATATTCAGAATATTTACAATATATATTTATATTCTATATATTATTTTACAACACACTATACATATATTAAATAGTTTTTATCCTTACAGATATATTTTGGATTTTTAACTGATAAGTAAATAGGATTAATGTATCTTTGTTTTTCAGCACTGCATAAATAAGCATGCTTTATTAACCAAGAGATTAGTGTTTTTATATACATTTTTTCATTTTTATATACATTTTTTCATTTTGATAGATGGTTACACAACACTACCTCTTTTAGATATCTATAAGTTATTTATAAGTTGTTTAGTATGATTATGCATGTAGATATTGAGGTAGAATACATAGGTTTTAATATAATAAATTAAACGTGTTTGAATTCATTTTTATTAAGTAACTTTGTTCACTTGAGACACATTGTTCACTCGAGTTTCTTTTGATTCATTCCAGAGGTGAAATAATAATTCAATTTAGTGGTCAGACCAACAGCCATAGCAAGGGCAGTGTGCAATGAATAAATTAATATGGTTTTAAATGACGCTTTATATATTGTCACTTACATGGGTTATATGATGCTTCAAAAGTTCCAAAATGATTTCAATACGTTTGAAATGTAAATAACTGTCATGCCAGTTTTAAGAAATGTTTTTGTATACTGAATCAGTTCATTAATTGGATAATGAATTTACAGCTTGATTATTTAATCGTTTGATTGTTTTATTAGTTAGAACACTTTTAGTATATATACATCTGTGTAATGTAGTTTTTATGGATCTGAAGAAGCGTGCTTTATGTACGGGAAAGCACTTGTCCTTGACCATTAAATATTTTTACCAATCGTGGTGGTCTGTCTCCAGTGTTTCAACATTCTACAGTTGTAAAATTCCCTAACTTCAATGTTTACAACAGGACTATTAAGGATTAATTCCTTGCATGTATTCATGTACCCACACCAATTGTAATGACCACACATATATAGCAAAAACTTTGAATCTAACTGAGTCTTTCTGTGTAGACTCATTTTCGATCTGTCCTGGGTTTTCCTAGTAATTTGTAACTTCTGGTCTTTTATAAGAAGTTTGCTCCATAGTCAGTCCGTGACTCACAGGTATGCTAGTCAAGTGATGAAGGGTGGGTCTTGTTTGCATGTGATTTTAGTAGGTATCTGTGAAATGACACATAGGAGAGAGGTAGGTGGGCAGACAGAAAAAAAAACAAAAGACTTTCATGATTTGAGAAATAGAAGTATTTAAGGTCAAAGTTTCAGATCAGTATTTTAGGATTAGCAATGTTGCAAAAGTATATATAGTAAATAAAATGTAGCCTTACATTTTACAATGTTTCATTTTTTCCTGAATTTCTAATACACACATTTTATCACTCTCCAATTTAAGATCTAAAGTAATATAATTTTAAACATCCTGTTGTTGAATTTTAAACAGTGTGTGAGCAATTTACTAGTAGAACAGAATCTGTCATTCTTCATAATATGAAACCTGAGAGATGAAAATCTGAAAATGTGGGCTATGAGTATTGAAACTTTGAAATGTTTGTGTTTGTTGTGATGGGATTCTAAAGAAATGAAAACTAATATTTTAGTATCTGTCAAAATGTAGAGCTATTGTAACTTTATCTTTAAATATTCCAGCTATATTTTATACAGGTCCAGCTCACCCAGTATGGGAATATCACATAAATTGTCTAATGTTTATGCAACAAAACATACTTATTTTTTCTTTGTTGATTTTCATCAGTGAATTGATAAACAGAAGTAAAAGCTACCTGTATGACTTCTACAGAAGTTCATAGGTAAATAGGAATTACTAGGCTATTGGCCCTAGGGCCTTTATAAGCCTAGCCATGTTATACCATTGTTCTCTTATTGACCAAAAATAATTATTCAATTTAGTGGTCAGACCAACAGCCATAGCAAGGGTAGTGTGCAATGAATAAATATGGTTTTAAATGACGCTTTATATATTGTCACTTACATGGGTTATATGATGCTTCAAAAGTTCCTAAATGATTTTAATATGTTTGAAATGCATTTAACTGTTATACCAGTTTTAAGAAAAGTCTTGTATACTGAATCAGTTCATTAATTGGATAATGCATTTATAGCTTGATTAATTGCTTGATTGTTTTATTAGTTAGAACTTTTTAGTATATATACGACATCTGTAGCATGTGGTTTTTATGGATCTGAAGAAGCGTGCTTCATGTATGCGAAAGCGCTTGTCCTTGATCATTAAACATTTTTAACCAATCGTGGTGGTCTGTCTCCAGTGTTTCAACATTCTATTTTGTACTTCGTTTTTTGGAGTGGACCTTCAGGAATCAGCGTTACTGTGTTTTCATCATTTGTGCTGCTTGGCCTTGTCTTGCTGCTTCCACACGATGGATATTGCTGCAGTTGCGCTTGGTTATGTACCGGAGAGACCAGACCTGAAGAGGAGATGGAATCTACTTATGCAGAACAAAGACAACCCTTTTTTGGCTATGGAACTTTCAGCGACAGGTATTTCAAATGCCAACACCAATACTGACACTATACATGAATTTAATGTTGTGCTCAAAGACTTAGAAAACACCTTATACAAGTTACAGAGATTTGTATGGCAGAGGCGGCATCTAGAAGCCTGCCTACATTTTAAAGTAGAGCCAAGAGGAATGAGAGTCCTCTGTATGCCATCATATGGCAATAGCCACCCTGACCTATTAAAAAGGTGGCAACAACTAAATCTAGACTTGAGCTACAATCACATGAAGTTATTGATTGAATACTTCACTCCGATGTTGAATGAATTGAGTAGCAAGGTGGAAACCTTGTACAATGACATTACTATCAAATTTAAAGGGGATATATTTGAGCAACGGCTAGACAATGTACTACACCAGACATCCTCCTATGGAGAGAGGTTACAACAAATAAAATTGCGCAAGTTACAAAGAGACTATCATGATTTTACGAATAGCCAAGTTTTTGTCTGGCCCAGATATCGAGATAATAGAAACACCAACTCAACTTCTCCTTCTATGGATTCAGTAACACGCAATGATACATCAGACCCACAGAGCATTCCCCCTTTAAGAACAACAGTTGCACTAGAGAATGCTCCTATGTCACACACAGGAACTGTAGCCTTCTCCACGCAGGAAGCAGACAACACATCGCCGCCGAACCAGTTGGCTTTACAACGTTCCACATTACAGAATCTGGGTGCTAAACCCACAATAGCTCAAAGTAATATTGAGCGTTTTTTACCCATTCCAGTTTACAATCAAGGCATATTGAGAGGCAGGTTGAACAGCCGAGGAAGGTCCAAGAGGAAGTACTCAGGCGAGCAACAGGACCGCAGAGGTCGGATGAGGGATGGAGCGACCTAATTGTCAACCTATCTGACCATGAGTTATCAGAATCTGACAAGAACTTGTTGAATCGAGGACTTACATATATACCTGCACAGGTCAGTAACATTACTGAAGTGCTAATAGATTTAAGACTTTTTATTCGCGCCATGTCTTTAAAAATGTTCTTCAACAAGAAAAACAGAATGAACAGTGAGACTAGTAACACAGACACTGTAAATTTTAAAAGAAAGAGTGTTTTTACGCCAGCGCCTCCACCTGTGGCAGAATGTTATCTGAAAGCTTGTGAAAGTGATCTGTATAAATATTATTATGAATATAAGCATACTTCAATGTTTTTTAACATGTACACAAGAGAATGGGATAATATTTATTCCTTGAAACGAGCCAGTAATCTTATGATAAAAACCAGCTGATAAAGGAGGGGGCATTGTGTTACTAAATACTGATATGTACATTAATAGTATGTTAGAGTTACTAAGTGAAGCAGAAACATACAAACTAATTGATAAAGCTGATCTTGATAAAATTATTTACACAGTACACCAAGAGCTATATGATTTTGTAATGGGTAGACATATAGATTATGATTTGTATTTGTACTTCTTTATAGAAAAACCGAAAGTACCTTATATCAAAGGCCTGCCTAAAATACTCAAGAATATAATGCCACCTCCTATGAGACCCATAGTAGTAGGTAATAGCTGGGTCACTGAAACACTATCAGTTTATCTAGAAAAGAAACTCAGACCTCTAGTCACTGAAGTTAGCTCTATTTTAAAAGACACATATCAGCTATTGAATTCTCTAGATGGTTTCACCAATGGTCTAACTGAAGAATGTATTTTGGTCACATTAGACGTGAAGAATTTATTTACTTCAATACCTAACACTTTTGGCCTGGGAGCCTTGAGATCCATCATAAACAGCAGCCATAAATTCACGACTAGTGAAGAGACCCTATTATGTGCAATTTTAGAGTTAGTATTAACCAACAATGTCTTCATGTTTAAAGATAAGATATATTTACAACAGTGGGGGGTAGCTATGGGAACCCCCTGCACAAATACCTATGCTAATTTGGTGATGTATTACTGGGAAAAGACTCATCTCTTCAATAATGACAACTTCAAGAAAATAAGTCTCTATAAAAGATTTGTAGATGATGTACTGTTATTTTGGAATGGCACCTTAGATGAACTTCTCACTTTTATTCAGTATTTAGAGTCGACCACCATGTTCTTGAAGTTTACTGTCAACTACTCACACCATAGCATAGATTTTTTAGACATTACAATCACCAAAGACAAACGACATGCTATCAATACCACCATTTTCAGAAAAGAATGTTGGAAAAATACATTACTCCACTACAACAGTATGCACCCTAGATTCATTTTTGACAACATAGTGAAAAGTCAGTTCATTAGGGTTAAGAAATTACGTAAAACAGTGAATGAATTATATACACGAGGTGAATTTTTGTAAAACTGTTTTATTAACAGAGGATATAATCCAGAAAAGGTACGTTGCATTAAAGAAAAATACATTCCTATGGAAGTTATGACGAGTTTAGACACCAACACTTCCAAACAATATGGCTACACTAAGAAAGTCTTTGATAAATCTAAAGTGAAAGTTAACATTAGATACACTAGTAATAACAAACACATTAGAAACATAATAACTAGAAATTGGCATATTCTCATGACTGATGCAGAGATAGCAGATATAGTAGGCTCCACACCTTCCTTCATATATAGGAACAGCAAGAATCTAAATAGGTTGTTGTGTGTTGAACAGTTAAGTGAAACCAAAAGAGCCAGATCTAATATAGACAAAAGATTAGGCACATTTCCTTGTGCTAAATGTAATATGTGTGCAATGATTACTACTAGTCAACTTTTTGAGCATCCCACACTAGCTTTCAAATTTGAACCCCACTTTTTTGCAACTTGTGAAGACAGGAATCTGATATACTTGGCGGATTGCCAAGCCTGCAGAGCTTTTTACATAGGCATGACAACTAGAAGCCTAAAAGAGAGAATACAAGAACATGTTTATGACATAAAGAAATGTGAGACAAAAAATGCGTTAGCAAAACATGTCATGAATAATTCAGGACACAGTTTCGCCTTTAGAGTTTTACAAATGATCACACCATGCAAAAGGTTGGGAGATACAGTTAATGATTTGGAGAACAAGGAGCTATGTTGGATTCTCAAAGTGAAGGCCCAATACCCTCCAGGTTTGAACCAATATGTGAGTGTAAGAGCCCCGTTGAAAGGACGCAGTGTTAAATGAGTATATCATATACAAGTTTAACTAGACATGTTCTTTCATTTTTACACACTAGAGCTTCAGGAATAAACATACATTTTAGTTAGCAATATAGTCCCCAGTTTAAAATGAAGTTATTAATAGCAGTTCGTTCAACAGCAGTGTCTTGAATTCACACATTTTTCCTTTTAATACATATATTTTAAAAATTACTATTGTTATTATTTCATATTTTTCATTATTATTAATCTTCATCAAATATTTACAATATTTATAATATAATATGTATAATATTCAGAATATTTACAATATATATATTTATATTCTATATATTATTTTACAACACACTATACATATATTAAATAGTTTTTATCCTTACAGATATATTTTGGATTTTTGACTTGACACTTGAGACACATTGTTCACTCGAGTTTCTTTTGATTCATTCCAGAGGTGAAATAATTATTCAATTTAGTGGTCAGACCAACAGCCATAGCAAGGGCAGTGTGCAATGAATAAATTAATATGGTTTTAAATGACGCTTTATATATTGTCACTTACATGGGTTATATGATGCTTCAAAAGTTCCAAAATTATTTCAATATGTTTGAAATGTAAATAACTGTCATGCCAGTTTTAAGAAATGTTTTTGTATACTGAATCAGTTCATTAATTGGATAATGAATTTACAGCTTGATTAATTAATCGTTTGATTGTTTTATTAGTTAGAACACTTTTAGTATATATACATCTGTATAATGTAGTTTTTATGGATCTGAAGAAGCGTGCTTTATGTTCGCGAAAGCGCTTGTCCTTGACCATTAAATATTTTTACCAATCGTGGTGGTCTGTCTCCAGTGTTTCAACATTCTACAGTTGTAAAATTCCCTAACTTTAATGTTTACAACAGGACTATTAAGGATTAATTCCTTGCATGTATTCATGTACCCACACCAATTGTAATGACCACACATATATGCCAAAAACTTTGAATCTAACTGAGTCTTTCTGTGTAGACTCATTTTCGATCTGTCCTGGGTTTTCCTAGTAATTTCTAACTTCTGGTCTTTTATAAGAAGTTTGCTCCATAGTCAGTCCGTGACTCACAGGTATGCTAGTCAAGTGATGAAGGGTGGGTCTTGTTTGCATGTGATTTTAGTAGGTATCTGTGAAATGACACATAGGAGAGAGGTAGGTGGGCAGACAGAAAAAAAAAACAAAAGACTTTCATGATTTGAGAAATAGAAGTATCTAAGGTCAAAGTTTCAGATCAGTATTTTAGGATTAGCAATGTTGCAAAAGTATATATAGTAAATAAAATGTAGCCTTACATTTTACAATGTTTCATTTTTTCATGAATTTCTAATACACACATTTTATCACTCTCCAATTTAAGATCTAAAGTAATATAATTTTAAACATCCTGTTGTTGAATTTTAAACAGTGTGTGAGCAATTTACTAGTAGAACAGAATCTGTCATTCTTCATAGTATGAAACCTGAGAGATGAAAATCTGAAAATGTGGGCTATGAGTATTGAAACTTTGAAATGTTTGTGTTTGTTGTGATGGGATTCTAAAGAAATGAAAAACTAATATTTTAGTATCTGTCAAAATGTAGAGCTATTGTAACTTTATCTTTAAATATTCCAGCTATATTTTATACAGGTCCAGCTCACCCAGTATGGGAATATCACATAAATTGTCTAATGTTTAAGCAACAAAACATACTTATTTTTTCTTTGTTGATTTTCATCAGTGAATTGATAAACAGAAGTAAAAGCTACCTGTATGACTTCTACAGAAGTTCATAGGTAAATAGGAATTACTAGGCTATTGGCCCTAGGGCCTTTATAAGCCTAGCCATGTTATACCATTGTTCTCTTATTGACCAATTTGTATGGTCTATATTTGCAGTGGAAGTCTATAATCAGCACCAACTGCCCTTATCCAAAAGGGACATAAGTGACACCCCTGGGGTAAATTTATGGTCTCCCATCCAGTTGTCTAAGTTACACTTAAATAAGGTCATTCAGGAGCTCTGTTTTCGTGAACTGGCAGTTTGTTTTAGAGGAGTGTCAGTCTCTGGGAGACATATCTGTCTCTTAAGCATGTCCTGTTAATGTTGTAGGCTAGGTTAAGATCCCTAGACTGAATGAATCTTGTCCCATTTGACTTGTGGATGTGCAGCATTCCTATTAGGGCAGGGTCCGAGACTGCTCTGTAGGCCAGGCACAAGTCACCTCTAAGCAGCCTATAAGATACAGAGGCCAGTGACAGCACCTTCAGTCTCCTCATGTAGGTCATATGTTATGAGCTAAGGGGAGTAATGTTAATATTGTAATTTGTAGGGATTTCCCATTTGCAGAAAGGGATGATACTGCATTTCTTTTGCATTTAGTTTAAGCCTTTGACTTTGGCACCAGTCATTTGCCTGTATAAATTTAATAGAATCTCAGATACTGTTTTGTGTCATGAACATTTTCTTCAGACTTAAACCAAATAAAAAGGACCTGTCCATTTTATAACATTTATAAGGAAATCACCTGTTCAGCAAGAATTTGCAAAAGAAATATAACATTAGCTCAGAATCTTACATAATTTTCTGAATCATTTCTTCTCACTTGTAAATGTTCAATTATTCTCTCTCTCTTTTAACAGTTTCATACTATACATAATTATTTTTCAAAATGAAGTAAACATTTAGAGGAAGAACAAAAAATATTATATTATGTAAGTTAAATTACAGAGCTCTGTAAAGATGTCAGAAGAAAGAATATTAATTACCAAGACATTTCACAGATATGTCAATGTTCAGGCCAGTTATAATTTGAATTATTTGTTACAGAAATGTTAAACATGAACATTAAAAAGAAATATGAACTGACTGGAATTTTCTATTCAAAGATTTATTTTGTAAGTTATGTAAGAACAAGAGGGGAAAAAAGTATATTATGCATCAACAAACTCCCTGAAGGATAACTCAAATAAACTACTACTATTACTACTACATATAAGTTTTGTGTGTGTGTGTGTGTGTGTGTGTGTGTGTGTGTGTGTGTGTGTGTGTGTGTGTGTGTGTGTGTGTGTGCGCGTGTGTGTGTGTGTGCAAGGCTAATACTTTAAGTAGAATTTGAACGCATAACTTCCTAGTTATCAGTCTGTAAGAAAAACAGCTCTTCTTTTGAAGTTCTGTCTATCCTACTTACTCATGTGATTCAAATATAAAACGACGTGAGAAGAAGGGATGTGCAAATACATATTTTATCTATTTACATTTTAACTGCTTTTTACCAAGTAAGCAGGGTTACTCCAGACCATTTGTTCACCTGCAGCAAATGGGAATTATGAAGAATTAACTGTGTAAACATCTTTCTTTCCTCAACGCAATACAAAAAAGTAGTCAGTCAAGAAGGTAGAAAGGAGACACTGCATCTAGAAAGCATGGGAACAAACTCTCAAATAGGTTGCCATAGTAGAACTATTTTATGGAAGCATGGCTCTTCATCAAGGCCAAAAAGCACAGGAGTAAAAAAAAGTGCATGCAATAATTATCAACTAAATCCATTCTCTCAGGATTACCATTCCAGCCATTCAGCTATTGAAGCATGTAGCCCTAACCACTGATCAGGACCTATTGTTAAAAAAAAAACAACTAAATAAATAAATAAAATAAATTTCTATCTGATTCTGCAGTTTATCTGAGTCCTTGAGTTCTGGGAGTTTTCTGATTCATTGTCTTTCTCTTCTCTCACTTTGTCTGATTACTTACTTATATTATGGGTCTATATATCAGCTCATTAACTTGCTAAGAAATAGTGAAACTATAAATAAATCAGTGTTTAGTTGAACTGTTGTCCCCTTTGTCTCTATATATTTTTCTTACAAGATTTGTGAAGATTGGAGTGGGGATTATGATCTCTTAGTGCAAAACTGCATTTTATTTGTTATGCAAAGCCTTTGCATAACTATTCACATATAGGAACACATGCTGTTTAACATAAAGTTATTATTTTTTTTACATTTTTAACTATAAATGCAGCTTTTAGCACCAAACAAAAAGAATTTTCAACTGATCCGAAGAAGTGCAAGTAAAAAGGCTAAAGTAAAGCAAATAAATCATACCTGTAACTTCTCCAAGGAAAAACAGTTATTCTTCAAGTTCTTTGGTACAGCAGTACAAAACTATGCTTGCTATGGGGGCCTTCCAGAGACAGACTGGGGGCATGCTGGGGATCTCACAGGCTTCCGCCTTGAGGATACTGCAGCAGTTCCTGGATGTAATCTTGGCAAGTGTGGATCAGTAAATCTATTTCCCAGAGTGACTTCAGGACCAAGCCAGGACTATGCATGCCTTTTATGGAACTGATACATTTCAAGGAGGTACTTAGTGCAACAGATTGCACCCATGTTGCAATTAGGGTCCCTCCTGGTCCATAAGAGAGCAGTACTGCAATAGGAAGGGCTACCATTCCATCAAATGCCAGTTAGTGTGTGATGCATGGGAGTGCATCACCAACATCTCTGCCCAGCATCTTGGCAGTGCACATGTTTCTTCCAACATGCCAGGATGCCCAGTAGTCATCTTGTTGGTAAGTGCTAAAGTATTTTAATATGTTATTTAAGTAGTTATTTATGTTAAATTGTATTGCTGTAATGTTTCTTTTCTTGTTTTGTCTCCCTACCCCTTTTTCTCTCTCTCTCATTGTTTTTTTAGGTGATGCTGCATAGCCACTGGAGCCATGGTTAATGACTCCAGTAAGAAATCCACCCGCATTGTCATTGGGAGGGTCTTTGATCTCCTGAAGAGCCATTTCAGGTGCCTGAAGGAGTCGAGGGTGCCCATCCGTATGACCCAACTACTGCATGCTAGATATTTGCTGCCACTTGCATTCTGCATAATATGATCATGCACTGATCTGGTGGTGAAGTGACCCATGCTGTCATTGCATCTCCCAGTTCTAATCTGAATATGTCTAATTATGACAATTCAGTACCAGTAGTAAAGGAGCCCCATAATGGCAGGCTCATATGCAGCATGCAGATGCGCAGGTAAAGAGACAGCATCTAGTCCACAACTATGGACCATGACATTCGGGTTAGTATTACCTCTACTGTAAGAAACATATAGAGTATCACTCATGCATGCAGTGATATCGTGGGTTATGCTGAGTGGAACATGGTCTGCTGTCACAGTTTATCTGACATTTTCCTTGACCTTACCTTTTTTATCATTAGTTTACATTTGAATAATACTCATGTTGTTGACATGCTTGACTGCTCACTGATTCCTATTCAGTGACGTTCAAAGGCATCAGTCAAAAAATAACTCACAATTTTAGTTTCTGTAATGAATAATTTCCATGCTAATGATTAGTTAACTATGCAATAATATGGAATACTAACAACAACAAAATACTTCATGAGGTAATGCACTGCAATCCTTTCATTTACATATACCATTTCTTCTCACTTTATTCTGTTGTACTGCACATCAGATTACTTTTATAGTCTCATATAAAATAATTTCTGACTTTAGAAGCTGTCATCATTTGTGTAGTAGGGAGATTGTAGTGGCGGAAATAAAGTTTACACAGCAGGATGCTCCTTTTTAATGTGTCATTTCCTTATGACATATTTTTCTAAAAATGTGTGTTCATTAATATTTTGATATTTTAGGTGACTGCCACCTGAAGGAATCATGTCATAATCCATGTAGCACTATTTTTTGTCAAATGTTCATGGTATACCTAGTAGTTATACAAGGATGAAATGAATGAATATATATATATATATATATATATATATATATATATATATATATATATATATATATGGATCTAGGACTATTGCACAAAATCAAGTTTTCACTAAACGTAAATGACTGAACACACTTTAGCAAAAGTGCTTTTCACCGAAAAAACACTTTCACTAAAGTGTACAAAAAAAAAAAAAAAATTAAAAAACAACAAAATTAAAAGAAAAACACAGTACACATATTTGCACAGGAGGGCAAGTCTCCCTGAACCCCTCACAGCCACCCGAAAAAACACTTTCACTAAAGTGTGCAAACAAAATTAAAAAACAACAAAATTAAAAAAAAACAACATAGTACTCATGTTTACACAGGTGGGCAAGCCCCCCTGCACCCCCCACATACACCCTGCTTTTATATTCTCACTTCGAGATCACACTACAGTGGGGATATTCCCTTATCTCCATTGTGCTACAATATCAGCAACAGCCATTTCCCACATTTTTATCTTTTTTTTTAGCACACTGTCACGAAAGTGGTTTTTCGGTGAAACGCACTTTTGCAAAAGTGTGCTCGGCAGTTTCACTTTTGGTGAAATGGTCATTCGATAAATGGTATGGATCCTATATACATATATATATATATATATATATATATATATATATATATATATATATATATATAAACTTCCCCAGCTCCCATTCCAACTTAACAGAAAGCAGTGTCAATTAATCTAATTCACAATATTCTAAGATTAAGAGTCATACACATCTCCTGTTGATAGGCCAGATGATGGTGCAACTGATCTGCAGGAGGGACTACCATAAGAACTGTAAGGTGAGTTAGTCCAATGTGGTAGGTGATTCTTCTGTCACTGACGTGACACTGCTGCATGACCATGATCTTGACCTGGAACGTGAGGTTCTGCTAAGTGCAGATGACCATTGACATGGCCTGTGTGAAATGTGTTGTGATTCTTCACTGTGACTACTGACATTACTGTCATGAGAAGCAGCAGTATACCTTGGGATCTTCTTCATGAATCTGGACAGTACCCTGTTCTTTGTCTCTTGTAAGACTGAGTCCAGCTTAATAGTGGTATGTTGTAACTAGTGTACAAAAGGAGGAGGCAACTAATGCTTGGTGTCACACCATACTACATGTCAGTGTGACCATGGCATTATCCCTGCTCTCTGGCATTTCATAGTAGCACTGGAAATCATCATGCATAGCCTGGAGGACTCTGACCATTTCCAGCTGACTCTCTGTGGCAGTGCTCTGAGCCCTAACAATGTCACTGTACATTTCTTGTTGGGCAACCAATGCCTTATGTGTCTCCTGGGGTAGTTCTAAGTAATTCTTGTCCCTGGCTCATTTTTTTAAAGGTGTCACTGTGGACACTGCAGCCTCTGAATGTCTGCTACCATCTGCAAAGTGTTCTTCTGGATGTGGCAATACTAGTGTAGATGTGCAGGGGCATTCCTTTGTTAAAGCAGTGAATGTTATGTCGAGCTGAGCTTGACTTTAACTTGCACTGTCACTTTCAGCAGAGTTATTAACACATTGTGAGGTGCGAGATCCTGCCATTAAAATCTGATACTGCCTGCTACTTTCATCATGTTGCCTAATAAATATAACTATGTTATCATCAGCAGCAGAAGTAGCAGCACCCAATCTGTTGCTGACATTGTCCACATTTAATGGTGTAGCTGAGCTGTTTGTTTCTGTAAAAAGACATTATTACAACATATTAATAACAATAATAATCCGACAGCATACAGTACAATATGCTTACAGTGGGGCCTAACATACACAGCATACAGTTCAATATGCTTACAGTGGGGCCTAACATACACGCTGCCTTCATTTTCATTATTTGTTGATGTACAAGACTCAGCTTATAATAGTGAAGTGAGCATGTTTTATCACCTCTTTCCTTGTCAGCATTCACTTCTCTATATATAAATATATGTTAGTAATTTTAAACTATCCTTCATGAGCAGATGCATTTAACTGCTGCTACAGATGTTGGTTGATGGAACAGTGTCCACACCACCTCTAGTTATTACTATTGCTGTTTCATAGTCATCTCATAGATGGACAGAAGGTATTCATCATCTGGTGCTAACTTCTTAAGATTCAGTGGCCCCCACCCCATAGTGGTATGAGAAGTTGCATTCTGCCTGGCCTTGCTTCTACTACATGCTACCATACCATTTGCTCTTTTATTTCATTATGCCAATATTCAATTTCCCAAGTGCATTGATCTCAAAAGCTACTTGACTCCAGGCCTTGTTCCTCTCAGCTTGTTTAAGCCATCCTTTATCAAAAAGAACTTTCTCATATGTCCTAAGTGCTGCCATGAGGACTTGATTTTCCAAATGGATGAAGTTATCCTTTCTGTGCTTTGGTCCCTTATTCTCCATCAGTACTACATGTAAAGAAAACTACAGTCAGACATTGTGACAATAATGTTTGGATGTCATCAACAATTAAAGTACAAACCACTTGCCAACTACTCCTGCCATCCACAGTAACTGTTAATTAACACAAATAAATATGAATAATATAAATCTCAATATATCCATGCCAAGAACAATTTTATGTTTAACTACATTTCATACAACCATGCTAGTCAGCCAAAAACAACCTTGCTCAATCCTTTGTTATTGTGATCTCCTTTGTCCTCACTGTCAATACCAAAACGTCAGCTTCATCACATATGCCTGTCCATATCCTTTGCACAGTGAAATCTCTGTAGTAAATTAATGCATTCATTCCCATGTATGTACAATCAGTACATCACGTGTTCTATAATCCCTACTAAGTTCCACAGCTTATGTCACGAATACAGCTTAAAAAGATGACAATAAAAACCATCACTTAGTGGTATTATGACATGTACAGTATACATCAAAATTCATTGCTGGTGAGCTTTAAAGCAATATTAAAACATGTTTTAAGTGTGCCTTATAATTTGTAAAAAGTTTTTTACTTTACTATGTCATGGTATCTTAATAAACTTGCTGCCTGTCTTGGCTATTCATGAATTAATATGGCAAGGCTTATTTTATTGGTAAAAATTCAAGGCCATGTAAACATGTTATATACAAATTAGGCTAATTTTTATGGATCTCAAGGAATCGCGGTAGTACCCAAACTTGTCCTGAGGTATAGCAACATTCTGCATTTTGCCAATTGTGAGTGTGCTTCCAAAGTTACTTGCACTTATTTGAGAAAGACATGGGCATGCTATGGATGTTTCCAATGCCCTCATCAGCACTCTGAAGCTACCCAAGCTTTGTGTAGGAACACGCAAATTGCTCTAATCTAGCCAAAATAAGAATAGAGTTAAAAAAACAAACAAAAAAAATGGAGTAATCTGATTTTCAGGTTTGCAGCAATCTGATGGTTAGTCCCTGCCTATCCAACATTGTCTATCACTCCATAGTAACTCAAGCAAATCATAAAGTCAAAAGCAAAAAATCACATTCATTTTAACAGTTATTTCTCCCCACCCCCCAAAAATATCTGCTTTACTACATGACACATATTGATATTACGATTAAATAAAAAAACACTTTTATCAATAAATATTATTCATGCAAGTTATTTCCCATATATATACAATTTTTATGACACATGGAAAGGAAAGGGAAGTGTTTTCCTTAAAGAAAAGTCGACATGTGACAAAGCATTTTTTGTTACATCAGACTTGCCAGTAGTATCAATACCTGCTGTAATAAGCATGCTAGCAAAAAAGGGCTTGGTTAAGGTGATGTCACACCCAACAGGAAATGGTTCTAACCCTTCTTAATGCATCCCTCACCATGCTTTCCTCATTCTGGTTCTGGCTTTTCGAAAGTCTGCAACTCCTGCAAATGCAGGAGGCCAAACTTCTAGCTGGTCTGATAAAGCAACATTGATCATGCTTTACCTTTTGCATGATTCATACCTGGAGAAGATCAAGACATGCACGAGACATAGCACAAGGAAAAAGATTAATATCTGGCAGGAGTTGGGTGATCACCTATCAACCCTGACAGGTATAACACACTCCAATCAGAAATGCTTCACAGGTATGAAGACATGCAGAAGTGCAGGGCTAACCAGCTCGCTGATTGGGTAGACCAGGTTATGATGTGCAGGCCAGAACTTTACAGTAAGTAAAATATTTCATTTCTTAACTGAGTCGTATAAGAAAAAAAAGTGTACATGAAAATATTAGTTGACTGCTATTATGAAATACATAGGAAATCAGGATCATGTTTGCAATCATACATGTATCTTTTGAACAAAGGGGAAAATTACTAATCTGTTAACAGATTGCAATAACAAATAAAAATGTCAGGTAACTGCATTAAAATAATCTGCATATGTAACTGTGTAAAACACGATCCACTTTACAAGTATCAGTATTGATGACTAGATATATAAAGTTATGAAATAAGAATTGATATTACAAATTTATAATGTTTTACCATTGCAGGGAAAGAGTTTTAATATATACAATTTCATGAAGCCAGTGTTGTGTAGGCCATCGAAATATAAATAAAACAGTTGATTAGCACAGTCATTTGTTCAGACGTATTTCTTGCTGCAAATACAACATGGCTGAAATCGCACCACCATACATACATTCAGACTGCTGTTTTGGGGAGGGGGGTGGAGGTTTCTGTGTTAACTGAATGACCAGCACACACTTTTCTGTGAACATGCTGTTTTACTTCAGTATTACTAATTAAATCAGACACATTCATGCAGAAAAGGAAATACACACTCCCTTAAAATGATACATTTCAGTGTTTGGACCTTACTTATACTAGAACACAGTGTTTCATGCATTTTGAAAACAACATTCAAGAAACAGTTCATATTTAGTATTATTCTCTTGCCTGAAAGGTAATATTACTACAATATTATATTAATTCATACAGGTAAACATATGCAAGTGAAAATAAAAAGGAGTTAATGTATAGACAGGGATACAGTATATTTATATTTATATTTAGAAGAAATTCAAATGCAGGTAAACAAGCTTGGCCTTCTGTCTTTTAACCATAGCTGAGGAAGAAATTAGAAATACACCAGCAGCAAAAGAGAAGATTAGAGCAGTTGGTGGAATCTTCTGGTAAGTATAACAAGTATCCAAGATAATATTTTCATCTTACTAGTTTGGAATGTGGATAAGAAATCATTATACTAACAAAATGGCAACAGTGAAAGTAAAAGAAATGTTTTTAGAACTGATGTCTGTATTACACCTAAGGAAAACATTGCTATAGGTTTGCAGATGAAAGAAATACAACGGAAGACATAACTGATAAAAAAATTGTTTTCTAACCTGTTTTTTAACCTGATTAACTGCAATGGATATAGAGTTTTTGGTACTGTATTCTATGTATTATAAGGCCATAATTTGCCTGAAACACACACCCCTTCAGACAGTCACAAGCCCTTGTCATTTCAGTTCATCATGAGTATTCATAACCGCTACTCATTATTCTTCCCAAGTAAAAGTGCACATCCCATATCATTACCCCCATTGTATGCATAAGCACTTCCCGTACACAAGTTTACTTCAATAAAGATTTTTCTGCAGTAGTTCTATATTGTTTTAAATTGCATGCAAACATTGTCTGGATTTATTGTGCTTTTTTCTGTTTTGCCTTTCCCCACCATTTTCTCTCTCTCTCTTTCTAATTTTGCTTATGCATTCTTTCTCCTTTTTTATTTGTTAAAATCTCTGTGGAGCAGAACAAGCATGTATCCCACAGTTTAGGAAGGCTAACACTTTGCCTGTCTGCAGATGTCCTTATAGGGTCGGAGTGGAAGTGCCGGTCTTGCAGGTACTCCTGCATGTGGCAATCTGGAAAGCCTCACAGAAAGGGGGCTTTTGAAGTTTAGATGAAGATGTACTAGTAGAGGGAGTGGACAGGGGAATTCAACAAGTTGAAGCCTCTCTTCAGTGTGTAGAAAACACGGTCTCCCAGTCGGTGCAGACTACCATGCTAACATTGGTCCCTACCCCCTCAACTTCGGTGTCCTCCACTGCAGCACTATTATTATGTATTTATTTGGCATTTGTTTACCAGGAAAGTCTGATTGGGTCATGAGGTACCCATTTTCAGTGGAGGCACATACATATGATTAACAGAATGAAAAACAAGACAGACATAATAAAGTCATAACATTCAAGTACATAATTTGAAAAACTACATATTAGTTTGCCAGAATAAAACTCAACAGACATAATAAAGTCATAGTGTTCGAGCATAAATTATATGGAAAGCCTGATAATAGGAAAATATAGCATTATTTACATAATAGATGATTATTAATATTCTAGAGGTCATGAAATATGGTAACAGATTATATTGGTGAAGGCATAGGATAGTATAAGTAGAGAAGGGTAGAGTGTGGTAGAGGGGATAGCAGGAATAGATGTGGAAAAGGTATGAGTGTTACCTCAGGTGAGTATGTGTAGAGGAAGGGAGGATAGGGTGAGTTAGTAATGGGGATAGACAGCGTAGAGGTAGAAAAAGATATAAGAGTACCTCATCCTGGGCTCATACAGGAGCAAATCCAAGCTTTGTTGAAGTATTCTTTGATAGAGTTTTTGAAGGAGTGCAGATTAGTAGCAGTTTTGATAGATAAAGGAAGTGAATTCCATAGTTTTGCCACAGAGCAGGACAAAAGGTTTAGGCTTGGGTGTTTTTTAGGTTAATAAGTTGTGAGGAGGTTTGTCTTCAGATCTGAGATGCTTATTTGGGATATAAAAGTTGATTAATCATCTAAGAGCAGGACAAGTTAGCGGGTTGTGGATGATTTTGTATACTGCAGTAAGTTGCACGTATTGCAGGTGGAGGGGGAGCTGAAGCCATCTTAGGGAACATAGGGCTTTACAGTAATGAGTTAGAGGGGATGAGATTATGGCAAATTTGGCATTTTGTTACAGCAGATTTCTATTTTTTTTTCCCTAGGGAGGTCTGTAAGTTAGAATTGGGGCCCATATAGCAGTAAGGGCAAGAGGTAGGTTTTGGCCAGGGTAATTTTGATAGCTGCTATGAAAAAGTAGTTATTTCTATATAGTATGCCTAGCTATTGGTGTTTGTTTATACTGTTTTGTATGTGTAGGTCAAACTTGAGATTATCACTAATTGTGAAACCTAGTAGTTTGGTATACTGAGACAATTCAGTTTCAGTATTGTTTGCTGAATAGATCTTGAAGTTTGTTTTGCTGGAGCGATGGGGTTTGTGGGTGAAGAGAAGCATTTTTTTTTTTGGTTTCAGTAGGAGTTCAGCTTTGGAGAGACATGTTTCTATGGAAGAGAAAGCTTGTTTTGTCATGTGTTGTAGATCAGTTAATGCGTCTGATACACAGATGATAGTGGCATCATCCGCATATTGGATCAGAGTGCCTTCAGAGGAGGATGTATGTAAGTTATTGATGAAAACATTAAATAGTAATAAGCCAAGGACGGATTCTTTAGGTATACCTGTGGGGGGATGTGATATGGGGAAACAGAGCCCTGCCATTTTACTGCTTACTACTTGTCAGCTAGGTAGCTAGAAAACCACTGAAGTGAGGAGAAGGATAGACCAATGCTAGAAAGTTCTTTAAGGAGTTTGGAGTGAGATACCATGTCAAATGTTTTTGTCTACAAATACTGCAGATACTAGTTTACCTGAGTCAAAGCCTTTATTGACAGAGTCCATGAAAGATACTAAAACTGTTGAAGTACTGTGTGCAGGTCTAAAGCCGTGTTGAGTGTGGGAAAGTAAGTTGTTGTGTCCAAGATGGTGGAGAAGTTGTAGGTACATACATTCTTCTAGAATCTTAGAGAGGGGGGACAGGCTTGCAATAGGATAAAAGTTTGTGATGTCAGTGGAACCGTATCCCATATGTAAAGGGATAATGTGTGATTTTTTCCATAGGTTAGGGACACGAGTCAGCTATGGATCTATTAATTAAGATGCTAACAGGGAATGCTATTGCCTCTGTGGCAAGCTTTAGGTATTCTGGTGGGAGGTTGTCTGCCGAGGGTGAGCAAGGTTTTAGTTTTTGTAGTAGTTTTTTATTTGAGATAAAGGGATGGGCTGAAAAGTAAGCTGGGGATGGTTTGCTTATTGGTTATGAGTGAGGGGTTGGTTGTGTGTGTGTAATGTGTGCGGTGTGTAGAGGTTAGTATTGGGGGTATTAGCAGAAGTAATAAGTTGGGGAGGATGAGTTAGATTTACTTTGAGGTTGGATATGGACTCTTTAATGTATGTGTTGAATTTGGTGGCTGTTTGAAGAGGTGGTATATTAGGGTATGGATTGGGATTATTTTTATTTCTTGGGTTTTGTAGCGACATTACAGAGGACCAGAATTTCTTAGTGTTGTTTTTGTTGATATCTTGAATGTAAGAATAACATGATTTTGTATCATGCAATATTTGTCTTTTTGTTTGATTGTGGAGTTGTCTGTATAATTTAAGATTTATTTCATTTTTATTCTTTAGCCAGTGAAGTGAAGACAAGTGTAGCAGGCCTCCTACCCTCAGGTCATTTTATAGGTCAGTTTATAACTGAGAGCAATCACTTTATAGCCAGAACAAAGCAATTAACAAAGAGATGCAAGTAAAACAGATGTTTGATAATTTCCTGAGACTAAATACCTGGCATATGCAACATAGTCTACTGGTCAAGCAAAAGGAGACAGTGGCCAACTTAGTAAGGGGTCGTACTATTTCACAGAGCAGGCATGTATTTACCTGATTAAAGTTAATACACAGCAAGTTTTTTCATGATAATTATGCTTACATGAATCAATGGCAAAAGTCTCAGCAAACTTGTAGGTGTAGGGCTTTGTTTAAGAGCTCCTGCAATACTGGAGTGAGATGTAATGACCGCAGGCCATTAAACAATGACAGAAGTCTCAGTAAACTTGTAGTTGTAGGGTGTTGTGACAGAACTCCTGCAATACTGGGATCAGATGTAGTGAAAGCAAGCTCTGTTCTATGAAGGAAGATAGTGCCAGGATGTAAAAAGAGACAATACTATCTTGCATGAGATGTGTTTGTGGCTCTGTAGACTGGGATTCTAACTAGCACTTCCTCATCCCTTCTTCCCTTCCCTTTTCTCATTCACCCTCTTCCCTATTTCCTACCCCGACTACCATGGGGTGGTCTATACAGCAAAAAGACAAACACAGTGCCCATCCTCTCCTACCTCCTCCAGCACAAACTCTCTTGTTGTGCTTCCTTTTGTGTTCACATCTTCGTCTAGCATCTCCTTTTTCAATCTTTCCTATCACCCCCTTTCTATTATTTAATAAAGCCATCAAGGTGTCCATAAAAAGGATACCCCTATACAGGTGTGCGCCGCTTAACATTCTTCCACATAACATCCAACCACATTTATGTCCATACTGTACAAGCA